>NC_074708.1:14054588-14368236 GCF_024334085.1 Lutzomyia longipalpis | reverse complement strand
AACTCATGAAAACATGTTGCGAAATTCTGTTGTTTTTCTCGCGAATTTTCTCAATAAATAAACTTGTCTATTTCTTTGTATTTTGTATGCTTTTTTGCGTACTGTATTGATTTTATGTGTTTGAGAAATTTAAAATTTTTTTAAACTTTTTAAAATGAAAATAAAACACACATTGATCTCTTAAGAAAATACATTTAATACTTTTAGCGGTAGCATATCAATTAAATATTAATCCCCCGAACTGCAAGATGAAGAAAATAAATGCTAAAAGATTTAATACCAAGCCAAACTAATTATTATTTATTTATTTTCGAAAAAAATTTAGGGTCTGTCCCTCTTAAAATAGAAATGAAACAGAAATGCAAAAAAAGTGAGCAATAGCAAAAAGAAAAATTGCTATGTTAGTTTAGTAATAATTTTAATTTTATTTGTTTAGTTAGTCAATTTGTTTAATTTTTTCGATCGAATGCCCCTCTTAGACACTCTTATCTTATTTGTAAAATTTTCTTGTATAGTCCTACATTAGTTGTTCCATACTTATGGGCATTAATTTGATAAATAAAAATTAAATAAACATCTGTATAATATTTTGATTTTTTTACACGATGCACGACGTAAAATAAATTAAACTGTCTAAAAAATTAATCCAGCTGGACTATTGTCCATATTATGTGTATTACCTAGAAAAATTAATTGATTTTCTCCTTTAAATGTTAAATAAAGGAAATCGTCAAAATCCGTTAAGTAAAATTTACTTAAAATTCAAATAAATAAAGATAATAACAATTTATTAAGATCCTTTCAAAAACTATGTAGTGTATTGGATAAATAAATAAAGAGGATTGTAAAAAAAAATAAAATAAAAAAAATTGAATGCTCGGGGAAAAATTCTTTATTAGCAAAATGTAACCAATAAAAAGTCCATCAATACGAATATAGCAAAATGACCAAAATGTGACACAAAACAGAAGACATGCGAAGAAGCCCACAGGATGTCGCGATCGAATTGTGAGGAATTGGCATAAAAATTCATGAAAGAGCGCAACGCAACTAATTGCTGGTGACCAAGACACTATCTATAACCGCCATCGCAGCTGGCCGGGTCACCCAAGGAGTGGTGGTGATCAAAAATTCGGCAATGGCCGACAGTGGTGGAAGAAAAAATTGGAAATTATCGAAGCTTAATCAACTTGCCACCGCCACCCTTCGGACGCATGTATACCCATGCACGTTTGACTAATTAGCGTCAGGGGAAGGTATGAAGCCCCGGCAGTGGCATTTTGCGCGCCCCGCGAATGAAATTGAAATTAACAGGTGGCCCCTTCCTTCGTCCTATGCCACATTCTACGCTCTCACGCAACTCTCTTATACCTCAAAATTTCCACATTGCAATTTTCACGAAGGGTAATTAAACGCTTCAGCCCCTGCTGCATTCGCAACAACTAGCTCACCATTCCTGGCAACAGGTGTCCTCCTGTGCACCACTGGTGTGTAAGAATGAGCATTTGTTTTTGAATTCTATGTCCACTCCCACAATACTCATCGTCCCGCGATGTGACACCTTCCGTGTCCTCCGTGTCACAAAGTGATCTATCGTTGGTGCTCCGGTGCACCCTTCCTCATTCATTTATCACTTATTCGATAATTTGATATAATTTCATAATTACATTTTACAGTCTATCCATTTTAATGAGGCGCTCGAGCCATTTCACCCATTCAGGTGCTTTGGCCGCACCGCACCTTTCCCCGATCATGGTGTGTTAATGTGGAGATGAATAAAAACTTTTATTGCCATCACCTTTTGAGCCACCTTTGAGCATTTATTGCACATTTTTTGCATAAAGAATTTTTACGGTGTCTCAATTTAATGCATTTTCATGTGCATTTCAACAGTTCCGGGCCCCTTATTCTTACTTCTTTTTTTTTGCACGTGACCCTCGTAAAGTGGCTCCTTTGGATCGTGTTATCCCTCTTTATTGCCATTATATTGGTATGCGTTTTTTGCTTCCATGTCCAAAAAACATTCCAATCTCCTTCGATTTTCATCCAATTTATTTGATATTCCCTATGAAAGTGCATTCATTGGAACACCCTGTTGGATCGATTTTTTTATAATTATAAGAATTTTGAGAATTAAATTGAGTTAAAAAAAACTATCTAAGAGATCGATTCAGCATGAAAAATTTCTATTATTTTTAAAATAAAAAGATATTTTGGTATTCGGTGTAAAAGATAAAAGAATTTTAGTATTCAGCGTAAAAGTCCACTTTCCAAAATTTATAAAAGAAAAAATTTCTTTTACTATAAAAAAAATTGGTATTCTGCGTAACATAATATACAATATACAGGTAATATAATATATAGGTCTGCGCATTACTATATATGTAGGTATTATATATTTAAATGTAACGACTTTTTGACAAATTCAGTGCGCCACCTGAATGTAGGCAAACAAGTAGAGTAAATGGTATTTTATCGTCATCTCCCTTGCACGTGGGGAATTGAATTGAGGGGAAAATGTAGCGCCGTCTCTGTTGTGCCTCGACGCACGCCCGGCCGCTATCAGCTGATGTGCTTTTCCTCGATTCCGAGCATTCCACTGAAAGTGTGTTGCTGCAATGATGGTGGCCTGGTAATGTGGCGCGCCCAGCTATCTCGGCTTTTTAGGCGGTTCGTTGCGCAATTTCTCCCTGGTGCCAGAAAGCAGGTGCCCTCCCGGCGACGCTAAGCTTGGAAATCTTCTGACCACCAATGGGAAAATCAGTAATTTCCCAAATCACACCATACTGGCACTTCCGGGAGAAGTTTGCAGTGAAATGTTGAGGAAAATTTATGCAAAATAACGACGAAATTGATGAAAATTATAATAATTTTTAGGAGAGATGTTTTGTGGAAACAAAGCCTGCACACAAAATAAACTACATTCGACCCAGTAGTCACTTCATTTGATTCTGATAGCCGTGTAAATTTTTTCCGGGTTTTTCGTCGGAACCCGAGATGTGGATCAATCCCAAGGATTTAAATACGACTTTTCCAAAGTTTTTCGGTATCCACTGGAAATGTTGTCCGAGAATGTTTCTTCTTACTGTCGAAGGGATATGTCTGTAATAAGGTATAGTTAAGGTTATGACGATCTTACTTTTTCGATAATGATGATCACGAACTGAATCAATTGAGATCTTGCGGAGAGATCTCGACATTTATTCGAAGTTGAAGAAAATGAATTAAATTCTTTAGCTTCTTTATTAGATTCTTAGGTTAAAGTTTACATGAAACTGAAAAGGATTCTGACATTTATTTGAATAACGTCATTAGAACTGACAAGAAAAGGTCTAAACTAATTTTGCTATTCTTGATCACATCATACTCATTTAAAATGTTGTTGAATTTAAAATTACAATATATCCAATAATTTTTATCAAGAACATAAATCGAATTTTTCGTGACATTTCCCATAAATCTCGATTATCCATTTAAAATATCCGACCTTCCTACTACCATCCGTAAGATATTCCGTAGAGCACCACCAACAAACCCCCTTCTTTCCATTTCGACTGGGACTTCGTTCAGTATGACTGGAATTTTTCTGCCTCCTACCAACAATTCCCGCGGAATCTCATTTTGTTTACAAAACCCCTGCTTCACACAATTCTCCAACGTTTTTCTTTGCTTTTATCATGAAGAGGTCTTGTGATCACTTCTGTGCACCCGGCAAATATCTCGCAGAGACAAAATCGTTTTCTTTCACTCTCAACCACACGGCGTGAGGCTGAAGATTCACTTTCGCCGCAATTTTTTTATGCCACAACTAAATTGCATTTTCTTTGTCTCATGCAAGCCTAGTGTTAGAGCTGCTCCATGTAACCGGCAAGATTTGGCCATGTGACTCCTATTTGTAGGGGCCATTTTAAGTCACATCAACTGAAAAACCTCTACTAACCTCTTTCATAGCTCTTTTGTTTTGTTTTCATGTCTCCACTAATAAGAGAGAATTAAAGTTTTATTATAAAATTTAAAAGATTGAAAAAAAAGATTAGTTTAGTTAGTAAAAGGATATAGGGGGTAGAACAAGTTAGGAGATCTTTTATCGTAAACCTTTCTATTTAAAATTCTTCAAAATTAAGAAATTTTAGTGTTAAAATTTGTATAGAAAATACTCCATTGGAGGCAATGCAACTATGCTGTGTATTATGAGGCATCACAGCTTATTTTCATGATCGCCTGGTTACATTGCTGCTCAGAGTTAAACGACAAGAGTCGTGCGAATCTTTTATTTTATGTGTCTGCTATTAAAGTAAGTTGGAATTTTTCTTTAACTCTCGCCCCTTTGACAGAAAATGTTCAAAGTAAATTAAAGAAAAAAAAACCAGAAAATTGTTTAAAATTTACATTTTTAGTTTTATTTGATAACTATGATTTTCATTTATATTTTTAACAAAACTTTTAACAAAGAGTTACTTTGAAATGAAAGGGTTAGCTTTACCCTTTTATTTTCATTACAGTGCTCTCTATTTGGTAAATAAAATAAGTTTCTTTTATTAATAAAATCAGAGTTAAAAGAAATTAAAACAAATTAGATTTTTTTTAAATAAATTATAAAAGAAATATTAACAAAAGGAAGAGATTCTGGATTATTTTTATGGGAACTGTGATGATAAAATTCCAAACTCTTTTGGGATTACAGGGTCTTGTGCAGTTTTAGAGATTCTCGTGATTCCTTACAATATGCGTATTCTCATAGCAGGAATATATAACTCATACGGTCACCACCGGAGGATTCCGGGGTTTATCCGCTTGTTTTTCCATAAAGAAACAAGGTATCATAAATGGAGGAAAAGATCGTTTTTGTATTGTAAGTTTGTTGAGAAACTTTTAGAAATGTCAAATGATTCCGTACGGAATTTTCTGACAGCTATTGTCTTCACAATAAATTTCATTTATTTGATGAAAATGTGAAAATGGTTTGGAATTATGATTTTTCTTAGCAAATGCGCAATTCGTGGCCTTACTTGATATAGGGATACTTTGTTATATACATAGTTTTCCTATTCAATCCTATAGTTCGTAAAGAATTTATCCTGTAAATACTTCAATTGTTCATTTCTTCTCTTCTCTTCAACTTTTAATTAAAATTATTAAAATAATTTTAAAATAAAGATTTTTAAGAGATATTAATGTTAAAAGTTAAAATAGAAATCGTGGAAAATATTCAGGATGCTCAGGATATTAAGTTTAATGGTTTTACCCAAAGTAGGAAAAATAACCAAAATACGTTAATTTCTTATGTTTCTTATAAAAAAAATCAATGCGAAATATAAAATTTTCATTCCATAAATTCAAATAAAATAAGATTTGGCGCGTAAAGTTGAGTAAAAGTCCCATTGAGTATACAAAAATCTTCTTCGTAAAATGTTCAATTGGGTCCACCTATGCTCATGATTTCCCGGTGTTATTGCTGCTCAGAGTTAAACGACAAGAGCCATGCAAATCTTTATAAATTCACATTGTGAGATGAGTGAGAAGTTCAGAAAATCGGGGCCTAACTTTCACCGCGCGCAAATTTAAATTGCAACTGAAACCTTCCTATTTCTATGTGTGCCTGGTTGAAATTTTGTGGCGCGGTCGAACGTTCTTCCGCAAAACGCCCGGAATGAGTTAGCCTAGTTCATCGGCCATAGCATGGGGATAGCTTGATACCACTCCATCGTGTATCCGGAAGTTGTCCTACTGCGAATTTCATTGAAAACCGTCCCCAATTGATCCGAAACTTCATCTTATTTGACTAGATTGTCAGCAGCAGAGTGTCAAGAATTCTAGGCCCCATGAACTGTGTGTTAACCCTGAGCATATACACATAACCTGGCTGACCATACTTGGATCAGACACAATTTGGCTTCACTTCAAAAGTGCGGACTCTGCCGCGTGGGGTACGACGTGTTCTAGAGTTCTTCAGGAAAATTAAATAAAATTCTAGAAGAATAAATGGTAGAACTGGAAGAATCCCGCGTTCTCGTATGAACTCTATTCCACTTTCGTACAGTCGGGAGTTCGTAATGTCAATTTCGAGACTTGTCGGTAATTTCAGGCGACCAAACATTTCTAATCGAGTCTCTGCTTACCAGCCACTCATAATTGCCGTACCTAGCATTTCGGGGGAGTCATTTGCGCGAAAAGTTAAAGCTCAATATTTCAAAGATTTCTTTTTAATGTATGTACCTACATATGTACAATATAATTTTATTTTTTGAGGTAGTTATGGTACGATAACTTTTGTCTCTGTAAATTGTAAATAAGGGCAATAAGTTATAATAATATTTGTTTTCAATTATTAATTTGTTAATTGTTTCTAATTTAGTCAAAAAGGCCTCTTATATCCCTAATTAATCTTAGATTTTAGAAAATTCATTTTTTGTCACTTTTTAGGTAAAAAAATCTAAGATTTTGGGTCTTTTTTTCCAACCAAAAAGTTGTATTGAAATTTCAACGATTTCAAGGATTTCTTGGTTGCAGAATACGATCCTTTGTTTTTATAAAAGATTATTCAGGGTTGGAACCCTTTTTTGAGGCATGAAACCGCGAAAAAAATTAATAAATTTGGGGCTTTTTTTTAAACTTTTGCTTAACCGAAGAACCACTCAATTGCGTAATCGAAGAGTGAAGGCCCCTACAATAACTAAGCTAAACACAAATCAAATCTGAAGCCTCCAAACAAAAATTCTTAGTTTTTCCACTGTTAGAAAAAAAACTATTACATTGTTTTTAATAAAGAAATATGTATTTTTACCTAGTCAACATAACTACATATAACTATTATTTTAATCAGAACATTAGGATTTTGGTTAAAAAATTCTATTTTTTTTCAGAATATTCTTCTGATCAAAATCAGAATTATCTGACCAAAATCCTAATGTTTTGATCCAAATTTTACATACTTATAATTTAACATAATTTTATTAGGTATTTCATAATACCAATATTTAATCATTTATAAAATAAAAAATAATAAAAGCAATTTCATGAAAATATATTTTTTTTATTTAAAAAAAATCAAATTGGTACATACTTACTGTTAAAATTAAATTAAGATTTAAAAAAAAAAAGAAAGCACAATTTAACATTTTTATCTCCATGCTTAAGGCAAAAAGTTAAAGGGTTCGGGAAATGGTATGAAAAAGGCATTTTGCAGTTGTAGTCTGGAAAATTGGCTCCAAGATAGTCAACTTAATGATTTTCACGGAAGTCATGAAAATCTTTCTTCCAAAAGTTAAACCTTTTACCCCAGGTTCCCCTACCATACTTCTAGTTTGGAAAATTTTTCGAAACGTTTTGAAATTTTAAATCAATTTAAACTTTAATTATGTATAACTTTGATTTAGATCGTCCTCAACGAAGGCTATTGAATATTTTGAAATATTCATTAATTTCATCCAAATTCGGATAAGCCACAAATTCAGCAAATCCTCATCCACCTGCGCCGGATAGATTGTGCTTTTGCTAACTTGGTCCTACTCTCCATTCCCCGAGGCAGGCGTTCAAAAGCCCAACAATTTGCGGAGACTCCTGCACTTTTGCCACATTATGATCGCCTCGTCGCATGTGAATCACATGGGACCATGTTGAGAGGCATAGTCCCTCATTTTCCCACAGTCCCAATCCACCATGGTGCGCGTTGGTGGGTATATTACCACCAATTCCGGGGAAAGCCCGCCTGCCGCATGGGGTACATTCAAAAAGTCTCCCACGGAGGGACAGACACGGAGAAGTCCACAAAAGTGAGGCATGGGGAAACGGTGGTGTGTGGAAAAAAGCGGAGAGGGAACTGCCAAGTCTTGCAAAACGGTGGAGAACTGTGGCTGTTCGCTGTGTGAATTTATAGCCGGAATTCGGTGTAAAGAGTCTTTTTCACCCGGCAATCATAATGTCTCTATGCGCAATTCCGTGTACATTTCGCCCCAGCAGGGGGATATTGTCTTCCACTCCTCAACCGATGTTCGCCCAACTCCCATACGCGGTCGTGTGTCCCTCCATACGTACTCCCCAGTCTCGTGGACGGAGTGTCGCATGCACGCGGGATATTCGATTGGTGATTTTCTCGTTGTGTACGATTAATTTTCGAGTTGAACCACGTCAGAATGACGTCAAAATCGGTACATTGGGACGAATTGTATCAGGACACCATAAAAATCCTCAGAAATTTCCGCGGATTCCAATGGGACCACCCCTCTCCGGGTAACCATCGAGGCAGGGAGTGCTCCTACGACACATCGTCAGGGCACCAGGGATGTCACTGCTCATAAGATGATGGCCCAGCATGGGAACATCTTGCGCCATGCTAAAAGGGGAATTTCTCCTTACATGAAACCTCCCCGATGCAGAGCATAACCGGCGGCGGTTACATCATGGAACCACATCAGCGTGGTGAATGAATCGTCTGCAGATTGTCGCACATACGACGACTGGTCAAACCAAATAAAAAAAGTCGGCACCACAGAGGTCAGTGGTGCTTAAAAAGACCGACAAAATAAAAGTGAAACAAATCTCTGACAAATGTACTAGGAGGCAAGAAGAGCCATCATTGACTCTCTGGCCTTGGATTTTTGGCTGCCGAATTTTTGACTTCCCCCTTCTCCTTCCGCACTGCTCTTCTTCATTCCACCACGTGCTTTTTGTTTGTACACAAAGAGGCCCACGAACTCTTCGTTGCTTCCTCGCTCCAGTTCTTCGCTCAAGCCCACCAATCCAAATTATGTATGTTGATACCTATGTACAATGTACATTGTATTACAATATGTATAATGTACGTAATAAATGTAGGAAATTTAAATTGTTTTAAAGAACTGCCTTTAAAAAAAAATCTAGCTCCTGCCCAGCGTGCCCAGCATAAGGGAACATCGGGTACATATAGGGCTACAGACTCAATATTTTTAACTTTTGATGTAGCATAAATACGTAGAAAATAAAGTAACTTTCTTCTTAATAAAATCAAAGATAAAAAAATTAATTTCATAAATTTGTAACACTTCAAGGAAAATTTATGAAATGTACCTCTGTTAATCTACCTATTTTTAGATTTATCTTTTTAGCTGAGATTCCACGGAAGAGTTTTACTCCACAATGCAAAAATTATACGAATTGTCAATGAAACATTTATGAACTGATAATAATGCGAGTAAGTATACTATACGTTATGTTTATTTAGTGCCATTGATAAGATTTAATTTATCAGTTCCTTTATCAAAATCAATAAGTCTTCTAATAAAAGCTATGTACTTATTCTCTACAATTCAGTTCCCTTCGATAAATTGAGTCGGTAAAAAGTCTTCAAACTCTGACTGCGAAAATGGATTTCAAAGAAAGTTCTTTTTTGGTTTTACTAATTTCCCTAAATTTAGTGTTTTGTGACCTAAGTGGAACTGACAGTGGTGGATATTTAGGTACTGATCAAAAGAATCTTTACGTAATGAAGTTTTGATTGCGATGAAAAGTTTATCAAAGTATTCGTTAGTCGTTACAAATGGAACAAAGTTATAGTCGTTAGAATAAATATAAAATATGCATTAGCTAATGATTTTTTTCTTTTCTTTTATTACCTTTATTCCCTTTATTACTATTCTGTAAAATAAAAAGCAGTTTCTTTCTTCTCATAAGAAATACTTTTCCAAGCAGAATTAAACTCTTAAGTATTCAACGAAGTTAGATAAGATTACATATACAATACATACATACATATACGCTTTCCACCTCATTGAGAAGCACAGTTGCGGTTGTTTAAAATAATAGAATTTACAATTTATTTTAAGACATATTCTATCGATTTGTTTTCTATATTTCTTACTTAAAATTCTACAAGTTTTATGAAATTCTATGAAAAAACTATCCGGTTGATTCTATCGAAAATCTTTTATATATATTTTCCTTTCTTATAACTAAAATTAGACAATTGAAGTGTTTAATTTATCTATTGTCGTTCCATTAAAGAAAAAAAAAGGATTAGCTGTTTTAGAAAAGTTAATATCTTTAAAGAATCCTGAAAATATTTTTTTTTAAACACAATTTAAGAAAAAAATATCAAAATTATTTAAAGTTTTTTTATAGATGTACAGAAAATCTTACAACTGATAATTGATATTTTATAAGAAGAGATTTGTAACAGAATCAACCTAAGTATTCTAAAAAAATATGATAAGGTTTCGACAGTGTGTTTCTTTTTTTCTATCGTGTTATAAAAGAAAACAGACTATTCCGTTCATTTATTTGTAGACAATAAACATCTCATATTGAAAATACATGAATAGTTCGATTTTATTAAAAATGTTTTCTTTTTCCATCTTTTTCTAATTCATCAGTTTTTTTTTAAGTTTTTTTAATTCTCTGAAAAATCTTATAAGATATTGATAGTTCGTTTACTTTATTTTAGAAAATTAATTTGTTTATAGAACGATTTAAAAACATTAAATTCTTAAAAATTATAAGTTGTAAGAATAAAGAAAAGAAGAGATCTTTAACAGAATCGATCTTTGACTAATTTAATTTTTTTTAGACTATGACGACCAAGAGTATGAAGATTCATCAGAACAAACGGAATATGTTAACATTGCAATGACTTCTGAAACCAAAACTGTCTTCAAAGAAGGAGAAATAATTGAACTATACTGCACATGTGAAGCCTATCCAAGCTGTACTATTGAATTCAATTATATCCCAATAAACGACTACAATAAATCAAAAACGTTAAATAGCTTTAGTGCTGAGCAAATATCTAACACAACAAAAGTCGAAATGTTACGATTTAAGGCGGAGGAATCATGCAAAATTGTTTGCACAGGAACAAATGCACAAGCTCTACAACCCAGTTATGATTCAAAGTTCCTCAACTTTTACGTTTCGGACCTTAGTGAGTCATTGGAAATCTCGCGGATACCTGAGAAAAATGTAATAATGGTTGGAGAAGCTTTTGAAATGAGTTGCAATGCCGATGTAACGTTTTTTACGGAAGTGGCCTGGTACAAAAATGGATCTCTCGTTAAAAGTTCTCCTGGATTGCAGCAGAGTTTAACAAAAAGAAAGCTTTCTTTGAGGAATGTCCTTAAGTTCAGTGAAATTAAAGAATCCGACTCTGGAAACTATGTATGTAAGGCTACTAAAAAACGTCCATCTTTTATGTCTCACGAAGAACAATTGAATGCAGATGGAAAGATCGTATTTGTTGATGTAAGAAGACCAAAAGATGAAGAATTATCTAAACATATTCCGGGAATTTCTTCTACACAAACTCCTAATCAAGACGAGGAATCGAACGAGTCTATATCATTAGGACTTGGTAAATAAATACACTCGTGCCTTGGCATAAGATAGTCTAGGATGTACTGCTCTCGAGTATTGAAAATAATGAGTGTGAAGAGTATATCCTAAACTATCTTATGCCAAGGCACGACTGTAATGAAATTTGTCTAATTTTTAAATAATCTTTAATCTTTCTTTTTTTTTCTTAAATTGTTATAGGTAACATAGTTTTCCTAATTGGTCTACACATTGTTTTCTTCATTATAACCATTGTACTCGTAATAGTATTCATCAAAAAATGCTCAAGACACAATGAAAGTCAAAATAAGGACTATGAAATGAGAAGTTTGAGGAACCACGAAGAAGGTATATTCGACGGTTACGCTACAATTAGTGAAAATATCGATATTTCTAGCCGATTTGCTAACCTACATCCAGACTTAATTCCCAGTAATTTTTATAATCAACAAAGTAAAGGAGAAAGCAAAGAGCAAATCAATGAAACTGATGAACAAGTATTACAATCTAGCGTAGAATCTTGCGCAGTGGAATTGGATAGATCAGTAGTGCAAGTAGTGAAAGGACCCTCATCAGCTCCTAGAAGCCGTGTTACAATTTATTCTGGTACTGCAGAAAATCAGCAACTCGCTAACCTTCTAATAGACTCTGTAAATTCTCAAGGCAAACCTGAAGATGCTCAAGAAAATGAAGGATATCTTTCACCTGAATTGACCCAATACCAAATTCGTGATCATGAACCTACACCAATTGAATCATCCTACATCAGAAGATCAGCATTCATCTTCAACAAGAGACGTACAATCAATTCTCAGATCCAAAAAGAAGCTGATGAATTTAAGGATTTATGTGATCATTACAATTTTCCAAAAGAAAATTTGGAATTTGGAAAGAATCTAGGTATGGGAGCTTTCGGCGTTGTGAAGCATGCTTATGCTCACGGTCTAGACGGAGGAGAAGAAAAGACTCCAGTTGCAGTTAAGACTACCAGGGGAAATTATAAGCAAGACAGGGAAGCACTGATGTCTGAGATTAAGATAATGGCTCACATTGGACAGCATAAGAACGTTGTAAATTTAATGGGAATTATTCGTCAGGGTGATTCTACAGGTGAGACTAGGATGAGCTTCACTGTTAAGTCACTGATGTACTGATTTATTATATTTCCTTAGATGAACTTATGATCATGGTTGAGTACTGCTCCCTTGGAAACGTTCAGGACTATCTGCAGACAAACCGTGGCAAGTTTATCAATGAAATTGATCCAAAAACAGGACATATTAACTCCAAATTAAGAGAGAGTTCTCTAAAGGAGCAAAGGTTAGTAAACGAGATTCATAAAAAAATAGTCTTCCTTGACCGTTTTTTTTTTTCAACTACAACTCTCCTTCTTTTAGTTCATTGACAACGTCCCATCTGCTAAGCTGGTCATTCCAAGTTGCAAGAGGAATGGAGTTCTTATCATCAAAGCGCGTTATTCACGGTGACTTGGCTGCTAGGAATATCCTCCTGTGTGAGGATAACTTTGTCAAAATCTGCGACTTTGGTCTTGCAAAGTTCAAGCGGGAGAGTAACTACTATCGGAAACGGGGTAGTGTTATGCTGCCCATTAAGTGGCTTGCTCCAGAGAGCTTAAACGACAACATTTTCAGTACAAATTCGGATGTTTGGTCATTCGGTGTAGTTCTCTGGGAATTCTTCTCATTGGGACAAGAACCCTATCCGGGAATAGAGCTAACAAGTATCTTACCATGGTTAAACTGTGGAGTACGGATGACTAAACCAATATATTCCACTAGTGAAATGTAAGAGTTTTGTAAACATTCTTTACTACATTATTTTCTTTGATTTCTTTTCTTTTATCATTTTTTTAAAAATTTTTTTTTTAACAGATACGACGTTATGCAGAGATGTTGGTTGCAAAATCCAAAATACAGACCTACCTTTTCAAAACTGGAAGACATGTTGGGTGAAATGATTGATTCAAGGAACAAGAGATTGGTAGTTTCCTCAAACACGCCCTACTTGAATATGAATAAAACAATAGAAGATTTACTAAGAAAGTATGAAAATGTAACTGAATTAGAAATTTAAGTAATTTTAAAATATGTTTTTTCTGATATTTTAATCTTTTATTTTATACTTTAATTTTTCCTATATCGAATTGATAATATTTTTCAATAATTTTTAATTAATTAAGATTGTTTTTATACCTTTTAAAAAATTAAGTTTACACATAAAAATTTTTAAAAAAAAAAGCTTGTTTTTTGTTTTATTATTTTGATCATAATTTTCCGCATCTATCTCTCTCGATTTTTTTATCTTACTGGCTGTGAGTGCATTTTGTTAATGACCCTGAGTTGGTTGCGGAGTGATATGAAAATCAGGGAGCTTCGGCATCTAAGTGGTGCTAATTGAATTAGAAACGCCCATATTCAATTGCGAGTATTGCTTCTAAGGCAGTGAGACATATGGAAAATCTCCCACCACGATTAGATTTGTACGCTGTGCTGCAGAGAAATGTACTATCTCAATAGAATTACATCAAAGAACGACAAAGAAAGTAGTTACATCCTGGATACTGGACGCAGAATGGAGAACTTTCTCGAGGAAAATAACGACATTACGGCGTTATCAGATGTGAGTTGTTTTTTAACGGTAATTTGTGTTGTTATTTGTGAGAATTTGTGAGCTTTGTGGGAAAAGTTTTGATTTTTTCTCAACTTGCGTTATAACTTTTCAATATTCTGTACTTACTTTTGCGTATGAAGACGGTGTAGTAATTGTGTTGCCTGCATTTTTTCTGTAAGTTTTCCGATTCCCTCAAATTTTGGAATATTTTATCCCAAGAAAAGTGAAAAATAACTTTAAAATCTCATTAATTAAAATGATAAAAATTATTAATTTAGTTAAAAAGCCTTTAGAAAATAAGGAATCTAAGGAATGTGTGGAAAAAGAAATAAATATAAACTTTAAATTAGTTTAATTTCAATTAAAAAACATAAAAAGTGCTCAAAAACGTTAAATTTTTATTAAATTCTACATTTTTACTTTTTGAATTTGGCGCCATAAACGTAGTTCCAAAAGCAGCCACTGCTATTTTTGGCACTGTTGGTTAAGGAGAAAATGAAACGGATGCATTTCACCGCTATCTGTCTCTCTCAAACGTTCAGCTTTTCTCAGTTTTCTTGAGTTTTCCGTTCTATTTTCTGAGAAAATTGGGTTTTTCTTGCTTAGACGGCGACACTGCGTCGATTGGCATCGGAAATTCTGAAAATTTGCGAAAATCCATTTCCGGGAAAACGGAGTCGTGTAAAATCCCCAACCGTCAAAATTTCGAATTTGTAATCCCAACCGTCAAAATTTCTGTCAGCCCCAATTTTCGCACAGAGGGACTTCCCGGAGGCTCCGGAGCAACCTGAAATACTCCAGGAGCTCCAACAATATGTTTTATGCCCAAAAGTTTGGGAGAAAATTTAAGAAATCGTATTTTTAGAAAAGAACAAAAAATAGTTCGTTAAAGTTCAAATTGTTCAAATGTGGCTCATTCAATCGACGATTTTGCCGCCAAATGTGCAAAAACTTCAGTGTGGTACGAATTTGACAAATTTTGTGCCGTGTTGTCAAATAAAATTTATTCCACTTCCAGTTTTTCTCTATTTTTGTACGAAAATTTAGCAAAATGATGGTAAATATTTCAGAAAATCTTGAGAAAAAGAATCATTGCGTGCAATTAATGTGAAAAGAGTTGAGATTGTCAAGCTCAAAGAGTATTTTTGGGTGTTTTTTTCTTTGTACATGAGTCACGACCTTATCAAGAATTTGATTCCATTTTGTTTGTCCGGAAGTTTTTCTTATTTGGATGCATTTTTATACTTATAGACTGACCTGGATGGGGCTGATGACAATGGGAGTCCAACAAAGGAATCCACCAGCCCAACTGAGGGGGCACCGTCAAATCAAGACTCCGTCATTCCCTTGGCGGACGACAATCTCCTGGTGGATATTTCGGATGCCCTCAGTGAGAAGGATCGCGTGAAGTTTACAGTTCACACGAGGACTTCCTTGCCAGGATATGCCAAATCAGATTTTTGTGTAGTGCGACAGCATGAGGAGTTTGTGTGGCTGCACGATCGTTTCGAAGAGAATGAGGAATATGCGGGATATATTGTGAGAAATCCTCAAAATTCCAGAAATCTCTTGAATCTCACGTCTTGAATGTCTCATTGTAGATTCCTCCGTGTCCGCCTCGTCCGGACTTTGATGCATCACGAGAGAAGTTGCAACGCCTGGGCGAGGGTGAGGGCAACATGACCAAGGAGGAGTTTAAGAAGATGAAACAGGAACTGGAGGCGGAGTATTTGGCCACATTCAAAAAGACTGTCGCGATGCACGAAGTGTTCCTCACGCGCCTCACGAGCCACTCTGTGTTTCGCAAGGACCAACATCTCAAGGTATTCCTCGAGTATGACCAGGATCTCTGTGCAAAGCCGCGCAAGAAGATGGACCTCCTGGGTGGACTCGTGCGGAGCCTCGGGAAGACCACGGATGAGCTGTATCTCGGTGCTACGGTGCGCGATGTGAATGACTTCTTCGAGAAGGAGCTGCAATTCCTCACGGACTACCACACGCAGCTCAAGGAGGCAGCCGTGCGAACGGAGAAGATGACAAAGAAGCATAAGGAAGTAGCTGACTCTCACATTCGTATCTCCTCGTCCCTCGTGGAGCTCTCAACTGCCGAAACAGGGAGCATGGAGAAGTTCCTGGCCAAGGTTGCAGAAGTCTTTGAGAAAATTCGCGTAAGTTATTCTCCATTGTTTGATACGAAATTATGTGAAAAGTTAAGGCTTAGACTCTTCTTGATATCTGTGATTCTTATGCGAACTACACTAGTGCGGGGAAGTTGATTAATTAGCTTTTTTTGTTTTTAAGTAAATTTTCCTTAACACTTTTCAAGATTTTCTTTCTGCTATCTTAAATTAATTAAAATTCCCTACACATAGATGCTAAATTCATCGAGATAAGTCCAATAGATTTTATTCTGTGACGATTTTAAGGTTTCAATTGGTACCAATTACCAGTAAAGTCCTCCGGTGTTAAAGTTAAATTATTAGGGGAACGTGGCCTCTTAAAGCCTATTTCAATCCGCTAATACTTAAAACTGATAAAACTTTAACAGTAGAAAGTTATAGGAGTTAAAAGAGCATTAAATGGGCTTTAAAATGATACGAAATTTAAGAATATTGCATTTATATTTATTACATACCATTTTTTTCTCATTCTGCGCGGACCTTTAGAGGTGTATTGCAGTGAAATAAAATATAATTAACCCATAAACTAAGCCTAATATCTCGAAGAGATTCTCCGTTTTTCCTCTATTTTTACTCATTAATTCAATGTTTTGATAATAAATATTGTTTTTCACGCAGTTTTTGTGTCCTTCTACATTACTTTTTTTTGGCTTAAATTCTATTTTCTTGAGTTTTGCCTGCAAATTATCTTCAAATGTTTACCTTTTGAAATCTTCTTTTCATCAATCGACCACTCCACAATTTCCATTTTCAAAATATGTTACAAATAATCATTTTTGCAGAACATGGAAGGCCGCGTATCAAGCGATCAAGATCTTAAATTAGGCGACACTCTTCGGTACTACCAGCGTGATAGTCACGCAGCCAAAGCTCTCCTCATACGTCGCCTTCGGTGCTTGGCTGCGTATGAGGCTGCCAATAGGAACCTCGAACGCGCCCGTGCTAAAAACAAAGATGTACACGCGGTAAGTTAAAAATCAAATTTCAATCTGATTTTAACATAAAACTATGCACTTAAGCACATTTATTGACTAAAATGCAGCCTCTGGAAGTGCAAGAGGTAAAGAAATTGAAACACTTTCCTTTAACACATTAACTAAGAAAGACTTTGCAGGTTTTGTGTGTTTCTATAAGAGAGAAAATTTGTTAATAATGTCTGTCTTTTAGGCGGAAAATGCTCAGACGCAGGCATGTCAGAAGTTTGAGACAATGTCTGCACATGGAAAGCAGGAGCTTGTAGGTTTCAGGACACGCAGGGTGGCAGCCTTCAAGAAGAGTCTCATCGAAATGGCTGAACTGGAGGGAAAACATGCCAAGACACAGTATGAATTCCTCCGTCAGAGTCTCCTCTCGCTCAAGGATGCCTGAGAGCAGCATATTGGACAAATACCCTTTTATCCATTTACTTTGTTAAATTTTGTTTTTCTCAGAGAGAAAAAAATTTCCTTGCGAATTTTTCGGGCGGATTTGTGTTATTCCTCTGTTCCATCCCTATTTTTGCATTTACTGCATTCAAAAAAGATATCATTAAATGAATTCCATTCACGTATGAATTGAGAGAATTAATGTATTTTGAATATAATATTCGTACGCATTATATTTGGAAAAATATATATTATCTATACAATAAAAAAAATATTTGTACATGGAATTTATTGGTGTTTTTATTTAGCATACATACATCTGGGAGGCTTTTCAGTGGATTAGTGTATTCGAATGGTTTCCATGGGGTTTCCTAAACTGTACGGAAAGATTGCGACATTTGATCCTAGAAATAAATATTTTTCTTTAAATTAGGTATAGGAATCTTCTGATTATCTGTTGGTTTTACAGTCCCTTTGATTAGATGAGCTTGTCGAATTTAATAGCTAAAATTATTACTAACTTCCACTCTTCCCCGTCATAGAATTTCGTCCGGAATACATTGCCTCCTGTGAAAAGAATTATAACTTGTCTGGAGATATCCTTTCAAAAAAAATCTGGTTTTCAACACAAAAAATTTGATCATTTAAAGCTACAAAAAAAAATACAAAAATATTTGTGATAAAATCATTTCTAATTGCTCTCAATCGAATACAATATCAGTCACAGATATTTGAGGCGAGTTTGTTATTTGACATTCCGTGCTTCACGCAAAAAATTCATTGTTTTCCACGATTTCCTGCGAAAAAATGCATTTCCGCATGAATGGTGAGAGTGATCCGGGAGATGGTGAACCAGGAGACATCCTGCCCACTGGAGGAGGCACCTTCTATCAGCAGAACACGAGTGACGACAGTGATAATGAGCAGGAAATGTACGAAGGGTACGAACCACTGAACGGAGATGCCTCAAATATTGAAGTTTGGGACAATATGGAAGTTTCAGAGGATGTTCCAATGACCCAGGAAGCCCCACCAGCAGATGTTCCGGCAATTGAGAGCGTCGACACGGAAGTTCAGCGAGAAGTTTGGAATGCCCCTCGTCCGGAAGCTCTGACAATTGATCTCGATGGGGACAAGGAGCGTGAGATAATGAATGTGATGGCTGGATTCTCCCTCCCACCCACGGCAATCCCCACCTGGGCACAAGGGGTGTCTGAGAAGGAATGGAAGGAGGATCTACTGAAGCGGATACGTGATAGAAAGTCTGATTAATTTTCCAAAAAAAGAAAGAAAAATGTATTAAATCTTATTTTAATGTGCAAAAATGACGGAGAAGAGTTTTTTCAAACACCAATGCCCACACAGAGATCCTTGGAGCACTTTGCTAGCTTCTCAAAGCCACTGGGGATGATTCCGGAGGAGAAGCTTTTCAATTTATCAATTACTGAGTCACTGGAGATGGTGAGAGCGATGATTTCTTGGCCACTTGGGGTGCAGGTGAGATTTCCCAGTGCCTGGAAGCACCTGTACACTGCTTCGGGATCGTCGAGCCACAATGTCGTCTCCAGGATACATTCTCCGAGGATTTTGCACTCATCCCCATCGGCTAGGGTCATCTGGGCAACGGTGGCATTGAGGAGGAACGTTGCAATGGCCAATTGGGCATTCACACTACCCTTCCGGATCTCACTGACACGCCCAAGAACCTCCCCGAGGCGCTTCCGGACCACATCTCGACCAAATTGGTGAATCAGCATATTGGCCAGGCAACGCAGAGCCATCAATTGATTGGCAGCTGAATCACTGATGCAATCCACAATGGTCCGGAAGACTTCTGCATCAATTAGGGCTCTGCAGATGGCCTCACTGCGAACAGCTAAGCGAGCAATGTCCAGGACGGGGAAGAGAATCCCACGGGGCCACTTTAGGAGGCATTTCAAGCTCCCTATTTGACCCTCTGGTGCTACTCCTCCGTCACACCTGGCCAGTGCTATTGCATCACTGAGAACACTATCATTGACCTTTGTCTCATCCGGGGCGTTGTCTGAGTTGAAGCTCCTGGAAAAAATGATTGTAAATTTTTTGAATAAACTTTTCTCCCGGAACTGTTTGATGAGCTTCCCGGAAAGTGCTATAAGTGCCTGAAAGTTGTTCAGGAAGACAGTTCATTGCATCAGGACGATTCTAAGGGATTTTAGGAAATTCCTTTTCAACTCCCGGCTGATCTTTGATGTCATTTTTAGGTCAAAATCTGTCCATTTAGTAAATCCTCTTTGCAATTGCGTGAAGCAATTTTTATCAACTCAGATTTTGACCCAAAGATGACATCAAGGATCAACCGAGTGTTGAAAAGGAGGTTCCTAAAATCCCTCAGAAACTTTCTGATGCAATGGGAAGGATGACTACACAACTTCCAGGCACTTATGGCACTTTCCGGGAAGCTCATCAGAGTGCTCTGGAAAGAAAAGTTTATTAAAAAAAATGCATAAACTTCAAGTTGCTTTTTTACATTATTTCTTTGACCAATAAATTTGCACATCTTGACTTACTTGAGTTTGTTGAGAATCTTCTCGGGATCTGCTGTGGCCATTGTGATGTACGTGGAGATGGGGAAATGCTCCCCGGAATTGCTTTCAACAGTTTGCTGTGTTCTGTAGCTGGATGCCCCCGTGAAGGGATCCATGAAGTTGCTTCCGGACACAGCGGTACCAGTTCCAGGAACATATCGTGATCCTCCCGTGAAGGGATCTCGGTATGAAGAATTTGCGGGCGCAACTGGAGCATTTCCGGAATTCTTAATCACAAAATTAGCCACTTGATCGAGATAAACCTGCGGCAGGTTATTCTTGTGGATAAACTCCTGGGCAGCATACCAGGGATCCTGACCACGGTTGTAGGGTAGCTTTATGGGTGGTGCTCCATCCTCAACGTCCACATTGAACACAAAATCGTACTCCTTCCCCTGATAGAGGGTCTTTCCGGAACTTGCGTTTGTCCCTCCGGAAGCACCCGTAACGTCACCCACGAGCTGCCAATTCCCAGCTGTCCACTGGAAGCACTCAATCTTCCCATTTGGCTGCCGGACAATACGTGTCTGCCCTTCAGTACCCTCCACGAGGAGAGATTCCGGCCCAGGGAGATCATTCACCTTGATCCCTCCGAGTTCAGCACTGTGCTCCCTCTGCCACACCTCCACAGCTGTCTGGTACGCTGCCAGAGCATCCGGGGGTGCCATTCGTGCGGGATCCTTTGTGAAGATTCTCACAGTCCCGTCACTCCCTCCTGCCACGATGTCTCCATTCCGCAGGCACGCCACACCCCACACAGATTGCACTGGGAGGCGCAATTCCTCTCCAAGGGCACCCTCAGAGGCACTCCACATCCTGATTGTGCTATCCTCACCCCCACTTACGAGCACATCCTCCCCGATACTCTTATTGAGCGCCATGGAGTAAATGTAGTTGCTGTGCCCAAACAGATCATTCACGCACTCCCCCTCGTCATTCCACACCTTAATCACGGCGTCATTGCCGCAACTCAGTAGCCCCCCATTGCCTAGCCCAATTAATCCACGGACGCAATCTGTATGCCCCTTCAGGACAAAAATCTTCACTCCTGCCGCATTCCACACAAAGATATTCTTATCAGCTGACCCCGTCACGTATCTCTGCCCACAGGAAACTGACTCAACAGCCCAGACGGCAGCATCGTGTCCCCGGAGAACGACAGACGACACCTCATTTGCATCAGAAATACGCCAAATCCTTCCTGTTTTATCCCAACTCCCGGACACAATACTCCGGCGTTCCAATCCCTTGCACAGGCAGCTCACTGAAAGGCAAAAAACTATCATTTTGCCCCCAAAAAAGGTTCCTCAAACATCCCCACCTGTCGCTGTGTGATCTTTGAGCGTGAGAATAGGCACGAGGGATCCTTCGGTGTAAATGCAAATTGTTGAATCATTGCTCCCGGAACAAATCCATCCTTCTTCCTCCAAATAGAACACAACCGCCACGTAATTTGAATGATTTTGCATTGTAGCCTTCTCCGTGTATGTATTCCTATTGAGAAAATGTCCAGGAAGTTATGGGAAATGCCATGAAAAGTCCTCCAAATATGAGACAAACTTACCCAGCCTTGCTCCATATTTTCACCTTTGTATCTCTCGAGCCGGAAATAATGCAATCCCTCCCTTCTGCCACGGAACGGACATCGAGAGAGTGCCCTCGGAGTTCGCAACTCAACTTGTACTCACTGAGGGACATTTCCTTAGGGATTTTCACGTCAGGAAGAAAAACGCCGAATCAGCTTTTTGAAGATTTATGCAAAAAAGTGAGGTTAGGAAGTTTTTTTGTTGGTGGAATGACAGCTGTGACGGAGGTCGTTGAGAAGAAGAAGAAGAAGGCATAATTTTCACAAAGTAAAAGAATTTTTTCTCAGGTGAAAGAAAAGTGAAGAATTTCGTGGTAAATGTGCCTGAATTTGCTGGCGAAAAGTAAGAAAAATCCCTGGAAGAGTTTTCTCGAGTGTTTCCTGTGAGGGGATTCCGTGGAATTTGTGTGGGTGTGAGGGAATTCTGGGCGGTCTGGGAGGTGGCCGAGTGATTGGTGGGTTTTTCCAAATTTTCCTTAATGATTTTCCACCACCAGCGGCGTATTTACGTAATCCCCGTGAGATTGATTGCTATCACCGCGATAAGGAGACACAAAAGCACCTCTGGGGGGTGGTTGTGCGTATGTGGGAGTGACACGGTGTCTTCTGACCCTTTCTCCGCAGTTCATTTCTCGCCACGGAAGCCCGGGGGAGTGCAGTAATGGAGACACAGCGGAAGTACCAAGTTAGTCCGTACGATCCGAATTTTGGCTCAGCGGCACGCTACACACCACCCTATACGTCTGCCGGGGCAGCAGCGCCGGGCTACAATAATGTCATCTTCGTGACTCACGCTGCAGAGACGCAGGATGGGGGGAATTTGTTGGGGGTGATTGGTGGGGAACAGCGGCTAATTGATCCAGCTCAGACGTACATCCTATCGTCCACGAATACGCGCGTCTTGAACACCTTTGTGCGCAGTGTGGGGGATTCAGGGCAGCAGGAGTGTCAGTATGGGCCCACGGGGCAGATGGAGCACCTCGGAGTGGCTGCCAATGGAGAATCCTACCATATGCCAGTCACATCGTGTGGGGACACCTACATGGAAGCCCCGAAGCCACAGCTAATCCTCCACAGAGCTTCGGGGAGATTCTATCAGGAAGTCCCAAATGGGATGCATGCAGAAGGAGCGGGGAATGTTGTGGAGCTCGTACCAGGACTGCAGGACATCCAGCAGGATCCAATGACAAACTACGAACAACCCTACACTGGCTACGATGCTTCCGGATGTCTTGTGGATCAAAATGATGGGATGATGGTGGTCAGTAGTGCTGAGGCGGGAGATTTCCCAATGAAGAATCTCCGGACAGAGCCACGTCTTGCAGAAGCAGAAAGGATTGAGATGCTGGTGAATAGTGAGCTGTCAGAGTTTGCCTATAAGAATCAAGGGACAAACATGATGGTCAATCAATCAGGCAGCAACTACGCAATGGTTGAGCAGCCACCACAGATTCTGCATCAACAGCAGAATCACGTGGAGAATGATCATCCATCCCAGGAGCGACTCTTTATGCACAGCAGCATGTCACCACTCTGTAAGTTCTCCCTGTTCCCCATGAATCCTCCCCAGAAATTGCTAAAATTCATCTTGCAG
The DNA here is from genome assembly GCF_024334085.1 of Lutzomyia longipalpis. Classification (NCBI taxonomy): domain Eukaryota; kingdom Metazoa; phylum Arthropoda; class Insecta; order Diptera; family Psychodidae; genus Lutzomyia; species Lutzomyia longipalpis. The sequence goes on along the minus strand of NC_074708.1, from coordinate 14,345,014 downwards.
TGGCTGCTGTGAATGACATCACGAGTCGCGAGGAGCCACATCTACTTCCAGACTTCCTCCTGCAGCAGCATCAGCTGAGCAGCAGCAATGTCGTCAAATCCACCGATCCTGAAACATCCTACGACAGCACCCACAATGGCTCAGATTCCGTCTCAATGGACATCGATCTCAATGACGGGAAGATTCTGCTGGACTTTGCAAATAGTCAAGAGAGGGATTTGTCGTACAAGAACAACCTCAAGATTGTCAGTGTTTCCTCCCTTTCGGATGAGTACGTGGACATTAATGATGTGAAGAGTATCAATGAGAAGTACTGCGTATTCAGTGTGGACGACAAGTACGATAGCTTCCCGCCAAAATCCATCCGGAAGTCCCAGAGGAAGATCCAAAAGGATGGATGCTGTAAGTTTCAACTCTTCTTCCTTTTTTTTGGGGGGGTTTCTGGGCGTAATTTAGCTGTGAGCGAATGAGATTTCTTCTTTGCAGTGTTGGTTGCAGACAAGCACGTTCCATGCCGTGCCTGGGCGAGTCTACCCACGTCATACCTCTACATCGGGAAATCACCAAAATATCCTTCCGGTGAGTTAATTGCATTTTATTTAATGTTGCGCAGAAAAATTTTAGCCGGCCGGCGGTGGTTTTTGTGGCGTTTAAAATTTCTTTTGATGGGTCCAGTAGAGCAATTAGTTAACCCTTTGAGGCCACTGAGCGCCTTAGGGTATCCAATTGACTGTTTCAATTTAAAATCCTATAAGAAAGAAAATACTAAAATTTGTAAGTCTCCAACATGTGAAAATTCTTATTTGAAAGTTTATTCGAGTGGATGTCGAATAAGAAAAAAAAATGGCCAAACAAAATCGTCGTTTTTTACTAAAATTATCTGGAAAAATTCGGCAAAGATTTGTACGAAAATGTAAACTTGATCAATTCTGGAAATATCTTTTGAAAAATACTTCGAAAATAGCTCGTTATAAATCACCCATGAAACATTAACGCATATGTTTTATGTTTTGGAAGAAATAATAAACTTATTGGTGACGTCATGGTTTGCATTTTTCGATGTTTCACGTTTGATTCCTTGATGTTTTTGACTGGTACTTGAAAAAGCAAGATTTCATTTCATATTTAAACTGCAAAAATCCGTTGAAGAACTACAATTCTTTGCAAAAAAAAAAGACCTGTAGAACAAGATTTAGAGCCATGTTAGAAAAATACTTCTGTCCTATCCTAAGTTCTTATGTTTTTTACAGCTGTCTTTTTTGGATAAAAAATTACGATGAATGGATAAGTAATTAGTTTATGATTTCAACGCCTTTTTGCGGTCCTTTTCAGAATTTTTAAATTTTTTAAAAGGTTTTACATTAGATTTTGAGATTATTCATTTAACCCTTTCGCGTTCACGTGAAACATAGAAACATTGAAACATGTGTTCTTTTAACCCTTGGAGGATTTTGCTGGCCAAAGTGGCCAATTCGACTTTTTTCAATCGCCCCAGAATTAAAATCTATTTAATATTTTGTGATAATTTCTACATCTGTATTTGGGAAGTTCCATTACTTTAATAACGTCGAGAGATAACTTGGAAAAACATTTTCTTTTAATTATCTTTTAAAAAGCAAAATATTTTCCGGATTTTCTTTAGCCTAACTTAAATGTAATTGAAATTCCCTACAAATAGACGTGATATTTATCACGATAGGTTCAATACATTTTAATCTATGACGATTTAAAAATTCGAAATGGCCACGGTGTCCACATATAAATCCTCTAAGTGTTAAGAGAGAAGGAAGGTCAAACTTTGAGGTTATAAACCTCGATCCTCCAAACTTGAAAAAAAAAAACAATTAAATTCATTCAAATTCGAAAAAGTAAAATGTTACACGTTTGACCCAAAGAACGTATATCCGATTCTACGTATCTGATTTAATCAAAATCTGATAAGTAGAAGCGAAGATATGGCTGATTTTCGACGATAAATTAAGGCAGCCATTTTGGCTAAACGGCTTGACCGATTTTCATCGTTTAACTAAATATTCTAGCTCTTGTAAAATGCCTTAATTTTCGTTTCATGTATTTATTTTATTTATTTTACATCCTTCCGCCGCGTTTTATTATCCCAGCGCAGGACTCATCTCCTTTGCTGCGGAATCGCCCTCAAACCCACAAGATGAACATTTTTCTCTGTCCCTCCGTAAACTTTGCTCTCTGGCATGGGTGGTGGGCAATCTCGTGGAGCTAATGATGTGATTTCCCAGTAAGGATAAACATCCTGCTGTTTGTACTTCCTCAGGGGAGGTGTGAAGGAACTCCCTGTCTCGGGGAATCTATTCTGAATTGGGATTTTATGCTTTGTAGGTGGGATCCTATCGAAGGAATCCTTCATTCGCATTGCTTTCACATCGGGAAACTCCTTCAATCCGTATCCTTTTGAGGTTTTTGGGTACTTTAGCCAATCCCAGGTGATTATGTGGTCTTTCTGGGAGATTTTTATTTCCTCCGGATTGGTCAGGAGGGTGAAATTGAGATCTTGGGTTGTTAAGTAGGGGTCCTGGTGTTTGTGGAAGGATGAATCATTGGAATTTCCACGAAAGATGGGTTTAAGGGTTTGCCTGACGAAGGAATTCTTCGGTTTGGGATCTTGGCCCGGAAGGGGTTTTGCAGTGAAATCCTGCCTCTGAATTGTCTGGTATTCATCAATTTTGCTCACAGGATGAAGTTGGAGCCTTTCTCCGAAGTTCTTCATAAAATCTACGCGTTGTAGTCTTGCTGGGAGATTATATTTAGCATCCTCGTAGCTTTGGCTGTACTTCCAGCTGTGAAATCGATTGTATTGCGTGCCGTAGTCGTAGATGTTGCTTCTGGGTGGTCTTTCCACCGGTGGATGATCACAAATACTGTCGCTGGTCCCGTGGGAAGGATACAGAGCATGTCCCCGGAATGTAGCTGTGCGATAGTCGGTATTTGTGAGCAGAATAGGATGCCGGTGGTCGGAGACGTTGAAGGCATTGCGATTCTTGACAATCATCACAACAAAGAAGCGAACTTGGTCTTGAACTTCCCTCGCGTGATGAGACTATTGATTTAGTCGGTTTGGTTGCCGCAGCAACGACTAATTGGTGTTTATCTTTTGTTGTTTTTGCAGAATACAGCGTCTTTTCCAAGAAGGACATACCACTGCGTACGAAATTTGGCCCCTTCGAGGGTGACCTTCGTGAGGTTGCCGAAGAGGAAGTTCGTCATCTCAAGGCTGACCCACCCAGAGAGTATCCTCTGCTACTGATCGATGGACGAATTGTTTTGGAGACGGCAAATGAAAGTAAGTTTTTTTTTCTTCTTCAAAAGCTTCCTTTTTGTCTCTCGGCAACGGCGGAAGGTCCTTGGGAACTTTTTTTTTGTAAACAGGAAGTCTCTCAAATCGACCACAATTTCCGCATAAAAAGCTTGAGGTTTCTTGGAAAGTTTTTTTAAGATTATTAGTTGGTGTTCCACTTTGTGGCCAACACCAACGACCACCTCAGATCGGGTTCAAGCTTGGTATGAGCACGTTATAAACATCCCATCTCACATTACGAAAATAGGGGTGGAAAATTTTTGATAGAGACTTCGGATTTGAAGTTTTCTATAGAAATGTGGGTGTAAAATTTCATTTTTTCACATTTTCAAAATCCAAGATGACCGCCGTCCGCCATTTTGAAATACCGTCAACCACTTCCCTTACAGATAGAGGTCTGAAATTTTTTTAGTATGTTGTAGAGCTCAGTGAGACGTTTTCATTGATAATTCATACTTGAAAATCGGTCAAGCCGTTTAGCAAATATGGCGGCATAAATCAAAAAGTGTTTTTTCAATATAACTCGAGAACGGCTTGACCGATTTTGACCAACTCTAGCTCAAATTAAAGGTTTCAAGAAGCTCTACAACTGTCTATAACATTCCAAGTTCCAAACACATGCGCAAGAGGCGCTAAAATCAAAAACAAAAATTGCCTTTTAAGGGGCAATATCTCCGAACATCTGTTATCGTTTTTCTTTAAATTTTGATATATTGTAGCCTGACTCAATATCTTTCACCAGTCCAAAAAATGAAGAAAATCTATGACGCCGTTTAGAAGATAAAGCCATTTGAAAAATTCTTGAATTTGAATAGTTCTAATAGCCATATCTCCTGCTCTGCTTGTCCGATTTTGCTCAACTTGGTATCAAATTAAAGGTTTTGCGATTCTCTACAACCTCCAAAACTATTCCTTCAGAATAAAAAAATAAATAAAATAATTAAAAACCAATAAAGATTCCTTCTTAAAATGAAATTCCTTCTATTTTTTCCCCCAAAGACACGTCTAATTGGATGCGCTTTGTGCGTTTTGCGGAGAATTTCCGGGAGCAGAATCTTCTGCTTTTTGAGAGTGATGGGAAGCTCTTCTTCAAGAGTTGCCAATTCATTCGCCCAAAGCAGGAACTCAAAGTTGGGTATAGTCGTGACTATGCTGAACGCTATGGGCTTCCTTTACTCATCCCAGATGACAAGGAAAGCAATGAGGAGATAAAAGTAGAGAATACCTGGCCATGTTTTGAGTGCGATGAGAAATTCCCAAATTCAGAGGCCCTACAGGATCATCTGGATAAGCATGATGATCAGTGTGAGAAGAAGACGGTACAGAGGAAGCGAAAGAAGCCTCTTGGTGGGGGGAATAAAGTTGCATGCCCAGTGTGTCTTAAACTCTTCCTGAAGTCTTCGCTGCGACTAAGGCAGCACATGCAAACCCATTCGGGACATCCGCTGGCGGAGAAGAGTCTCAGTGGGTGTGGGAATACGAAGATTGATCGTAGCAGGAGGATTGATGGTGTCAAGAGGGCCACCATGAAGGAGGATTCGAGGAAATTCATCAATAACAAGGAGAATAAGGACACATTCTACAAGTTCAAATGTACTTCCTGTCCAAAGTCCTTCCCAACAGCTGAACGCCTGGCGGTAGGCTTTAACGGGTTTCCTTTTTTTTTTTAAAGAAAATCTTTACTGAAGTTCCTTTCTCATTTGCAGCGTCACAGCCTAGTTCATGGAGCCTACGAATCCCGGCCATTGCGTTGTCCACACTGCCCCAAACGCTTTGTAACCTCTTCCGCACTTGCAGTGCACGTGAAGATGCACCTCAACCCTAAGCGCCTCATTGTTTGCCCCATGTGCTCCGAAGCCTTCAAGCATGGGCTTGTTTTTAAGCTTCACGTACGTTCGCATCTTGAAAATGGAACGTACACGTGTAAGTTTTGTCAGAAGAAGTTTAAGGAGTACAAGATAATCCGGAAGCACATTAGAACCTTCCATTCAGCCATTAAGCATCCGTGTCAGCAGTGTGGGAAGCAATTTCCAACGGTGAGCAAGCTACAGATGCACCTTCTCCGGCATTCAGACCATCGGGAATTCCTGTGCTCTGAATGTGGGCGACAATTCAAGCGCAAAGATAAGTTGAGGGAGCACATGAAGAAATTCCACTCAGACGAGGCAAAGGCGAAGAAAGAGAAGCACCTTCAGGTGAGATCTCCGGTAGATTCTCCCATTGATAGTGCAATGAAGGAGGAGGAAGTGCAGGAGAAGGAGCAAAATGTGAAGGCGGTGGAGGATGGGCCAAAGAAGAAGTTTGCACCAAAAGTTTCGCCGAATGATTATCAGAGATTCATCTACAAGTGCCATGATTGCCTTGTGGGCTTCAAGAGGCGCGGCATGTTGGTCAATCATCTGGCAAAGAGGCATCCAATGGTGCCGATTGATTCAGTGCCTGAACTCAATTTGCCCATTCTGAAAGATCAGAAATTCTACTATTGTCAGTACTGCGAGAAGGTCTACAAGAGCAATTCAAAGAGGAAGGCGCACATCCTGAAGAATCATCCAGGTTTGGAGCTACCCATGTCAAGTCGAATCAAGGGGAATTGTCCAGATGGGGGTTTCTCCGATTTAACGTACTCACAGACAGTTGGGAGCATCACGACCCATCCTCAGGTAGGATTTTTTTAAATTAACTTTTTTTACAGGTTGAGTCTCCTTCCGTAGTGCCGTGTAATTTGGCGGAAAGCAGCAAATGGGTATTTGCGCTTTGGTCACTCCAGGCTAGGCCTGGAATCAAAGGAACCTTCCTGGTTCCACTGAGAGTGGGGGAAATTGCTTACTACTAAATTGGGTTAGTGAAAGGTGCAAAGGAAATACAAAAGACACAAAGCTTGCAAATTCTGTTGGTAATTTGTAAAAGATATGACTTCTTTTACTTTGGGGGTAACGTACTCTGGAAGTACTTTGGATTTTTGGGAGTTACTATGGACTATGATAACTTTGGGAGGAATGCACTTTGGAAGTCTCCTTATTAGGCAAGGATTTGTTACTCTCCTGGAGCCTTCTTTCGTTCCTTGCGCTTTTATTAATTTCTTTATGGCAAATTGTGAGGTTATGTCACTTTTCAACGTCTTTACGTCAATTAGTGGTGAAAAAAAATTCACCACTATTTTTTAAAATCCTTAGTTTTAGATAAAAATTAAATAAAACATATTGAAATGAAGATTTCGCTCTAGGGTTGCGCCTGGTGCCACAAGCAGTACGCCTCGAAGGCTAAACTTCTGCAGCATCAACGGAAGAAGCATCCGGAGCACATTAAGGAGATCGAAATGTCTGCTCATTCGGCCATTGTTATCCACAAGAATGACCAACAAGTGTCCTTTGACAGTCCTACGGGCTTTGAAAATAACAATTCCCAGTTTGACGATCAACTGGCCGTTGTGTCTGACACGGTGGACTATGAGAACTATTCTCCGGACGGTGGGACGTACCTCACGGCGACGGAGGAGAGTAAGTTGATTAAGATTTGTCCATACGATGTTGATGGTGGGGAAAAGGATGTGGGGAGTTTGTCGAAGATTGATGTGAGCTTGAAAGTTGTTGGAGGGGAATTTGTAGGTGATGGTTCCTCGGCTGGTTCTGGGGATTCCAATGGAGATCTCTCGCGTCTCCCGGAATTATTTGAGGATATTGAGTACATGCAGATGAAACCAGTTATTCTCAGTGGGGACATTGAGCAAATGCCACAGATTAATGGAAGGCATAAACTCAATTCAACCAGTGGGTACTCTCAAGGGGCTGGCTGAAGGAACACTTCCGGGTCAGCTTGCGCAGCTTTTTGTGGCATAATCGCTGTAATAGCATGCAAATTTGCAAATTGGATGAATTGTTGTTTATCCCGAGAATTGCATTTTGTGAATCTCCTCATTGCGGAAGTTGTTGGCAATTCTTGGAAACTTTTGAGTGGTGAATTCCCCACACAATTTGTTGTTCACCAAGAAAGCAGAAGAGCCAAGCCTCTTAACCTGGTGAACTCATGGAAGGGTCCACAAGAGACTTTTTTGTTGTAAAAAAAAATTGTTTCGATGAACTCATTGAAAAATCCTTGGCAATTTTTTTGGAGTCCAAGCGATTTGTGTTCATCAGAACTTTGTTCACAATCTGCCAAAGAAATGAATAGCAGATGAAGTGAGCAAAAAAATTTGTCCCTGTTGTCCAATTTCTGTGGCGGAAAGGACAATGGGAAATTTGTGAAGAAAAAAAAATAACTTTTGCTTTGTTAAAAATTTTGAGAACAAAAAAATGGCAAAGAAGTGAAGGAATTTCTTGCGCGTTGGGCGTGAATTTTGCAAGAAAGCGGAGAAATTTTCAGACCAGCGAATGGGCTTTTTTGTTGTAAAAGGAAATCCGCGTGAAAAGGTGTTTTTGCATTGCGACAAAAAGTCGTGGGTTTTTTTTTAACGAGACGAGTGTTTTAAAAGTGGCCACGTTTGGTCGCTCTTGGAATAATTTTATTGAAGTGACTAATAAGACATAAATTTTCGTGTTGACAAAAACGAGTAAATAAACATTGTGGAGATATTTGTCTCACGCAGAAGGAAAAGTTGCGTTAAATTGTCGGAGGGACTGTATCGAAAATTATGAGCACAAAATATGTAGTTATGTAAAGAAATTTAAAACATAGGCAATATATTTTTTAAAAGATTGTAGGACCTTAGAAGAATTTTAAAAGGCTTAGAAACAGAAGAACTTTTAAAGATTTTTTTTTTCAAATTCTTAACACAATTTTTTTTAATTGAAAACCCTAATTGAGAAGATTTTTTTCTGTTATTAGAAGCTTCAATAAAAAAGAAAAATTAGGCAAAAAATGGTGTAAAGATCGGTAAAATCTGAAGAGTTTTTTTTTCAAAAGCTTACAAATAGAAAAAAAATATCTTTACCTTATTTTTTTCACAATCTTTCTCCTGACTTTGAAAACATTTTAAAAAAGATTTTTTTAATTTTACATATATTTAACTAAATATACCTTAAAATATTCTTTAAATTCTCTAAATAATAATTTTCCCCAAAAAAATTCTAATTCTAATGTCTTTGAAAATGTTTTTTTTTTTAAATATTTTTCATTTCAGTCAAAAAAAAAAACTAAATTTTAAAAAGCGTTTTTTTAAATTTTTTTTTTTACAAAAAAAAGAACTTTAGTAAAATAATCACTTCACTAAATAAAAATAAAAAGAATCTTTGTTAGCTCTGTAGGTTTTGAGATTTAAAAGAGAAGTCTTAGGCGACTTCAAATTACAAAATCCTTAAAAAAATTCTTCCTTTTTAACATTTATTCTGTAATAGAGAAAAAATAAAGTTCTTGTTAATCTTTAACTCTTTTTCTTAAACATGAGAATTTTATTTACATTTTTTTAAATACCTATTAGGTAATAGTTTTTTTTATGTATTATGCTGAAATAAAGCCAAGAATAGAAAAAATATATAAATCGGCCTAAAATCTCTCAAACCACATAAATATTTTCCTATAAGATAATCTACAATATTTTATTTTTTAATACAAATAAATTAAAGAATAACAACCGTTACCTGCAATAAAACAATATAATGTTTATTATTAAAATTTTATTATAAATACTTTCTTTATCACTGTTTGCTTGAAAAAATCTTGAATATTTTGTAGATTTAATTTTTATGTACTTAAAAATCTATTTTTAAACATTAAAAATACTATTTTTATACAATATAAAAATATAATTTAAATTAGATTTAAAAAAAAAAACTGAAAAAAAACATTAGAATAATAAAGGAAATGAAACTTTGGAAAACTCAAGTTGATCTTTAAAATTTTCTGCAGATTAAAAGATTTAATTCTTCAATGTAAATCTAAGAAATGAAACTGAAAAATATTTTAGACGAAAAGAAATTTATCATCAGTGTGAAGATTTTTATAAAGGTAGATGATTTAAAACTTTAATAACAGATTTTAGGGAAATATTAACTAAAATTTCTTCAACAAAGAAATCTTTATCAAATTCTTATGTGTTTAGAAAATGTATTCATAATTTTCGATACGGTTCACTAGTAATTAATAAAATAAGAAGAAATTATTGCTTTACATCAAGAAATAAAAATCAAGAAAAATCTATTAGAAATCTCAGCTTAATTTAGTGAAGAAAAATTAAAAGAAAAATCACTTTTTAGTGCAATTTGCAATGAGATTTTTATTAAAAAAAAAAAGTAGATAAAAATTTTTCACAAACAAAAGAAAAAGAAATAATAAAAATTAGAAATTAGGATGAAAACATTAAATTGGAAATCACTAAAAAGCAATATTTAGGAGCTTTTTTGTCCCCTCAAACACTTTTTATGTACAACTTTGTACGACCCATAAACAAGACCAAAGAAACAAAAAAACAAACTGATTTCGTTTATGTGCTTTTTATAAAAGAAAAAGAAAGAAAATAAAAAAATCACCTGGATTTTGTGAGATGCAAATGCACGGTGTAGTCGCAATATGTTGAAGAAGGAGAACAAAATGTAATAATGTAGAATGTGATAGCTGAAGAATGCAGCAAATGTGGGAGGGAAGATGAAGAAGAAGAATTTGCGTGAAAGGCAAGAAAAACTGATGATGGCCAACAATTAAAATTTGATGGTGTTTTTATCCAGTGAGCAAAAAAAAGTGAATAATTCTGTAACTTGTCCTCTAGTGCCTCTAAAATGTATTTTTAAAAACAAATTATTAATTTATTAAACAATATTTTAGTGTGTAAGGAAAAAAAAAGAAAAATTTGAGGAAGTTTCTGTGTAATTTTTAGTGAAAGATGAAGTAAGAAAGGAAAGTATTTATGTGTAAGAAATTTGTGTGGGAAAGGGCAACTTGTAAAAGATGTTGACCCACTGATTTGGAGTGAAGAGGGAAGATGTTGTTTGGCTTTTAAAGTCGAGTCAAGAAAAGTGTTTGATTTTCTTCTTATAATAAACTTATAAGACACACAGACACACATTTTGTAGGCAAGCGCGCGATGATGGTAAATAATATATAGTTGAGGAGAAATGATAGTAGAGAGATAATAAAATATATAGCAATAATCGCACCGTGGTGTATTATTCAATTGGACTTCACTTCTGTAAATGATGATCTTGTGCGGAATTTAGCTATGCCGCGAATGCCTAAAACGAGTTGTCTTTCCGGGAGATGGAGACAAGTTTCTCTGTCCCACCAGGTACCCCATGTTTGGATGCAATTGCACGATTTTACAGAAGAAAGCGAAAGTGTTTCACCTTTCTCCACTTGCAGGCTCCTTTCTTTTTCAGCTAAAAATACGGTAAGTATTGTGCAATATAGACTATTCAAAAGAACTTTGCACTAAAGCTTCAACTTAGGGAAGAATTACAAATTGAATTTTATATTTTTATTAGAATTGATTTAAATTATATTCTATTATCTACTTCTATAATTCTATTCATTGGTTAATTTGTCATCTTTACGTTGCTATTTGGTGGATCTTTATAGTAAGGTAAGAACGTGGAATAGAAGGATTTTTGGGTTTCTTGATAACTTCTTAAATGTTTAGACTTTTCATTGGAAGTCAAAAGAAATTATTTTTATGCTGAGAAAAAAACCGAAAAGGAATTTACAAATTATCATAAAAAAAACATTAAAAATTAGGAAAAATGCCAAATATTTAAAAAGAAAGTCAATCATAACGCGTCCAGTTATTAGAGTTGGTATACCACAACGCGGATGGGTCAATCTATGCGTTGTAATTTAATTTTTAAGTAGTATTAGTAGGCAAAGTTGATTTTTTTTATGAAATTCATCAATTCGAAAGACAAAAATGGTTATATATCAAGTTCTATTGCACATACAGAAATTTCTTGACTAGTTCTGGAAAGGTATTGAAATAAGCTATAATCTGACATATATTTCGATACATTTCAAGGTCACCTCCAGAACACAAAATGGCGGATTTTTGTTCAGCAAAAACAGTTTTTGCACTTTTCGTCCTCAAGGAATGGTTCTAGAGGTTTCTGATGTTCTAAAAAGTTGTAGGTAATTGCAAAACCTTTAATTTGATACCAAATTGAGCGAAATCGGACAAGCCGTTCAAGAGATATGGCTCTTAGAACTTTTCAAATTCAAGAATTTTTCAAATGGCCATATCTTCTAAACGGCGACATAGAATTTCTTCATTTTCGGACTGGTGACAGATATTGAGTCAGGCTACAACATATCTAAATTTAAAGGAAATCTATAACAATGTTCGGAGATATAGCCCCTTAAAGTTAGGCAATTTTTGTTTTTGTTTTTAGCGCCTCTTGCGGATGTTTTTAAAACTTGAAATGTTCTAAACAGTTGTAGGGCTTCTCAATACCTTTCATTTGATACCAAGATGGTCAAAATCGGTCAAGCCGTTCTCGAGATATATCGAAAAAACACTTTTTGCTTTAGGCCGCCATATTTGCTAAACGGCTTGACCGATTGTCAAGTACGAATTGTTGATGAAAACGTCTCACTGAGCTCTACAACATACTAAAGTTTCAGACCTCTAGCTGTAAGGGAAGTGGTTGACAGTATTTCAAAATGGCGGACGGCGGCCATCTTGGATTTTGAAAATGCGAAAAAATGAAATTTTACACCCACATTCCTATAGAAAACTTCAAACCGGAAGTCTCTATCTGTTACCGTTCTCGAGATATAATGCAAAATGTTGACCACCGGACGGCAGGCCGGCAGGCCGGCCGGATCAAAAATTTTCCACCACCATTTTCGTAATGTGGGATGTCTAAAACGTGCTCACACCAAGTTTGAGCCCGATCTGAGGTGGTCGGTTTTTCCGACGATTACAATACTTGGTATGCCACGATTGTGGTATACCAACTAATTACGTTAGAAGGTTAAATATGCTGAGAGAATTGAAAAAGAATCGTATATAACATTCTTAATTAGGAAATGGATTTTTTTTTCATATCTAATTTAATTAATTAATTACACAAAATTATTAATTAATTAAATTAATTTATTAATTAGTAAAGGGATGACCGTAGGCGATGAATGGATTTTCTTAAAAGACGAATTTTCGGTCTTACGCTCGGCTAATTAATTTTTATTTCTGGCCAACGTTTCGGACTATTCAAGTCCTTCCTCACTCAGGGCAATCAATTGACAAAATTAACCACGTCAAGAAATAATCAAAAATCATTTAATGTATTGATTGCCCTGAGGAAGGACTTCAATAGTCCGAAACGTTGGCCAGTAATAAAAATTAATTAGCCGAGCGTGAGACCGAAAATCCATTAATTTTTTAATTATTTTTTTAAAGACTTGATGACCGTTTTGAATTAAATTCTAACAGTCTAAACAAATTTATGTGAATGAATCTTCTTTTTTATATTCATTTGAAGGGACAAAAAGAGGTAAATTTTAGATCAAAATATCTGTTTCCTTTTTCCTGTCGACATTTCGAGGATCCTTTTAGCCTCTTCATCATGCCCATAATAAATATTAAAACAACAAGACTTTACGTTTAAAAAAACAAATGTAGAATGCGAACTGCAAACATTTTTTCCCACCACTGTAAAAATATTGAATAACACAACAATTCGACGGAAAGTAAAATTTCTTCAATTTCTTCAGCTGGTATCGCGCGCGGCACATTAGACTGGCGCTCGCGACATGGCACACAAGTGAGTATCCACCTTCGCTCAGATCTCGCAGCATCAGTTCATCCTTCTTCATTCTTTTTCTTTTCTTTTATTGTTCTTCACCTTCTTCCTCAATCATTTAAGGCTCATCCTGCTGGGCATCCTTCTACTGGGCTCCCTCTACTGCCTCCACCTCTTGGCACAGGACTACCAAAAAATCCGTCGTCCCGCTCAAATGGCCACAAAAGCCGTTGCAAAGGCACTGGGGTTGGATTTCCTAACCGGCCGGAGACGTCGCTCCACGGACGAGGTAAGTCAAAGCTCCCGCGCTCAATTATCGCACACTTGGACTTCATTTTGCATGCACCATCCACACAGCAGCATGAGCAGCCTGAGGCGTCAATTCAGTGGGATACCCTCTTGAGACATGATCCACTTCTCTGTGCACCATCTCTCGTCTGCCAGCTGGCTGCTGGAGCCACCGTGGACTTCCACGAGGGTGTCTCCATAAAGAACTTCATACTGTGAGTATGTCGCAAATAATTTGCAAATGCTGCGGTGCTGAGATGTGGCAATTAGGTACACCTTTCCGCCTCCTTTTCAGCACCAATGCCAATGAGTCAGCACCGGAGAAAGTGAAAAAGGCGCGTGAGCTCGGACACCGGGCAGACAGCGTGAAGGAATGCTTCAAGAAATTCAACTTCTGCCCCTACTCCGCCAAGACGATGCTGCGGATTATTCATTTGCAGACAAAATTGCTAAATTGAGTGCCATTTTATCATCACCATCCACCCCCATACACAATAAAAGGTTCGTTAAGTTTGTTTTTGTAAAATTCAAATCTTTTCTCTTTTGGCGCCTTTTCGTGGGCAAACTCGGCGGAATGGTTGCTTTGTGCAAAGGGGAGTGTGGGTCTTTCAGATTAGAGTTTTGGCCCCTTTGGCCGCAAATATTAACCTCTAGGCCGCCAAGCGGGGTCGTTGAACGACCCCAGCCCTATATTTCGTGCTATAACTTAATAAATATAAAAGATACCATTCCCATCTTTTGGAAATAAGTTCTTTGGTTATCTGAGGAGGTTGTGTAAAAATTTCAGCGCAATCCGTCCACCACAAGAAAAGTTATTAAGGAAAATGTAGAAGAAGGGAATTCAAAAATTGGTGTAACGGCCATGCTGCGGAAAATTTCTCAGAATGAAGTTAGTCACATCATAAATCATATGGTTGAAGGGGGTTGAAGGGTTGTGTTTACTTTCTCACTTTACCTTCTCAGTGTCAGAATTATCGCGAATAAGTAACATAAACAACATAAAACATAATTAGAAGCATATAAATGTGCAAAACAATAAAGAATATTCGAGAAATATTGCCATTTATCACGGTGCGGGAAGTGAGGGGAATGTGGGGAAGTAGTGAAAAAAATAGCAGTTGCGGTCAACTTCGTGGCAAATTTCTCACGAAGAAAGTGTGAAAAAGGAGTGAAAAATGTTTTTCCCTAATATCTTCTTCTGCGTGTTTCCGGGTGGCGAATTTGTGATGCAAGGGGCAAGAGGACTATATAAGGAGTCTAAAGGTAGTGACCCGACAGTTCCCGGTTTTATAGTTTATGAGAAAATCGACTTCCTTCTTGGGGTCGTTCAACGACCCCACCTTGGCGCTCTAAGGAAGCTCCAAGGTCTTGGCGGCCAGCAGGTTAATTTTATTTTCTTATTGTTTAAATTGCTGGTTCTAGTTTGATTCTTGATCATTTTCATCGTAAATACGTTTTTAAGCAGCAATATGATTTTACAATTTTTTATTTCTTTTTCAAGATTTTTTTTCCATAAAACTTTGCTTCTTTCTGAAAGTTTCTAATGAAAATTAATCTTCTTTTAAGTATTTATACGATTTTTTGCTTCTCTCTAAACTCTCTCGATGAATTTTTTTCATTCCTTCATTTGAATTCTGAGATCAGAATTGAAGTGTAGCGAACACTTTGAGTCAATCTTTGAAATATAAAAGGAATTAAGCAAAGAAGAAATAAAGTATTCTTAACAAATTCCAGAAAACTTTGACCGAAGATCATTCTTATTCTATTTTTCATTAATCTTATAAAAAAGTTTTAAAATCTTAATTACAAGGTTCTTTTCTCTGAAACCTTGAAATTCCAGTCAAGAATTAGATATTGAAAATCTAATTCTAAAATGTTGAAAACCATTAAATCAATTTACATTTTTCTTTAGATCTCTTAATTCTTTACAAGAATAGAATAGAAAAAAGCTTTATTATTCTTTGACTTTCTTAGAAGATCTCTGACCAGATATCTTTTAATAATAAAATCCTGATTAAGCTACCAAATCTTCTACTTAAGATTTTGGCGAATTATTATGAGTCAACTGGCCCACACATAGGTACTGTCCCACTTCCCGCCCAAGCAATGGGCTTCACTTTGTTTCTCGGTCGCTTCTTAGTAGCTTGTAGCTGAGGAGCTTTTGCGCAGCTTATGGAACTTTTCCGGCCACGTTCGGATCCGCAAACTCCGGCAAAATATTGAGAAGAAGACAACCATATTGCACCGTTCAGGTGCCAGAGAGGGAGGGAAGAAGAAAAGCAAGGAAAGCCCAAACAGTCAGTTATCAGTGGACCTTCGTGGTGTGCGGGTGTCTTCTCTGCAGCAGCTTCCGCGCACAGTTATCAGTGAAAGGAGTGCAAGCGCGGGCCAACAGTGCAGTGCCCCTCACAGCCCCAGTCGGGGGCGCTCTGAAACATTTTCCGCGTACGGAGGAGTAAAGAATAGATCGCGCGTTTATTATTAGCTGCATTTTACCAGAGTTATTTATTGTGGTGTTTTTCTGCGGACGGCTGAAGAGGAGATTTCTGGGCGTACAGGGCTCCCAGTAAGGTGTAGGAGAGAGTGAGAGGAATTCGCGCGACCCGCCAAATGGCCTACGACCCTCCTGTGCCTCTCTAAAACCTTCCCGCGGACAAACGTGTGTGTTTGTGTGTGGCATTGTATATCCAGTGAAAATTGAGAGACAAAAGAGCAGAGTGGACAACCGAAAAACCAGTGAAAAGCGCTTCGAGTTTCCTGTAGACGAGGAGGGGGCAAAAAAAATCGCTGATTGATATCACAAAAGGTAAGTCTGCCTTCGAGTCAGGTTTCTCAAGTTTCATGAAATTTCTCACAAAGAAAATTGAGTATTTAGCTTATTATCTGAGAGAGAAGAGTTTCTAAATTAATTTTTATTATCTTGATGCTTCGTTATTTAATTTCTTTGAATGAGGTTTTTTTCTGCCTTTTTCTACATCAAGGTTAACGTTGTATTCTAAGTCAGCGGTAGACGTTTCCTCAAGATTGAAATGTCTCAATTTCTTTATGAAGTTTTATAAATAAAAAAATTGAAAATAAATTTTAAAAAAATGGTAATGAAAATTCTCCTATTCACCCCACTTTCCCCTATTTTTTGGTGCATTATTTACAGTAAAAAGATAGATATTCAATGTAAATAAAAAGAAAAACAATTCATTGAATTTTAAAAATAGTTCTTGTAACTATATTTGTTGCCATTATTGGATTGGATTGAATGCTCGTATCGGCACGACAATATTGCTATATTATTGTTTTTGTTAAAAATATTGATTTGGCATTTTGTATCTGCAAACAATCAGGAAGTATGTTGAGCACGTTTCTCATATTTTATTTAATTTTAATTATTATCTGACTCATTTAATTATTTCGAGGAATATTATGACTTGTTTTTGATTATATTTCTGATTCAGAAATAAATAGCTAGATAAGAATAAAAGGAGATAGATCTATATTTATTCTATGGGCTAAATGGAGGTAGTTAGTAACTACAAAACTAACTATTGAATAGTAAAGAAAAAAATGGAAATAAGATTTTCTTGCTCTCACTAGAAAAAAAAGAAAATTAATGAAGATAGAGCTGCAGTATTTTTTTTAAACATAAATTGGCCTGAGGAAAGTCCCTAATATTTTCAGAATTTTTCATAAAAGAAATGATTGAAGAAGAATTTTCACACTTTTTTCCGTTCAATGATTACGTTTTTTTCGAGTATATAATTTACAATATAATTCAATACTTCTTGCTTCAAATACGATAATCTGAGAAAAACACTTAAATTCAAAGCAAAAAAACCATCTAAAAAACCTCTTTCAATACTATTCCAAAGATTTATTCAAGAAAACAAACCTGAAAATAATAAAAATGCAAAACCACAACAATATTATTGAAATCATCTCTCTGTCACTTCCAGAGGCATTTTAATATTTTCTCAATAGTCTGTGGGGCTTTTTTCTCTCATTCTTCTCAATGAACTCTTCGAAGTGCTTGGCTTATCGTTCCTCCTTATCATGCCCAGCTGTTTTCAATTCAAGACAGCGAGAGCGTGGAAAGAGAAACATTTCGCGCGAGATTCCATACGCAATGAATTCGAAACAGAAAGCAATTTTCCACCCAATGTGATGTGGAGCAGACGCGCATTGCAAGAGACGCGCGCGTTCGCGCTTTTTTTTTGTAATCCAATTTTCAACAAATCAGCCTCAATAATGCAAACGATGGCCGGTACACGGGGAATCATGTAATAGCATTTGCAAGAAGCGAATTTATATTAATAGATTTCACGGCATTGGAGAGTCAAAATCGCGTGGAGAGAATGTCTGTGCGGAGGGGGCGGTATTGCAGGAGTGGAATTGCTGATTAACTTCTTATGTGTGGTACCTACATACATGGCATGTCTCTAATGGGGCTCAAAACACCCTCTTTAGCTTTTACAGCGCAATCGAAGAAAATATTTATATATTTAAAAGCAGACCTTGAGGAGTTTTTCCTCGCAAAGGGAAAACTTGCCAAAAAAAAGCTCACGGGAAATGCTTTCGCCTTATCACAAAATGAAGAATTTCTGTCCCATATATTTTTGTCTCTTGGTGTGAAATTATTTTTATCAACATTATTAAGTGGTTCGCTGTTCTACCTTATCGTGTGGGAGAGAATGCATGATAAAATTATTGTTTTAAAACTTTCCAGAAAAAAAAAACTCATTTCACATCAATAAAGTTTTAAAATAACTTTTTTCAATGGAAAAGACGTGTCATATTTACCCCACTTTCCTCTCATTTATTTATTCAATATTTTAATAATATTATCAACGCAAATTGTTTGTTTATTGATAATTATGGAAATGATTTAATTTGTTAGGATTGGAATTCAATTAATTTAATTTTTAACAATACAAAGGCTACCAAGGAAGTCTTTTTTTCCCCTAAACACTAGTCTGTAAAAGGGTGAAATAAATTATTATTATTAAGGAACTCTTTTATGCTACTATCGGTTTTAGTTCTAGGGACGGAGTCAGGAAGGTTTTTTTGGACGCTTAAACACCTCAAAATTTCAGGAAGTTTAAGATTTTTTCATTTAGAAAGTGAAAAGCAATTTTTTTAGGCTAAAATACAGAAAAAGGAATCTTAAATAGCTGGATTTTTTAAACAATCAAAAATGACAAACATTTAGAAGAAATGTCAAATGATAGAAAAGAAACGTCAATCGTTACAAAAGAAATGTCAAACTCAAAAAAGAATGGAAAAACTTTGAAAAATGTACTGGTAAGCTGACCAAGCTTACGGGAGCTGTGTTTCTTTCAGTGTACCAATTTTGTGAGAGCAATCTAGAACGCGAATCAATTTAAATACGCGCAAAGTCGGGAAATGTAGAAAAGTCATACCCTAAGATATCTTTAGAAGGCCATATCTCGAGAACGGATCCATAGATTTTCATAAATTTTTTTTGTTTGAAAGGTCTTGAAGTCAGCTATAACATATCGAAAAATGAAAAAAATTTATGTCGCCATTTTCGAAAAATTCGAGTTCGAAATTTTCGAAAACTTTGTTTTTGACTTTAGCGCCCCTTGCGGTCATTTCTCGAAGTTGCAATGTTCTAGACATTTGTAGGGTTTCTCGAAACCTTTCATTTGCGCTTGAGTTGATCAAGATCGGACTTGTAGAACCCGATATATGACATGTCAACTTTGGAAGGCTATATCTCGAGAACGGATCCATAGATTTTCTTCATTTTCGGCATGAAGCTAGATAATATGGTCAGCTATAACATATCAAAAAATAAAAAAAATTTATGACGTCGTTTTCGAGATATTCATCGAAAACTCATCGAAAATTTTGTTTTTGATTTTTGGCCCCCTAGCGGTCACTTTTGAAACTTCGGATGTTCTAGAGAGTTGTAGGGTTTGTTGAGATCTTTCATTTGACCCCGGGTTGATCAAAATCGGTCAAGCCGTTATCGAGTTATGGTCGATTTTCGATGAAAAATTGTGGCGGCCATATTGACTAAACGGCTTGACCGATTTTAGAACATGAGGTATCGTTGGAAAGCTCTTGATGGCCCCTACAACATATAAAAATTTCAGCCCTCTAGCTATAATAGCGGCTGAGATATAGCGAAAACAAAATTTTGAGGTTATTCAAAATGGCGGCGGGGGGGTGGGGGGGTGGATTTGACCTCATAATCGGATTTCTTCAGGTCGATATTTAAACTTTGCCGTTTACCGCAAGTCTCTATCTATCACCGTTCTCTTGCAATTTAAGTTTAGAATCCGGAGGGCCGGACGGAAAAAACTTATTTTTGGCGCATACGTTTTTTGGAATGTGGGGACCCTAATTCGTGCTCATACCAAGTTTGAGCCCGATCTGACGACTTTCGATTTTGCTCGGTACACAAAAGCTGTGTCTGAAAGAAACACAGCTAAAAATGTCAAACGTTTGAAAGCAAGCATGACAGTTTATAAGCGAAATGTCAAACGTTAGTAGAGTTTACATGTTTAAAATGTCAAACATAAGAAGATATGTCAAACGTTTAAAAAATGTCAAATCTTTCTAAAGAAATGAACTCCACATTTTTTTTTAAAATAAATTTATTGATTTTTAATAAAAAAAAATCTTTCGATGAAAATATTGTCTTCTACACAAAAGAATCAACTCTTATAAGTGAATTGTCTTACTAATCGAATTCCTAAAATTCTCACCTTCTGTGGAAAATCACTCTTGTTTGCTGATTTATATAATAGACAAGTTAAAGATCAATACAATAAAATAAATATTAAATAGTAAGTACATCTGGGGACAAATAAAATGCTTTTCAATAAAATGGAACATGTTGTCTGTTTAATGTTTATTTATAATATCACTTTGTCATTAAGTTAGTTGAACTAGAATTTTAGGTTTATTCCAAAAGAGTCTCTTATCAATAAATGATGAAACTATGTGTCCAAAAAGATCTAATTCCATTGTCTAGAATGTTTAGGACGTATAGGATACTAGTTTTCCTGACAGTGCCATCTCTTAATCACCCATGTCTACATAGGAATTAAATAATCTATTTTTAAACAATGCAATTAAGCAATACGTCTGGATTTAATATAATAATCTCTGCACAATTGATAAGAAATTAGACACACTTCCTCATGAATCATCGTACACATACTTTCTTTTTTTTCAATCCATAAATGGATCATCACTGAAAATAGGAACTTACAAAAGCACTGTGATTTATGAGGTACCTCTGAGGAGAGATATTAGCGCAAAAATTAGTAAATATGTGTTGCGACTATTGCTTGTCTAAATATTGACACGCGGAATGGAGCGCAAGAGCAAGAGAGAGAGAAATTAGACACGGCCAAATAAACAGAGTGTGAAGTGTACATTGCGATAGAAGGAGTATTTCATTATATGTATGGATACACTTTTGCTAGTTCATTAGATGGTGCTCGGGGGCTAGAGACGAGTAGGTATACCTTATCGGAATTGGAAATAATTCTTTCCACCTCCGCGCTATTCCCTGGAGCAATTTTTTGGGACCCTCTGTGTGTAGGCTTTCACTATAGCTGTATGTCGCTTTGGGGGGAAGAAAGGGGAGCATTCATGAGTGAAAATTGGATGTGAAAGAATGTTGGAGGGAAAACGTGCGGTTAAATGTTGAGGAAAAACCACAATAGGGGCACTATGTAAGAGAATTGTATTGTTGGTGGGTATACGCAGTGCGAAGTGAATGCTAATATTTGTACAATATCACTTGGAGTCGCAGTGAAAGAGTCAATTTCAGTAGGAATATATTGTATAATGGGGCACTTCCTTATCTTGAGACTCTCGTCCACACGAGTGTGTTTGTACTTTGCCGGAGCTTCTCGTGAGCTGCTCATTTTGCTGTGAAAACTCGGGTGCAACAATCAAAATCCACATTTATGCTGATACCTCACATCACTTCTTCTTCCAACGTCTTCCATATAAGAACTACGGGGAAATGCCACAAATGAGGATTGAAGAAAAATAATAAAATGGAGCATCACTGCAAGAAATATCTTAAATTGTGTAGCTTTCTTTAGATTGAGAATTTCGTAAATTTTATAGCTTCCTTTTCTCTCAGGGGGATTTGTGATTTTAGATTGAGAAATGATGTGTCATGGAAAGATATTTCAAATGGTACACACAGAAAAATTTTTCGCATTTTGTGAATGCGAGTGAAATGGTTCGCAGTTTCAATCTGCGAGCCTCAGGTAGACTCGCACATTACTATTACGAGTCTATGGTAGATAGTTTCTTTCTCACTAACATTTGACAGGTTTTTTTTTTGACAAGCTCCTTGTTTATTTTCAATTTGCCCGTTACCGCAATGCCTCATCTAAAGAACACTGACACGATTTTCTAGAGACGTGGTATATGAGATATTCAGTCCAGAAAACGTTTTTACACGTTTTTTTTTCTGGTTTTCCTGCAACAAAAAAGCATTTTCATCATACACGTATGATTTTGGGTCATTTTATAAAAGATGTTACACCATTGAAAGATTAACTTCTGCAAAAAGATTTCGTGACGACATGTCGTAGGATAATCCATACCTTTTTCTCTTTTCGTCATTGAATAAATTCTTAATATATCCAATCATTTACAAAATTTTGCAAATATTTTTTTTATAATTACAAAAAAAAACCCAAAAAATTACCAAAGAAAAATTAACAAAATAAAAATCATGTGTAAAATTGGTAATTCCGCCCAATTTCCGCGTGGCGCTAGTGTTTGTGAAAGAAACCTTTTAAATGTTTTTTCTGCTATAACATTTGCTTTCTTCTCGTCAATTTTATCAATTAATATTGTATTTTTATTTATCTATTTTGGGCAAATAATGCTATTTATGGAAGAAATATTGCTTTTAAATTGGTGTAAGTGATTGAGCAAATCAGTATTTATAGAATTCAATGTTCAATTTCGGTCCAATAAATGTGAAAATTTTCGAGAAATAGTGCGAATGAGTGCGAGTGAAATATTCGTATTTTGTCTATGCGAGTGGCCCACTCGCAAAAATTGACGATTTGACTGCCACTTTTTGTCATTTTTTTTCTGTGTGTATGACTCACTGGGCGCTCTTTTAAAGTACACCAGCCACATTTGAGGGCAATTAAAGAAAAACAAATCGAGATTTTATAACAAAATTTCTGTTTACGATTCGTTTTCCGTGTGCCTTTTGTACTTATTTGAATATTTGACAGTCAGTTGATTATCAGGATTCATTTCTGTTATCTAAAATAATTTTATAAGGACCACCTGGATTAATTAGTTATCAATTATTTACAAAATATCACATCAGACAATTAACATTTTAGCTTTTTTCTAGATGTATGTCCCTACGTTAGTAATTTTTGTTATCGTTATCTAGAACATTGTAAACTAATGTAGGGGAGGGCGGGGCTAATAAAGTCACTTAAGGGTTTGGAAAAAGCCAAAAATATCATATTTCCTAGCTAGATAGAACAAAATGATCTTAGAAAGAGTTGTAGGGCAAGAAATATCCTAAAGAATTGGACTATACATTTCGCTTTATTTGTTTGGGAAATATGATATTTTGAGCTTTTTCTAAACCCTTAAGGGGGGTCTCTTTTGAGAGCTGGCGAAATTAAATATTTTTATTTTTCTTGGGGTTTTTCTTACACTTGGTTTTCCAATATTGGTTACATTTGTAGCCTAATTAATGAAGAGTCAGAAAATCACTTTCCGCCATCTTGAGATATTCCTCAAAACACAAAGGTAGGTTTTTCTCAGGATCTACTGGATGGATTTTGATGGGGTAAAAAGCAAATGAAAGAGGAAATACCAATGCAGATTTTGATGTAGCGGAATTTTGAATTTCCTTTCTGGGGCTGAGAAAAGTGGAAAAATGTGACTTTTTTCTGATATTTTTGACGTTTTTCCACTTTTCTCAGCCCCAGAAAGGAAATTCAAAATTCCGCTACATCAAAATCTGCATTGGTATTTCCTCTTTCATTTGCTTTTTATCCCATCAAAATCCATCCAGTAGATCATGAGAAAAACCTACCTTTGTGTTTTAGGACAGTTTTGTGGAAAAGTCGGAAAATCACAAGATGGCGTCGCACTTAAAATGGCGAAAAGTGATTTTCTTACACTTCAATAATTAGGCTTCAAATGTAACCAACATCGGAAAACCATGTTTAAGAAAAACCCCAAAAAATGACAATATTAATAATGTATAAATTTTAACAGTTTTCACAAGAAACCCCCCTTAAATGACTTTTTTAACCGCGGTCTCCCCTATAGAATACTTATACGTATGTACATTAGTGACGTATGTACATAGAACGTATCCATTAAAATTATATAAAGTTGATTTAACGACCGTGATGATTTATGTGAGGGAAATTCGTCGGGAAAGCGGTCAGGAAGGGTCTGGAGAAACCGCAACTTCTTTCCAATCAACGACGTTTCGAATAATTTATATACTTCTTCAGACTCTATTTTACACTGTAGAATGAATGAGATTTTTTAAGGAAAATTTAAGAAAAACTTCTACAAAAAATACAAAAATTGAAAAATTCTTTAACTTACTAAACTTTGAACTTGCAAAGTTATGGGGATAAAATCACCTTAATTTACCACACATAATAAATTAATTTTAAGTTTACAACAAAAGAAAAAAAAAGTTTTTCTTGCCCTTTCCCAACCGCTTTTCCGACGAATTTTCTTCACATTCTTGAAGTTTTATTTTATTGCAGAGCTCATTATAAAACTCGGAATATCTTTTGATTTTCAAGATTTTTTCAGTCGAAATCAGCAGTACATAAGCGATAAAAAATCTCTTTATGTATGATTCGTCGCAATTCAATTCCATAAGTTTTTTCTCAATAATCACAATGGTTTATCATAATTCAAAATTTAATTAAATCCAAATTTCCAATGGTATATATTTGGATCCTCACGCCATTCATATCATTATATCCTGTTTATCTGTTTTAGAAGCTGTGTGAATGGCAATATAATTATTTTGTTCAATTACAACGTTCTATTTCCGTACAATTTAGATATTTTCCGTATATGGTTTCAAGCGTTTCAAGGGTTGTAAATGGCGTTGGTTTTCCAGAAAGAGAGAGAGCTTGTGTGGTTAATTAATTCACAGAATCAACAATATAATGTTTCTGTTTACATGCTAAACATAAATTGCTTATAAGGATTCCCCGTCTACCCCAGAATATATATTTAAATACTCACTCCTCCATGTAGTTTTCTTTTCATTTTCACACTTTCCACCGCGGATTTTCATTCTTTCCTCTTTTTGATTAAGTAAAATGGCGTATAGAATAGCGGAAACCGTAAAATTTTGTCGGTTGAGCTGTAATTTCATTTTCTACGCCCCAAAAGGCACCCGCGAGATAACAATGTGCGGGGTTGAATCGGGTAATGACTGAAATTTTACATGGTACCCCCATATTGGTGGTTGGGGGTGTAGAAACAAAGGAAATTCCAGCACTGTAGTACAAGAGCTCCGTGGATAAAAACTTTGCTATTCAGACACCCCCATTTGATTATGTGCTCGGAGGTGTAAATTGGTTCGTTGTCGAAAACACACGGCATAATTGGTGCCTTAATGATTTAATTGAGTTTGATTTATTTTTCCCGCCAAAACCCTCCATTGCATTCCATTTAGGGGGAAGAATGGGGCTAGGAATGCGGGTGACTTTGGCCGTGAACTCGTGAAATTGTTACGGATGGTGGTGGGGGTCAAATAGGGGTAGAAGGAGGAAGAGGTGTTTGTGATTTTTTGTAGGGGGAAATTGCACGTTTTTATGACTTTTGTGAAGGTATATAATGAAAAAATCACGCAATTTGACAAGAAATGGAAAAATCCACGGAAAATCGTGACTCCTTTTTCTCAAAAGTGAATATTTCTCGCATACTTTGAATACCATAGCGTCGGGGTGGGCGCGTGCAGAACGCGAGAAGGATTTGCGGCTGTAGGTGGTGGGTTCGTGGTGGAGGGAAAAATTCAAAATATGCACGAGGGTAGCCAAAATAATGAGATTATAAGGTGAAGTAAGGCACTTTTGGGATTTATAATAATGCTGTAACGTTCTTAAGGATATAAAACATTACATAACTGAGGTATTAAAATGCATATTATGAACTACTAATTACATTGACATTTTATAGTGACCACGTGTCCATTTAATTTCGGAAATAAAAATGAATTCTTTGAATTTTATTACCATGGAGTTTCTAATTGTTTTTTGAAAACTTTTCTAATACATTTCGCTATATATATTGAGTGGTATTGTCGAGTATATAATAGTCAACCAACACTGGCATTTATCTAAATATGTTCACCACCTTCATCACCCATTTGATCAGCATAATCCATACCAATTTAGTGTATTTGATTACAAGTGTTTGAGCGGAAAATTGAAACTTTCCGCTGCTATTGTTCCACACAGAGGGTATCTCACACCTATAGTGTTTTGTGAGAACAGGGTGAAACACCCCTATTATTCTCCCACAAATTGTAGAGAACGCAATAATTGATAAAACCCCCCATCTATGTCCAGTACGGCCTGACAATGGTACTCTATTATAAATTTCGTGATCCTCTTTTGTTTCCAGGACCCGTCACGAATATAAATTTATTGTATTGAGGGGAAAGTAATCGATTTTCCTTGGACAAACAACACGGAAGATTCCAACATTTGGCCATAAATAAGCGAGCAATGCTTCCCGCACATTGAAGTTTTTTAAAAGTTTCGACATGTGGTTTATCTTGGGGAAAAATTCGCGGATGAAAGTCATCTGCTTTCTTTCTCTCACTCTTTTTTTAACCCCATGACGATACGACGTGCAGGGGTGGAAAACCGCAATAAATATCAATCGATTGCAGAAGTGAAGCAATAAATTTCCAAGCGCTTTTCCTCTCTTCGAAAAGGGGGGGCTTTCATTGCGGGGGTCTAACTTTAGTGCGATGGCATTTTCTGAAATCAATAACCAATCGAATGAAAAAAAAAATGTGGGCAGCCTCATCACGCACATCTCATAAATTCTCCTTCAATCCCCATTGCTCCTCCATGGCGATTAGCAGTCAAGTGGTTTGGGTGGGAGACATTGTTACATAGCAAGAGGAAATGTTGGTACAAGGAATTTTGAGTTAGAGGCAACACAATCAACAGTGAAACATGTAAATGGAACATAATCCCAAACAGTATAAATCGTCTCTCACACTTTTCGCGCACCCCCACACAACATTTTCATGTTGCACCCACTTTCCCGCCTTTGGAGCTTTTTTTTTCCTTCTTCCTTCTTCAGGGACTTTCTCACACAGAGCTATAAAATAGAAGCTTTCGCTCCATCTCAAACCATACTCTTCCGTTTTGTCTCCTTCTACGTATAAAGGCACACCAGGCACCCCATATACACCACAATAAAGGCACATGGCAACAATTTGTGTTTTGTTACACGGTATGAAGAGGGTGAGAGGAATTCACGAACATTGACATTCTTCCCGCCAAAATCAATAGAGAGAACTTATCGGGGAACTTACCCAAGCAATATAAACCTTCATGTTTGCACAATAATAATACTACGAGACACGTCCTTCATTTGGGGACATGAGACGCAATGTACAAAAAGTTTACCTAGCAGGGAAAAAAAGAAACGAGTGAATAAATTCACGGTGATTCCATGAAAGACTCATATTTTACCCATAAACACTCACGTGAATTTCCACGAAAAAGAGCATAGAAGCATGCTTATGCTCATACAAATAATGGATTGAGGCTTAAAGCTGAAGTTTTACATGATTTTCCTCAAAAATTTTCGCTTAAAGATTTTAAATTTTAACGACTGAGTTCAAATTTAATTTAATAAAAGCTTATCCATATGTATATTGTCTTGAAAAGCTTTTTAAAGTTATCCTTTTGAACTTTTAACAATTCAAAAGAACAATTTTCCCACTGAAGAAAGCACATAAGCATAAAAATTCCATTTACCGTATGCAATTTCAATTGATAAAAATGGAATGGTTAACGAAACCAACCCTTCAGTTTAAGCTATTTGAGCTTTAAGCTCCAAATACAATCCAATTCACCCTGAACCCACCCACCTTGTAGCCCCGTGTTCAGTCTGTGTGGGCAAATTATGCGATTGCTGTCGTGTTGAAGTGAAATTACAATTCAAATACCACTTTATCATCGTACACCAAAAAATTTCTTGCTCTGCAAACAAAATTTTTTATGAACTTGGCCATTCATGCGAGGGTTTCCACAGCTGGGTGGGAAGAAAATGAAATTTATTAACAAAATGAGATTTTTCTCCACTTTTTTGTGTCCACCCCCGTCCTTACAAATCCCACCCCGAGGCTGTTTCTATTGTACCCAAGTCTGTGGTGTATAACTCTGTGTGTGAGAAAATTCCATTTTAGAAACTTCACATATTCGTATTTTTTATTCAACCCTCCCTCTGACACTCCCCCCTTAGCTCATATTGTGTTTTAATAGCGAAAAAGCGTAACTTTCAAATGTGAATTTCATTCCATTTTCGTAAATTGCTAAAAAGAAAATTTTTCTCATGAAAATTTATTTCAAAAAATGTGAATTGCACTTGAAAAGAGAATGAAACACGAAAGACTCAATTTTGTGCACAATAACAGAAAGAATATATTTTATATGTCTTTCGAGAGCTTTCTATATAATGGGAGAATATCTATCATGAAACTCCTTAAATATAAAATTTATTTGTTGAAGCAAATTATGTGCTGAAAACATAATAAATTTTCTATAGCAAAATAATAAATAGAGCATTGAGTGTATGACGATGTATTATCTAATGCGAATGATTTAGTAATTTATTATCAAACTCTCCGTATCATAGAAGATTTTCCATTTTCAGTAAACTTCTGCAATCATTTTTCATCGCCATACTTATGATACCAATGAAATATGAATTCAGTAGCTGGGAGTAAATTCCCGATAATGTTCTTTAACACATAGCAATGACCCGGCTCACCCACACCATATAACTTTCCCGCCCCCAATCCAAGTGTTGATGAACGTAGAATTTTGTGTATTAAAAGTTAGATGTACTACAAAACGGATGGTCATAAGAGGGTTTATTTGAGTTGGTCACACGTATAGTCTCGGGAAATAAATCCTGATGGAAAACTATGAATAGTGGGGGGAGGTAATAAAATTGGAGGTGAAAAATGTGGAAATTCGTAAAATGGGCAACATAACCAAAACTGTCCGTGCAATAAAGATGCCAATTACATCAAAATAAAAAAGTTATGGGCAATCCTCGGAGTTTATTGTGCCTGTTGGTCATAATTGAGAACAGAGTTGTTGATAAAGGGCGAGTTAAAAGTGAGCGTTCGGAAAAATTCGCGAATTTTCCATCTTCTATGGGTTTTTGGAAATTGATTTTAATACAAAATATTATAGGTATTGATATAGCATTGATTTAATCACTAAAAGAAATATTCTGGAACGGCTATAAATTAAGAAATAAAATTCGTAGATCTTTTCCGGGAAAATTTGTATATTTCACAGCGCTTTTCCAGAAAATGATTAAACATTACTTGAGTCTTTGACAATCCTCTACAATAATTTAAAAACAAAATTTAGTTACAAGCATGATGAATAAGAAATCAGCAAAATCACCTAGGAAAACCCGGATAAGATTTGCCAAAAATTGCAAAGAATGACGTCATTCTTGGCATTTTTCAGTTAATTTTAGTGGGAAAGAATCTTTGGGCGATCATTTTTCTTAATTTTCTTTTTTGAAAAAAAGCTCTCACTTTACCCATTTTCTCCCCATTGAAACCGGTAAAACTTCTTTAAAAGAAACTTATAATACGAAAAATTCTTCTACTTTTTCCGTTAATTTTATTAACTTGTACAGAGAATTAAATGTTTAACAAAAATACCTTCAAAAATTCCATCTTGACTCTAGAATACAAAACTTTCACAACTCAGCAGTTGTGAGAATAAAAAGGCATCGCGGATGGACGTGAAAGAGTGTTATATTTAGGAATCATCCGGTGTCATAGCACATTGAATAGAAATTCCCGCTTTATTTTCCATCCCCGCGTACTTTTTTTCCACCCCCAACCCCATGAGAAACGGTGAAAATAATTCAAAAGCTTAATTCCATTTTGGCATCGCGTTCCGGCGAAAAACCCCTTCCCCAACACCCGCGAAAGCTTAACTTGTTAGGGGGGATCCGTCAGTGCTGGTGCCCCGCGTGTGTTGGAAATGAAAGAAGTCAGCTGGAGTATATTGTGTGTACAAAATGTTTCTCCTCGCGCGCTGCTTTTAATGAATAATGCATTTTCAAGTTAATTTGGGGGCCTTATGTGCTCCGCAATGCGAGCTTTTCACCCCCACAATGTGGAATTTGTGGCCACTTCTTTGACTTTATTTGCTGACCTTCAGTGAAACAATGCTTTATCGCGCTAAAGCTCGCCATGCCAGACGAAACCACATGGGGTGACTTCGGAGGGGGGGAGTTGGGGGTTGAATGGAAAATTATATATAGGGAGGAATCTCATTATTTTTCATTCGCTCCTCGCCATATCGGTTGAATTGAATTACCAGCAACTGTTTAATGAAAATTGAGTTGTTAGACGATTAATATTAGTATGGCGCGACATTAACTTTTGTATTATGTGGTGAAGTTTGAGGAAAAAAATCCTGAGGGGGTGGAAGAAAGATTTTTTTAAGGAAAACCTGAATGGCATTGATACCACGTCATTTCCACCAAAGAAACCCCGCAGAATATCAATTTTCTCAACCTCATTCCATCCCTCCACAAATGATGGCGTATCAAAATAACATCTAAATGATTTCAATGGGACACAATTGGGGAGGGTGGAATTATTTTTTCACCGTCAAAATATAAAGGGGAATGAAATTCTAATTAGAATAACCTTTCAGCGTTTTTTGGAGCAAATTTCGAAATGATTTTTTTCTTCGTTGAAAATAAATCAAAAACGATCAAACCGCCCCCGCAGTTTGATTTTTTTATGTAACGTACAAAGCTCAATTCTGTGCAAGAAAGTGCGGTCCATACGAGGAGTAAAAGGAGTTGTGAAAGAAAACTTCTTTGTACTTCGAAGCTATTATTCGGGAACTTTGGTGTGTGTGTGTACTTTCACCTCAGAGAATGACTTGAATTTAATCTTACATGGAATTCAGTAAGGAAACTTGTGCATTGTGGGTGTAGGAGGGGGGTGGGGTTAGGAGGAGGTAGGGTGACAATAGCAATTCGCACAATGGGGCGCACTTAGAGTGGATAAGGCAGCGGGCAACCACCCCTCATTAATCATTCATGTGACCAAGGGTACGGGGGGACATATTCGAGGAAATTCCATTTAATTTTCGTGTACAAATCTACCCCATTATAGGATGGTTCTCATTACACTTTAATTTACCGGAAATCCGAAAGCTGTGCAATATGCTAAGGATTTATTTACACTCACAACATTCATCTTGCTTACTAAAACCCTTTTTGTTTTGGAATTATTGTAGCAGAGAGAGAGAAAATGGTTGAGAAATTTATCCATGTGGCATCTGTTTTGTTTCTCAATTGTAATTTAATATTTTATACATCGTGCACATAACATAGGTCACTCATGGGGTCGAATCTAAAGTCTCTACTTTTCCTGCAATTTGTTGGAAAATTTGTGGAAATGGCGTCTTTATTGTTTTATTTTATCTAACTGAAACATGACCGCATAGATCGAAATAAATTAAATTTAGAAGAAAAAATGCTACGCAGATACTTAATTTGAAAGATCCAATTAAAAAGAACTGGAACATTTCCTTTGGCAATTTCATTGGCACAGAGAGAACAGAGAAACTTCCACATTTAATGAAGACCCATTGTCACAGCGTGAATTTGATGATAGCTTCCTAAACTACATTCTTTGTTTTTTCTCTTTCTCCTTTTCTCCATGTCCGTACGCTTCCTTTCTGGGGCAGCAGGAAGAGCAAAAGTATCGACAATGTGGGTCTTTCAGTGGTGAAATTGTACCAGAAGGTGGCATCAGATAGCATCGTACAAATTGCACGGAAATGGCCTATTCTGCATAGACATAACATTCGAAGGTAGTTGAACTCCCTGTGACTGTCCGTACGGAAACAATCGCCCTGGAGACTGAACTGCCCGTCATAGTTCCACCTCTCTCTACGCCACCATATCAGCGACTCACTCAAGCACTCCAAAATGAACCGAGATTCGCAGAAGAGGTAAGAAAAGATATATCTTTTATTAGTTAATTTTCTTCTCTGTTAACGTTATCCCTTGATTTCATCTCAAAATCTCAGTGAGGATGTCTCAATGGGGATAACCCAAGTTTATTATGTATAAAAGTTCCCACAGCAAATTCCCACCTGAATGAGATTGATTCTTCAGAAGTTTTAAGTAGATTTTCAACTTTACTATCTACCGCCACTTTATTTGCCGAAAGGTGTCTTGTGCAGAAAATGTTGAAGAGTTTAAAGTGGAAATGAAACTTTAGAGAAGGGAAAGTCAATAAGTAGTTAAGGATTATTTCAACTTGACTTCTTGTATTGATTAGTTGGATTTTATTAGTTCAAGATAATTAAAAGTTAGTCATCTCTTAGCCTTAAGTTGTTGAACCAAAAGACGAGTAATTTATTTATGAAAGAGATTCAGCAATGCAACTTACTTTACGAATTTACTTACTTCTTTCATGTTTAGGTTGTAACGGTTGTAATTTATGAGCCAAAAATATCTTTAAGGCTTTATCTGTAGCTAGTAATGGAAGAATATTTTCCTGGGACGCATGCAATTGTAAAAATTATTGCTAAAACCCTTCATTTCACCTGTCTTTATCTGAGGTAATAAATAAGAGAGATAATATCCTTGGTAATAGATTTTCAAAATAGGCCAACATCTTAAAATTTCTTTATTGCTTTTCGGGTATATCGACATCAAAGGATAAAAGAATGGAGACGTTCCAATGTTGCTTCATACTATGAAAATAACAATGAAGTTTAGATGCTGTGAAATTGCTAAGCGATAAAAGCAACTTTATATGGCAAAGGATGGTTGTATCTTTTTTTCAGATGAGGAAAAAAGGGTTGCTCCAGAGGAGATAAATTAAGGTTAAGAATAAGTACATTTTTCTTTTAAAATATGCAAGCTTTGGGGAATTGAGAGGCTCACTGGGGGGGAGGAGGTTTTTTTCTTGCTTTCAATGAAGGTTTTTGGGGGGAAAAATTCAACAGCGCGGCACATCTCTCCTTGTCATGATCGTGGGGAAATGGCATAAAAGGAAACATTTGACCTATTTTTCCGTTTCCATCCAAATCTTCACGTTATTCCTTGGCTATGATAAAATTTTTAGCACTTGTGCTCTCTTCGTTTGTATGCCTCCATCGAAGTTTTCTCATTTATTTCCTCCTGAAAACGAAATGAAGGCGCACGAAGGGGTCTGGTTTGGTGTTGCAAAACTTTTTATTAAATAATGTAGCAAAATGTAGAAACTAATATAGATATTCAAGGTGGGTAGTGGACTATAGGGGTGGGTTATTCGACGGGTGCGGTTGCAAGAACGGGAAGACAGATTACAGGGAAGTAATTTCATTCCTCTGTTGGATGTCGTACTAACATAAATACGATGTGACACCTCTCATCTTAGCAATGTCATATAAGAAAAAATTATGGCTTCTTCGGCGATGGCCTCCCGTTACCTCCATCATTTATAACTCGACTGATTTTCCCGAGGGGAATTTTCTTTGGGGGCATAAAAACCCCATCTGTGGCAGTAAATAGATGTCCGCCATACCAAAACTCCACGTAAAAATTTTCCCATCAAATATTGGTGCCCTCTTAAAATATTCATCTCCATTCATTTCCTCTCACAGCTATCACCCCATACCCTCCGTCTCATCTCATCCATTACAGTATCCAATATTAAGTTATTTTAGCTGAATAAACCTCCCAGCTAGAAATATTCCCATGTACCCAAGAGATTAATTCTCAATATTGCTT
This sequence comes from Lutzomyia longipalpis, assembly GCF_024334085.1. NCBI lineage: Eukaryota > Metazoa > Arthropoda > Insecta > Diptera > Psychodidae > Lutzomyia > Lutzomyia longipalpis. The sequence goes on along the minus strand of NC_074708.1, from coordinate 14,311,699 downwards.
CAACTATGAAAAGCAGAGGCTGTAGTATGTTTTTCGGCGGTACGGCGGGGTGAGGAGGGGAGGGGGTGGGTAAATGCAATGGGAATTTTCAAGGGATTAAAGCAAAAATTAGTTTCGGAAGATTAAAATGCAATACTGTGAGATTTGCATGCTATAATGAAGTGCACTTCATAAAGTTTCGCCTTAATGATATTCCTTCTGCTTTAATTTTATGCACAATGCATGGTTCTCGAAGGAATTCAAGTGAAATCATTTGCGCACTGCGACATGAAGCTTCTCATTTTCACATTGAAGTGTTCACTGATTTAGGGAAATTCACAATTTAAGGTCTTTAATAGTTTTAGAAATTTGTGAAATTTTCTTTTGATTCTTTCTTTTTAAATGTACAAATTAAACGGGTCGATTCTGTTAAAAATCTTTTCTTTTCTTACAATTTGTCACTTAGAATATATTTCGTATTCTATGGAAAATCTTTTAAAAAATTTGACTGTTTCTTTCTTTAATCTTATATTTAAAGGAAAATTACTTTTTCAGGGCCCTTTAGAGATCATTCTGACTGTTATTTGGAATAACAAATCATTTTCTTTTATGGTACGACAATAAAATGATTTAAAAACATCAATTGTCAAAATCCTATAATACTTTAAAGTTGAAAAGAAAAGAAAAAAAAATATTTTTAATAGCATCAGCCCCTATTAAAAATCAATAAGAAAATTTTGAGGTTTTCAATCAGTTTCTTACAACAAATGAGCTTACGAATTTTTAAGCACAATGGGCTTAATTCAGCGACAAAGAAACCCTTGAAATCTTTGAATTTTGTACTGAAATTTCAAGATTTCAAGCGAATTTCAAGGGTTTCTTGGTCGCTGAATAAGGCCCAATATTTACATTTCCTTGTTGAATATTTATTTTTTTATATCTTTGATTTTCCTCAGAGAAAATTTTCTGAAATAAGTAATTTTATTGATTTATTAAAAAACTTGAAGAAAAAAATCATGAAAAAATTCAAGCGCAATACTTCCCTTTTCCTTTTTGATTCCTTGAATTTCATATAAATGTCCTCGAATATTCTGTTCAATTTCCGAGCAATTTTAAAACAAGCCTCTAACTTTACACGATCATAAAGTCTAGTTTTTGCTCTTCAAAGTCAAAACCACACAAAATCATTCTCGCTGTGATTGAAATGGGAAATGGTGGGAAAGAAAGTTTCCCACTTTACAAAAAGAATCTTGATGGTGAATTTTCCTCCTAAAAAACATAAAGCATCCTCGGGAATTGCTCAAGAACATCTTCCTGATGGGATTTATGTGAATGTTGAGTGTTGGGAAAAGTCTCATCAAATTTTCCGAAGTGCCTCCCCCTTGCTTTTTCCCCCGTGGCTACGATGGAAAAAGAAGTGAAACTTTTTTCTGGATCATCCATCAGACTTTTTTTCCCCGAACATGTAGTGGTAATGCTTTTCACTGCCACACACAGTCTTCGGGAGGGGAAGATTTGGAATTAGAGGCGAAGAATTTTTTTCTTCACTCCCATCCAGAGGGTGAGAAAGTTCAAGAGCATGTGTAAAGGGATAGTTAGGGAATATATGGAACTTCATGATGACCATGGGTTTTCTTTTTCACCATCTCCTCTTCACTATCTATTTATGGTTTAGTGGGAGGGGCAATGGCATTCCATGGCAAGAAAATACATGCATTGGAATGTCTAAGTGAAAATGGAAAAAAAAGAGAATCCACAACATGAAAGGTTCTTGGGAAAATATAATAAAATCGGAGTGAGTGAGAAATTGGTTTCGTCCACATTGGGGCGAGCTTTGGGGGTGGGAAACCTCTCTATTTTTATTAGGGAGGCGGAATGGTAAAAATGGGTACAAATGAGGAATATTCCGCCGAGCAATCAATAGCCGTCCTTGACCACAAACTTTGAACCACACCATCTGGACGGACATACCCCTGACGCCCTATGACGAAGCCCCCATATCTTGGGGTATTTTGTCGGGAAAGTTGTGAACACTTTCCTTGATTTGATATTCCTTTGGCACGAACCCATGACGTGCGCAACCATTAAATTTCGATGCATCGCGAATTACTCATGTCAGCCCCCCACACACCCAACCAACCATTTACCTCTTTAGAAGTTGCTATGTAACCCTGAAAAAGGACTAATATTCCATTAATCCCCATTGCCCATAGAAAAGCTTTCCCGCGTCTCACAAGGGGGTGTGTGTGTGCCAAAGGGGAGGTGGATGATTTCGATCGAAATGGGTTTTAAAGTACCTCGCTCGAATTACATTAAAAATCCTTTCTTTGCTGCTTCACTTAACCCGGACGTGGAAGATTGATTGGGGGTGGCGTTCTGGGGGTATTTTGGAAGTAATCCCAAATTGGAATTTAATTCATCATAAACTATCTCAAGAATTTTTTAAGAAGGGTCTAAAAGGGAAATTGAGTTAAGATGAAATCTTTCGGCATGTTTATTTGTCTTGAATTTCAAGGAAAATTTGAGGAAATTAGGGGTAAGTGGTGTAAATGCGACCTTTTTTTTTATAAATCTGTCCTTTCTACTTTTATTGAGTTTAAGAAAGAAAAGTCTCTTTGCCTTATAAAGCAAGATTATAGTGAAGAGTTTACATAATTTATAATTTATTTTTTAGGGTCTTATAAGTTGAATTTTATGATTTTTCCTTTACCAAAAACTAATAAATCGCTAAATAGCAAAAAAAGAATATTCAATGACTTTTAAAGGTTTTAAGGCAATAAATAAAACCTCAAGTTAAAGCTTTCATCAGTCTAAACTTACAGAAATCTGAAGTAAATCTCAAGTCAAACTCAATAAATTGGCATAAAATCATCTCTGCCTCTTCGAGTGATTCGATTTTCTCCCAATTGGAACCAAAATTCAATTTACCCTATACCCTTAAGCATTGCGTGCTGCCTCTTAGTCATGGAATTTCAGGAAAATCGTGCTCTTTTTGTCCCTACTTCACTGATTAACTTGGTGATGTGTCTGGGATTTTTTTTTAATATAGAGCACAAAAAGCAACAAAAAGCTCACATCCATCCTTGTATTTAAATAATCCAATGAATTTTCCCCGCACTTGTTTGGCCGTTTACAATAAAAATTAGAACCATATGTCCGGAACTTATTAAGTGCACGGAAGCTTATTGGAATTTTTCACTCCTTTTCCGACTAATTTGTTCATTTTCTACCCGTTCGTTCGTGCTCGTCCTGGTGGCCTAAACTAAAATGTTTTCCGTTTCGTGCCAATTGCATGATGGGAGGAAAGGTGGAAAAAATTCCATGTTGCACCCCAAATTGGGAGGAGGGAAGGGGGTTGGGTGAATAGTGGTGGAGGAGAGTCCACTGTTGAGCCAGATACGAGGTGCATATATGCGCAAAAAGGTGGAAAAATGCCACCGGAAACAGTGCAATTTTTACAATTATTTTTTTTCTCCTTGCAGGTGGCACTGGGGAGAAGGATTGGAATGTACAAATTCTGCAAGGATATTGGACGTGGCAATTTTTCTAAAGTTAAATTAGCTGTCCATCAGTTGACGAGAGGTGAGATTTTTTTTAACATGTTATCAACAATTTTCATCCTTCCATTTTTTTCTGGGTTTGTTTGCACTTTGAGGAATATAATTATTCCACTCGATGGAATTTATGGGACGATGCCTGTGGAATTTTCCATGATACCACCAGTGGGTATCCGCTTACTGTTGACTTGAGGATTTTGTATATAGGAACCCTCTAGAAGGATTTTCCATCGAGCTTTCCACACACACACACACACATGAATTGATTCACAAAGTTGCGAGCGGTAAATTCCTAGGAATAAATTTATACCCTTTTCCAAGAAATCCGCTATCATCTTCCATCTTCAAGTCATTCTTGCAAATTTCAATGCAAATAGCTTCCTGTATTTATTTACCAAATTTCTCTCTCTCTGCCTCTCCAACACAATCGCTCCCATGTGAGATCCTTCAGTCACTTTATTAGGCCCCTCCTTCATTGTTTGTTTTCAGATTCTTTTTTGCGCCTCACTCAAAGGCAATTCCTTAGCTTTTATTTTTCACCCCTCCGGGAGAAGAATTACTTCGGTTTTTTTGTTGTTTCCTCCCAAAAAATATTCTGCGTTTTACTCGAGTATTTTTGCTGACTTGAATTTAAATGAAACCTTTTTTGCAAAGCTGATGAAGATAGAGTGGAGGATACCACCCCCGAAAGTGCCAGGGGGTTGTTCAAAAAAGTTAATGCAACTGACACAATTTAATCTGGATTAAGTAAAGTGTCTTTCCAACTTTGAGATTTAATTTAAAAGCTTCTAGATTTTATTTTGCGCAGCAAAGCTATATAGAGAAAATTTAATAAAAGGGAAAAAATTAAAATCAAAATAGTTTTACTCGTTTAATTAAATTTTATACGTTTGGTAAATACATATTCAGTTTGCTCGAATAAAATGATTTCTCTAATTGGGGTTTATGAAAAAAGTCCATTAAGCTTTTATTACATCCTGGAAAAATTCATATTGGATTGTTAGCTTAACTCTTTAAGACCTTAAGAACCGATTAAACGTTTTATTTTTCAATTGAAAAATAAATCAAACTAGAAATAATCAAGATATTCCTTATTTATTTTATTAAATCATTACATTGTGATATTTAAGGCGGCCTTATTCGTATCACCTACTATCTAAAGTTCAGATATTTTTTCCATTTTCACTGCTTTTCATCTGTTCGACTGTTCCATTTACAGAGAGAACAGGAATCCAATTTTTTTTCTGATAAACCCCTTTGGCAAAAAAGAGGAATAACCGCGTGATTTAAATATCTTGCGTATATAGCATACGGTGAACTCCTGCGTGAGTAGGAAGACCTATATAGAGAGTTTATTTTGCTCATTGAACCATCACCATCAACATTTTGAAAAATTGAAGAAAATCTCCACAATAGAATCCAGGTGGTGCGCGAAGCCAAAAAAAAAGAAGAAACTTCTCCCAATATCTGTGAGATTTATGTTATGTGGAAATTGTGAGATTTTCTCATTTTCTCACTTGTATGTTTTACACACAGTCTTTGCCCAATATTTACCGAGATGCTCAGGTGAAAATTAATTTTCTGCACGTGTGTCAGAATGGTATACAGCGAAGATGGAAGAATTTGATGTTTGTAGCATTTCCGAGGGATTAAATTCAAATTGAGAAAGACTTAAATTTTACCTTGCGCTGTGTTTTCACGTTGCATACAGTCGAAATATTGTTGCTAAAATGGGGGTTTTTGCACATTAAGTTTATATGTACATTGATGAACTTTATTTTGTTCCTCTTGGCTTTTGCAGATAGTGTAGCCATAAAAGTGGTGGACAGAACACGATTGGATGCTCGTGCACTCCGCATGCTCTCTCGTGAAGTAACAACGCTGGAATGTGTTCACCATCCCAATATTTTAAGGTAAATTATGTTTTCAGCTTTGCTATTTGCGGGGGTGTTTATCGCCACAACAAAATTCCACTTAAATTCTTTGGGTAATAATTTTTGGCATTCAATGCGGGAAGCACTTTCAGGGTGATTTGTGAGAAATTTTATTGCAAATGAATTAACATCAAATGCTGTTTTGGGGGACTTTCAAAATGCAATTTCATTTAAAAAAGTTGCAATAAAAATTCATTGACTATTTTCTTCTTTTCCCATTTTTGGTTGAATTGGTAAGAACGGATATTGCTTTAGCAAGAATTGTGAGTTCAAATCCCATTTAGGGTTGGGGCGATCTTTTTTTTACAATGTCATCGACAAAATTTTCCTTGCTTGTTTTTCCCAATATAAATATTTTCCAATAAACAATAACAAATTCTCAACATAAATGCCCTAAATGCCACTGAATCCACATATTGTTCACATTATCGATTCAGAGCGAATGAAAAAAAAGGAGGAAAATATTTAATGTATCTTTTGTTGAATGGAAACCAAAACCACAAATATTATGAATCTTTTATTCCATAATCGTGTTGAATGATAGTTTTAGTGATTTTCGTGCCATCGAATCATGCAATGTGGGGGGGCATATGTACTCCCGAAAAAATCCTCCCCAATGCCAAGAGCATAGCCATTTGGGGATGTAGGTCACACAATGCAAAATGTCATGACTGTAAAGCTGGTAGGGGATACATTGTTCCGCGTCATTGTCTATAGGAGGAATACATAAAAATATTTCCCTTCCATTTGGCCAAGGACCTAAGCTTGAGAGCTCCATTAAATTATTAATTTGGAATGAAGAAAAAAATCTCTCATGCAGAATGACACAATAAATTGATGATCCCTCTTTTCCCGCCCATTTTCCTTCCAAAAGGGGGTGTTTCTCTCGCTATAATCCCCTCAATATCCCGGAAGCATAAAATTGTGCCAAAGAACACGAAAGGGCACACACCGAATAAGTCTCAAGAGTCACTTTAAATGCCACAGAAGCTGGCAAAAATTTATTTTTTCTTCCTCCTTGACCTTCCATGCAGCAGCACAAAGTCATCCCATCTCGAGGGAAAAATATTTCTGAAGTGTTTTGGTTTATTGTATTTGACCAAGTGAGAAGAATGGATGACATCGTGATGCTGCATCGTGAAATATTCAAGAGGCAAATTCCTACGATGGCAAGATGTGGAAATTAGAGCCAATTCAGCACACTCACTGCATCCCTGGCACAAATCCAAACAATTATTCTCGTTCCGTTTACAAATCAATTCTAAACTTCTTATACATCTTGTACCCATTAATCTCGTGTTTGGTCAAATCATTTTCCATTTGTACTCCCCACGGGGGTGGGGGAGGCGCGAGCAGGTGTGAGAACGGAAATATCATTCGAGGGTTTTTTTTCCTCTTTTTTTGGGAGGGTATGAGTTGTAAAAAAATGTCACGGAAAATCCCATGAACCTGCAGACCCAATGTTATTGTTGTGTCCCCCAGGAGGCATTTAATAAATGAAAATGCTGCAAATGCTGCTTTTTATTGCTTTAAAATTTAATTTGGGATTATGAATAAATTATTCTTTCAAGGTTTTCCGGGATATAATTTTCAACTGAAGGCTCGAGCATTGCTATCACTCATTTGTCGTTGAAAACATCGGATTTAATGAAAAGTGATTATTTTCCTGAGAGCGCTCCAACATGATTCTTCTTAATTATCAATCCGTAATGATGCTGAAATTGAAGAACACGAACAATGCATTCATTTTTGGGGGGTCGATAATAATTAAAAATAAATGAATTTAATTTCAGTATTATGACATGCTGGATTATGAGCTTTGTATTATTTTTTACATTAATTAAAACATGAATTATTATAGGAAACTAATAATATCACAAAAGTGACTAATTGTTAACCTTTTCAGCGCTATGACTTTTAGAAATATTCATGAAACGTCAACCTTTAGCAAATGTAATATCAAACGTTAAAGAAGAATGTCAAGTGGGAATAAAAACGCCAAATTATACGTTTGACGTTTAGCAAAGAAATGTCAAGTGTTAGGAAATAATCGTGAAGTTTTATAAAATGAATGTCAGAACAGAGACGTCAAATGTTCGAAAAAAATCGTCAGATTTTAAAAATGTCAAGCGTTAGAAAATGAACGCCAAACTTAAAAAAGAAACATTATATATTTGAATTAGTTTAATTATCAGTTAGTCTTAAAAAGTAAATACCTACCTGTTTGAAAAAAAAACTACCCCTCTGAATAGATTCCTGACTACACCTCTGAGCCAAAGATTTCCGAAATATTTTTTTTTAAAAACAAATCATAAAACAATGAAACGCAAATTCCCAATTATTAAAAAATATGTCGTGATTATCTCCATTATCCTTCAACATTTCCATCACCACAAAAGGACATTCTCAGGGATTTGCGGTTGTGAAAAAGATTTAATAAAAAATAATGATGTTTTATTATCATTTAATTGGATTAATTATTAATTTAATATTCCTGCAATATAAGCTGAAAGTTTCCCAGATAAAATAATCCATAATTATGCATATTTAGGGGGAGAATATTTAATAATATAAAATTAGGGGAGATTGGGGCGTAATTAACTTTTAATGATATTAATATGAAAGTTTAATAACTTTAAATTTTAATACTCATAGTTTTGCGATAAGCCACCTAAAATATTTTAAAAAAAATTGTTTTAATGTACCTGACACAAAAAAAAAATTGTGATAGGTCAAAATAAACGAGATATAAAACAGACAACGAGGCTTTAGCTTCCAAAAAAAATCAAAAAAGCTTTCAAATGTTAGAATTTTATGATTTGGGGTGGATTTTTGGGATATTATAAATGCAATGGATTCGGAGTACACCTGTAGTCCTCTCAACCGCCTGACGAAAAATTTATATTTTGCATATTTTATATATTTTTTAAACATTTTATTAAGTTTGAATTTTAATGCTTTTAAATGAATTCATAAAGTTTGAGAATTTTTTTGTTCATAAACTTTTTAAAATTTCATTTTGAAAATTAAATTTAAACTCACAGAATTACATAAACTGTTCATAAATGCAGAATCTCTCTTAATTTAATTACTAAAAGAGCAGAGCTTGTATTCTTTGGAGCATTTCTGAACTTCCCGAAAACGTGCTCTTGGAGAGGATTTTCCTGGAAAACTCCTCCTTTACACGGCATTCCCCAGGGCGGTGCCCAGTACAGGGAGGATGTCCCTTTGTGGATTTGTGAGGATGAAACTGAAAATGAAATTTTCCCAACTTTCCAGACTATTCGAAGTTGTGGAGACACTGAATCGTGTTCACCTGGTGACAGAATTCATATCAGGTGGCGAATTGTATCATCGCCTAATCAACGAGGGGCCAATTCAGGAACAGCAAGCATGCAAATTATTCCGACAACTTCTCTCCGCTGTCCGTCATATGGTAATTTGTGTATCTATGCAAATGACCCAACCCCCCGTAAAACTAACTTGCTGCTCACAAAATCATTTCAGCACAATTTGGGATTCGTCCACAGGGATATCAAAGCGGAAAATGTGCTTCTAGTCAATGAGGATAAAGTCAAACTGGCGGATTTTGGATTCAGCACACAATTATCAAATGGTAAATAATTATTTTGAGTACACCCCATTGAGCTTTTCATCATTGTGGAAATTTCGCGGGAAAATTCCACAGTCTACTTTTAGATGGATTTTCCACGATGTCCACCTCTTAAGGAAACCTCTCAATGTAGGGGAAAAAAAGTTAAATGCGCACGAACACCAAATGAATATTAATGGGATAATTAGAGCAAAAAAAAAAGAACGAAGAATATGAAAAAGAATGGAAAATCCCTGAGACTAAAAAATAAGTAGGAAAACATTGAGATTTTAAAATGCTTTCCGAGATTTTCTAGCTCTTTGTTTTCCGAGAAAAAAAAACTCCTTAACTTTCACAATGACCCTCAACTATTTTCCTTAGTTGAGAGTGGCAGAGAAACTTTCCATTCATGAAATTATTCATTTTTCTGTTATTTTGTTGTTTTTCCACGAGAACTTTGTTAAAAGTTCCCCCAACTTTCCGAATGCACTCCAATACATTCTTAATGAGCACCTCTTGTTTTTATTTATTTTTTTTGCCAGAACCATGTCGCACATTCTGTGGAAGTCCACCCTATGCTGCTCCTGAATTGTTCAGTGATGACGACTATGTGGGGAAGCCTGTGGATGTGTGGGCACTTGGGGTGTTGCTGTACTTTATGATCATCGGGAATATGCCTTTCAGGGCACCCACTGTTCCGGCTCTAAGAGCTGCTGTCCTCAAAGGAGATTACCTTCTTCCTGGTCACCTAACTCTTCCATTAATTCGTCTTATGCGTAAGTGCCCTAGAAATGTTTTGAAAGTTAAAATCTCCACAAATGATCATCTTTTACATTCTAGAGCGAATTCTAGTTCATGTGCCATCTAGGCGTCCTACAATCGAACAAATGATCCAGTGCCAGTGGTTAAATAATCCCCCAAAACCCCCAAATGAGATAAATCGTAAAAAATCTGGCTTCTGGCGCATTAAGGCTCGTAATATCCGCTCTTCACGTTCCACAAAAGATCTCGCTCAACTTGATTCTCGTTCCTTTGCTCCCATCGCATGCAACACACGCCGTGGCAATAGTGTCCTCGAAGATAACTTCCTCTTCCCATTGGATGTGATTACGCGCGATGAAGCTGAAAGTGAGCATGCAAATTCAGTGCAGCACAGAAGATCGTTTTTTGGTGCCAACTCCAAGAAGAAAATTGGACCAATGGAAACTGAACGTCGTGAGTCGGGGAAGATGTTCAAACGCGGCAGTTGCATTGAGATCATGAGCAACAATGAGGTGCTAAATGACAAGAAGCATATTCTCATGGAATCCAAATCAGCGGTTGACATTCAGCATACACCGTCGCACGAGGAAGAGGAGGGTGAGTACATCATGAAGCCCTCCTTTACGTACGACCTCACCCACCTACATCCGCTGGAAATTGAAACAAGACGTATTCTAGAGAAGCTGGGTATCTCATCGGAGATGCTTTGCCATTCCATATCAAGTGGACCAAGGAGCGATGTTATAGGTAAGGAATCTAGGGCGCTTTTTTATAGCAATGTTTAGTATTTCGGCTCAAAGGATCAAATTTTCCTTATTATTACTAAAGCTAAACTTTTACTAAAAGCACAATGCGTTGTTATCATTGGAAATTGAAGTGAAATTTAGCCTCAACCTTTCCAAAACACATCTGTCAAAAAAGCGATAACGAGCATTAAAGCATAAGCTGTATGCAGCAAATACTTTTATTTCAAAAATACGTAAATTTTTTTTTGCAAACTTTTCTCAATGAAAACCTCTACTTTCTATTACAATGATTAAAACTCAAATTTAGACAGAAACTAATTTATTTATCTGCAGTGTTATAAATATTTATCAAATCATAGAAAGATATCTTGAGTGAGCTTCGATCGTGTAAATATTTTCACCATGAAATGATGGATGATTTTGTATTTATTTTGCAGGTGCTTACCGAATAGTTATAAATCGTCTACAGAAGCAGATTCTGCTGGCCAAATTGAAGGAAACCCTTGCCAAAGAGGAAGCAAATGCCACCAAATCCAAAGGAAACACCACCTCATGTGTCATTTTGTAGGAAATGAAAATGATTCACAATCTCTTTTTACCTCCATTTTTTAGATTTTATTCGCTGTAGATGGGGAGAGAAATGGTGCAGAATGTTAAAGAAAAAAAATCTCGCACTTGTTTATGCTCACAGATGGTTTGTAAATGAGAGTGAGATATTTTAATTGAGAAAATGCTTGAAAGTGAGATTTATGTGTTGTTAGTGGGAAGAGGTGGAGCATAAAAGACAGTATACATTAAGATTGCTGATATAGATTTTCAAAATAAAATGTGATCACTATTGTGATTTAATATCGTTTGGGGCCTCTTTTTTTCTGCCAACGAGACGATACCCAGCAGGGAAGATGCTGTGGAGAAGAGGATCAACGATATATTTAAATAAATGTTTTAAATTTATAAGTTTATTAGATGTTCTGTGCACTTCACTCCTGAAGTGCACCACACAGAGTACGTGGGTTCCTAAACTTAAGTCGAGATTAGATGATTAGAAAAAACTTTACTGGATTACCAATGTATTGTAAAGAAAAAAAAACTTCAAGAAAAAATCTTTTTTTAATTTAACCACGAAAAAAGCAACAATTTTGTAATTTTCTTTGCAGAGATTTAAAGCAAGAAAATTACAAAATGGCGGCTTTTTTCTTTAAATGCTTCTTGTAGAAGGGAAACTTCTTATTTTTTGCATTTATAAAAAAAACACACAACTGATGAAAATATTTCCATAAAATTGTTCAAAAAGTGCACAATGAATTTTGCAAGATAGTGAAACTTTTTAAAACCTCATTAGTGTAAAACAGGACTCTTCAAAAGTCTCAAACTTTTTTCAAGCAGAAAAATTTTCCAACTGAAACTCAATGAGATTTTATGCTATACAACATCTCACATTTTTCTCATATTGGGATGTTTGCGCTTTTAAGACAAAATTCGCATCTCTGCTTGAGATATTGATGCATTTTCATACTTTGAAAGCAAAATCAAATACCATAAATACCATTAAATAGTTGAATAGTGATGAAAAATGTAGCGTGAAATTAAATGTTATTGCAGCAAATAAAGACAATGTTATATAATTGAAAATGTGTGCATTTTTCTGTGCTATGTATCTTGTCAAAAGGATCACGTAATGCAATGTCCGCAATCGCGTGTCAATTTAGACGTGGAAAGATATACGTAATACACGAGCCGCGCAGGGGATGAATCTGAAGAGAATTCTTGGAATTGAAGAATTTTCCAGCAATTATCCATTCAAACAACTTCAAAAGGTTTGTTAGTTTTCTTTATTAATTGAGCTGTTGAGCTAATTTTAGTTACATTAAATATATTTTGAATTAGAATTTTTCTAGAAATTAAATCTAAAATTTTTATAACGAGAATTGTGTTGTATCTTCTTACGAAATACAAAGTTTTGAAGGCTTTGAATGACTAAAATTAGGATTAAAATAAACTGAAAAAGACTTTACATTCATTTTAATTATTGTTGATTCAAATCAAATAAACAGATAAAAAAAAGGACGCCAAAATCTACGCCATTTTCCCGCCAAAATGTAAGTTTCATTGGAATCGCTTTGAAACATCCTTCAATGAAACATTTTTTTTATGTTCGGCTTTGTTCGTATTGTTCGGCTTTACTCGGCTTAGACGTCGTTTTTTGACATCCAGTCTTGTCAATTTTTTGCTTTGCGTTGAAAAATGCGTAAAAGTTTGTGATTGCGAAATGGCAAGTGCTTGTGTGTCCAGCAAAGGATCTGGAGAAATCAGAGAGAAGCGTCTTGAGTGTCTGGAGGAGTTGCTGGAGCAGATAACCCTGAAAGATGCCCGGGAGGAGTCGAGAGGTGAGTGAAAAATGCAAATCAAAACAAACCCGCCCCAATGTTCAATTTCCTTGTTTTTGTTCAGACTTCTTCCATCGAGACGCAGGAAGGACGGTTTCTGCAGCAAAAGTTACTCTGCCTCCGATATCACGAACCATCGGTAGTGGTGATTACCTCGATGGGCAGACAGAGCGGAATTTGGAGGACATTGAGAGTATTTTCGAGGAGATAAATCGTCTGTCAGACAATTCGGATGAACGGAGTGTCGAGGAGATTCTCAAGGAAGCTGAAATGCTCATGCACCTCACGAGTCAATCTCTGTCCGGAAGGTCAGATACACCGAGGGATCACTCAGATGCACCGGAAGTGGAGGAAGAGGAAGAAAAAGAAGCGGAAGATGTGGTAAGTCCTTTATTATTTTTTTTTATTTTCTCTCACGTGGGAGGGGGGTGTTTTGTAAAGTATTGAAAGGGAATTGGGAATCTCGCTGGCTATCGCTCCTCAACCGCGAGTAATTGTCTCGGCGACTTTGTACGTGAAGATTTGCGCCTCCTTGCTGGTGACGATGATCTGATTGGCGGGCAAGATAAAGCCACTGCGTCCTGAATCTCTCAATTCAATTGTATAGCAGTACTTAATGCCCAGGCTACCCTTACCCCAGTCATCGGAACCTCCGGAAGCTGGGTAGAGAAGACTTCCGGATGGGCCGACAGAATATGTTGCTCCTCCAGATTGTTTCATGAGGGCAGCAGCCTCTCGGCCGACCCTTTCGAGTTCCTTGTGATCTGGTGGGACAAAACGATCATAGCCCCATGGGTAGAGGATGTACTGCCCGTAGCTGTGGAAGCTGAGGTAGCCCTGGAAATTGGCTCCACTTCTCTCGAAGAATTGCTTCTGAGCCAGAGATTCGGGCTCAGAAAATGCCGACATTCCGGCAAAAGTTTCAGCACAAGGCTGCCTGGAAGCTCCCTGCTCACCCCAGTGGTACCCAAAGTTCCTATTCAGATCCACTCCGTGGCATCTCCCGTTAACCGATGGACGTCTGTTTTTGCGCCACAGTCTGTCCACCAGATGCGTGTACTCGTAGCCATCGGGATTAGCCACAGGAAGGATGTACCAATCAATTTCCTTCACATACTGTGGCTGATCCTCTCGGTTCTCCACCAGCTGGTCAATGATGTAGGTCACTGTGGCGGGAGAAATCCATTCTCTGGCATGAATCCCACCATCGATCCAAACGGCCTTGTTGTTTATTCCACCATTTGAGATTCTTAGCACCAGCAGGGGACGTCCTTCGATTGAATTTCCAATCGACTGGACACTGCAGAGTTCTGGATAAGTATTGGCCAGGTACTCAAGGTACCCGTGGATGTCCGACAGTCTATGGTAGGCACTCCATGTCATTCGGTGGCCTTAAAATTCAAACAAACATTCGTTAGAATTTCCTTTAAAAAAAAAGTTAATATTGCGCGGGAAAAGTTAATCCTTCCCAGTGTTTGGGCTGAAAGAGAAGAGAATTTACCCCATTTAGCGTCCGGCCACAATTCCATGGGTGGATCGAGGGAGTTGTAGCCAAGGAAGGCCCCCCGGAGGCGTCGATAGCTAAGTGATCTGTGATTAGCAATCGGGACAGCGCTTGAGCGTCGCCAGAAATTCACATTTCTGACTTTTGAAATGGAAGCAAGAAGGAGGGCACAGAGAGGCAAGATCAGAGACAGTGTGGTCATGGAAGAAACAAAAAGAGATAAAGAGCCAGAGGGGCAGACGTGCTAAAAAGTGCTAAGAGAAAAAAATACACAAAGAAATTAACTTGTAAAAAAGAAATATCATGATAAATGAAAATGAAAGAAAAAAAATCGAGAAGAGTGAAAATGAGCATAAAGAGAGATTAGCGCGCGACATTTTCTGCATTTTGCCACGACCTTTCGTAGTTGGGGACAATGATGATGGATTTTTGTCATCTTAAAGGAATTTTGTGGGAGGTTGATGCTAAATTATTCATCATTGAGAGTTTGTTTGCTTTCTTGGGAAATCGTATTTAATTGCTACTGATTTGATTTCACGTGAAGTCACCGAGAAAGTTTTTTTTTCATTATTTTTGGAATATTTTAATTTGTTTTTAATTATTTTGCTTCAAATGAGTCTTAAAAACCTTGTGCTCAATTTTCAGGCAATTTTATTAAAAAAAATTAACTAATAGTATAACGTAGGAAGTTCTGTTAGAATAATATTGTGAAATTTTGTATTATTGTGATGCATTCTTGTACATAATTTAGATTTTATATTTTAATGTTTTCTTATTTGACTTTATTTTATTGACATTTTTTAATTTTACACTTCTTATTTGTGGTTTCAGAAATCATAGAAAATATATAAAAGAAACGTAAAATACGTAAATGAAAGTGTTAGACGTTGAAATTAACGTCAAAGGTTAGAAAAGAAACGTCAAACATTAAGAATATGTCAAATATTAGAAAGGAAATGTCATTAGAAAGTACTGCAATTTTTATTTTTTAAAAATTATCAAACGTTAAAACGAATCTCAAATATTGGAAAAACGTGAAATTAGGAAAAAACGTCCATGGTTAGAAAAGAAACGTCAGACGTTAAACATGAATTGTCATAAATAAAAGCAACATCTAGTTTTTAAAACATCAAACATTAAAAACGAAAATAAAACATCTACAATGATCGTTAAATGTTTGAAAGAAATGATTAAATTTTGTCAGTTAATGTCAAACGTTAGAAAAGAAATGTCAATTATAAAAAAATCAAACGTCATCCATAAATGTGAAATGTTCACAAAAAGATGTCATTTCTAATGTCTTCAAAATTAAAACAAAAAAGATTAAATTATCTCCTTGAATAGATTGCTTTAGTTATTCCCCCGCAAAATTTTCTTATTTCTAAACAAACTTTATCCACTTAATTGAATATTCAAAACATTCAAAAAGTTCTTCAATAAAGATTGCAATTTACAACTCAATTCTCTGCAATCCTCCAATTCTTTGAATTAATTAATTTTTATGTTTTTATGAGCACTTTCTTTCTCAAAATTCTTCATAAATATAAATCAAAGTGATTTTTATCTTTATTTCTGCATGTCACGAACCTTTTCCATGAATTTTTTTTTTGATAAATTCTAATTGCCACATTCCTCCAACATTCTTGATGGGGAATTTCCCCTCCCGCCCAAAAAATGGGTGGGAAAGTCATCCGTTGAATTATGCTAATTCCAGAGACACTCTCAGTGTTGTAATTGAGTCATAAATGTGCGGTATTTACATGACTTTCATTCCTGCTGCGAGAGAATATAATTTGGGAGAAGGTGATAAAACCCTCCTGCTGTGAATTGAAACAAACACTCGAAGGAATTATTTTATTGACTTGCAAGACGCACCACATATTCAGGTGGGAGGAAAAATTAAAGGTGCGGAATGCAAAGGAGCGAAGGCAGTCAAGTGTGAAGCCCCCTAAAAAAAGGGGTGCGCTTCTTTTGGGAAGTTTGAGGTGGAGAAGAAAACTTTTTTTTTTCTTTGGGCGTTTATTGAAAAGTTATGTGTTGGATATGCGAAGGAGAGTTGAGCATAGGGGGTGACTCTTTTTTAGGGAGTTACCGAACCCTTCGGGCATTAATCATTTTTATGTGGTGCATTTTATTGATAAAACACTTCTTTTATGGTGCGAGAAAGGGCTGGGGGCTTTATAGTTCCTCACTCATATATAGGGGAGGATTCCCGAGCTCTATGAAATGCAGAAAATGTTGCGATGGAAAATAAACTTATAGAGGTCGCCGGATCATCTTTCATTTTCACGCTTTTGTCGACAAAGGTTGATGAATGGTGTGTGAACATCGATAAATTAGGAATTTGTAGTATTTTGTCTTAGATTTTACTACTTAATTACACACTCAATGACTTTTATTGGATACAAAATATGCCGAAGTGTGAAGTTTTGTAAATAAATGAAGCTAAATCAGAAAATTTATCAACATTTTTGCGCATTTTTATGATTTAAGAATTGATTTTTATATAATTTTATGGGATTCGAAGGAGTTATGAATGGAATTGAGAAGTTATTTGAAAGTTTTAGGGATTTGAGGAATTTATGAAAAGGATTTGAGATGTTTGAACTCATTTTCGGTACCTATTTGATTTGACTTTTGATATCAATGAGAATCTATTAAACATTCTTGGGATTTGCTGGATTTATAACCGGAAAAATTATTGAAATTCTACGAATTGATTTACAAAAGGAAGGAATTAAGGTGTTTAGAAGAGAATTCTAAGTATTTGGCATTTGAACTACAATATTTGCGGGATTTTATGAATTTTATGGAATTTCAGGATTTATTTAAAAAAATATAGGATTTGAAAATTTGAAAGACTTGTGGGATTTAGAAAAAAATAAAAATAGATTTTTCAGACTTTTAGAAAAGTTTTAGGATTTGTGGGATTTAGAAGAGAATCTGAAGTATTTTTTCGTTAGAATTACAATACATATTTGCATATATTTATTAAAATATTTATGAGATTTTAAGAATTAATTTAAAAAAAAAAAGATTGGAAAAATATTTTAAGGATTGTGGAAATTATGTTTAACTAACGAGTAAAAAGATTTAAAAAAGTATTTACGGGACTTGAAAACACTGCAATTGAACTTCAAGGATTTGAATGATTTCCAACGGAACTCTTGCAATTAAATATTTTGAAACTATTTATACTTTACAACTTTAAGAAAGTAATCATCACTTTTATTAAACAAAAAAGAACGGATGTGTCTTTCTTACGCACTGAAGAATGCTTCAAAAGTTCTTCACACTCCAAAAACTTTTTTTTAATAACCAAATTTTCACAGAAATTTCATTAAAAGGTGCACTTAAATTAAAATTTAATATGGTTTTAACACATTTTGGCGATTGATTTTCGTACCTTTTCGATTCTGAAGTTGCTCAATAACTTCTGGGGGTGGATTCTCCGTGTCGATTGCATGCTGAAGATCATCAATGATCACATCAAAGGGCACTTTGGCATTCTCAAGCAATTTTCTCGCATCAGCAATCACGGGCTTCTTCAGAAACATATCCACAGACGTCCCATTGAGATTCCACATTGCAACATCTTCTACCAGAAGGAAAAAAACAGAACAATGTGATCATCTTTTCAGTTGTGATCTTCAACAGTCTTTTTACGCTTGTTTTTTTGGGTGCTCATATTAGCGTGGTAAAGAGGAGAAGAAGAAAAAAAAAGAGGCAAAGAGTGAGAGTAATTGAAAAGTTTTCTCTTAATTTACTGAATTTATGCTGAAGATCAGCCACGGCATTTTTGCGAACTTGATCATCATACGAGATCCGCCACAGCTGGGCTCCCGTGTACTTCACTGGATGATCAGTGGCATCACTTTCATCTTCACGTGGATTATCCAATAATTCCGGTTCGGTGCTATTCTCAAATGGCTGTGGGCTTATCACTATGTCTGCACTGGGTGTTGTTGGTGTGGCTACAGAAGAAAGTGGTGCGTTGACCGCGATCACGATGCAAATCAACACGATCACATTCACTTTTACCGCACGACCCTCTGCGGACAAGATCAATGGCAACATTTTTTCTTTAAGAAAAAAAAAAGAAGTGGTAAAAAAACAACGATCACGCGCACTTTCTTGATGATCTTCACTGCTCAACACTAAGGTGGGAAATGATCGGGACTCGGCGGTTGCGATGACATTTTATAACGTGCGCGCGTGCGGTCACAGATGAAGCGCTGTTGGGGTCCAAAAAGTGGGGGCAGACTCATGGATGAAGATGGTTAAAAAAAAAAGCGAAGAAGCAACATATCAAGAATCAATTTATTCCTTTTCTGCAAAAACATGGAAGAAAGGAAAGGAGAAAGATGGCACGAAGATGAGGTTTTTGCGGGTTTTCTGCACTTTTGGAAAAACTGCCGCAGTGATGCTAAAAAATTCGTTAAAATTGCAGAAATGTGAATACCTCAACAATTGAGCATTTTATCTCGCAAAACACGAAGTTGCTTCTTTTCACTTTCCTTTGGGAAATTGCTTGCATATACATAATTGTTGCAATATATCTAATCATTCGTACATTATTTGTGAGACATTGACGCGTGAATGCGTGTGAAATTGCAAATTGTCCCAAAGAGATTCTTCACAAATTACCTTCTCATTCAAAAAGCAAACTCTTTTTCTTCCCGTGAAAATGAGAAGAAATTCAACTGTATTCCCATCGTTTATTTCAGTGATTTACTACCGTCTTCTCTCTCTTTCAAGTTCAATGTGAACTTATTTAAAAAATACTCAAAAGTCAACTTCTTTTTCCCAGATTGATGTCAAGTTCATTGGAGTTTAATTTTTACGAAAAAAAACAGCACTTGAAATTTCTATTTGGCATTTTTATGTGTGAGAGAAAAGTCTAAAAGACATGATTGGAATAACATTTTTTTTCCGCTCCACACAATTTTGCTAAATTGTTGATTTTTTCGTGGATATTTTTCACTTCCTCACCACGTTTTACAATATTGGGATTCTTTATTTTTTGTTTTGTATAAAAGCCTGAGGAAACTGCAATAATTCACTGTGGTTAGGTAGAGAGAATATTGGTTTTCAAAAGAAAATCATTTTCTGCAATTTATGTGCTATTGGCAAATTTACAGGTGCATACCGAGAAATTACGAGCAGTTGATTGTTTTCAAATAATAAAATAAACTGAAAACGCGGAATCTTGTTTGAAATCAAAAGAAGAATAATGATCATCAAATAAATTTCTTATTTTCCGCTAAAAAAGTTTTCTAAAAATGCAAAGAATGACGTCAATATTTAATTGTGACTTCTGTCCCTTTTTATCAGCGCATTGGTAGCCATTGTTAAAACAACTTCTGTCAAAAACGCCAATTATTCTGTCAAATATCTTTCAAAACGATTTTAAGAAGTTTTTTTAGAGAGAAAAAAATACAAAAATAACTGATGACGTCATTTTACTCATTTTTGGGCAAATCTCTGGCTTTTTCTAAATTGTCTCAATGAAAAATGGGAAATTTTTTTACGATTTTCTTATTTGCATTTTGATACTCTTCAAATTCGCGTCTGATCCGACAGTTTTCTAGGATTAAGAATTTTCTCTGTAAGAAGTGGGTAAACTTTAGTGTTACAAGAAAGATAATTCACAAAATATATTCAAAAATAACTCTGCGTGTAAATAAAAGAAATCAGGGGTTTTAGGATCTGACTTCAAAATTGTCTAAAAACATTCAATTCTTCACAAGTATTATCGTTTAGATCAAAAGTTTCTCAAAATTCTTCTTTTATTGAATTCAGTCGTCTTTTTATTTAAAAAAAATCTTTTTTTTTTAACCTGTGAAGGTCTATTGGGTCATACGCTGACCCCAAAGGCTTGATTTTGAAAATGTTTCATTTTGTATAGTTATTTTTTTAAATATTAAGTCCAAATTAGTACAAGACTATGTCTTCATAATCTCTGATCATTTTGTGACCAAAAAAGGACATCCCCAAGGACGAAAAATTGAAAATTTTTTAGTTTGGATTTTTTGCGAAAAATGTATTATTTGAGTTAAGAGGAACCCTTAAAAAATATTTTTAGTTCCATCAACTCGCTAGATTAATCGCGAACTTAAAAGGGTTAATAGTCTTTTCACGGGAAAATTGTGTTTTTTTTTGTGACCAGGAAGCGACGGGAAAAAAAACATTTTCCTGCATTTGGTACTAAATCTGGCATAAAAATGCATAAAGTCCTTTTTATTTTCATTAAAAAACACATTTTCCTGCATTTGACACTAAATATGGCATAAAAATGCATAAAGTCATTTTTATTTTCATTAAAAAAAACATTTTCCTGCATTTGACACTAAATCTGGCATAAAAATGCATAAAGTCCTTTTTATTTTCATTAAAAAACACATTTTCCTGCATTTGACATCTGGCATAAAAATGCATAAAATCCTTTTTATTTTCATCACATTTTCCTGCATTTGACATCTGGTATAAAAATACATAAAGTCCTTTTTAGCGTTTTCACTCGGCTTCCGCTCGGCTCTCGCTCGGCTCTCGTTCGGCTCTGGCACAGAGTGTACTCAATTTTTGTTGGATTTTATTTCTATTTTTATGCTGTCCTGTTAGTATAAGTGCAAATGGCTGACAAAATCGTAGCCGGCTACGATTTTGGCCAGAAAAATGGAAAAAATCCTAGCCGGCTACGATTTTGTCAGCCATTTGCACTTATACTAACAGGACAGCATAAAAATAGAAATAAAATCCAACAAAAATTGAGTACACTCTGTGCCAGAGCCGAACGAGAGCCGAGCGAGAGCCGAGCGGAAGCCGAGTGAAAACGCTAAAAAGGACTTTATGTATTTTTATACCAGATGTCAAATGCAGGAAAATGTGATGAAAATAAAAAGGATTTTATGCATTTTTATGCCAGATGTCAAATGCAGGAAAATGTGTTTTTTAATGAAAATAAAAAGGACTTTATGCATTTTTATGCCAGATTTAGTGTCAAATGCAGGAAAATGTTTTTTTCCCGTCGCTTCCTGGTCACAAAAAAAAACACAATTTTCCCGTGAAAAGAGTTAAAAGTAACGATTATGCAAATATTACGCGGATCATACTGTAGGACCATGAACTGTTTGTGGAGGAAAGAATTGCGCGCGCTTTTAGGCGAGACGTGTGGATTCTTTCGGGTGGTTGTGGCATGAAAAAGAAGTATAATGTACGCTATTTGCTGGTGGGCTGTGAGGCCCCGTATTATGGGGAGGAGAGATGGGTGGGCAGGTTAGCAACCTCTCTTGCTGTTGATTCGGGAGGAAAGAGCGTGGTGAATGGCAGCAGCTCCCCTGTGGATATGTGAAGCGGTTGGGAAGCACAGGGGTCAATAATAAAGTTGGGGAAATTATGAGGAGTGCCGGATTATTTTCCTGGATAGTGGCAGTTATGCTCTGCCGGGGCGATAGCATGGCGGCGGGAAACCTGTTCGGGCGCAAGATAATGGGGAAGAGGTGGAAGAAAAAGAAGAGCATTATAACGGTGAATACCTATGGTGACAATATTTTAATTAAACATTTTTTAGCATTGAAATGTCTCATTTGAAATTCTTCAACAACAAAAAAAAAAAAGACCAAGAACAAATGGTTGCCTCCTCGTCATCTTTTGGGATGATTTCTTTTGCAGCGCACACGAGTTGGCAGCAACACGGAGAAGGTGGAGAAGTCTGGTGGTGATGACATTGTTTTCGATGAGATTGCTATTTCGGTACAGGTGAAGAACCAGGAGAGTTCACCGGCACAACCACCAGCGGTGCTGTTGAAGCTTGTGGAGGAGGTGATGGAAAATTCCCGTGACAAATGTATTGGGACTGACACGCAGTTCCTTGATAAGTTTACCACACCTTCACCACCGATGAGCCTCACGCCAATTAATGAAGACAGCTGGCCATTGCACGAGAGAAGGGCGCTTGAGGATGAAATTTCTTCGCTGCAGGAGAAACTGAAGGACACGCAGGAGAGATTCCAGAGCCTGCGTCTTCAGCATGACACGGTGACGGCTCATCATCGTTCCCTCCGTGAATCTCAGTCCTCAATGCAGGAGGAAACTGATCGCCTGAAATTGGAGGTGCAGCATCTCACGGAATGCATCACAATCCTCCGGAGTGAGGTTCAGGCAGCTCGAGGGGATCGTGCTGAAGTGCAGGAAGTTCAGAAAGTTCTGCAAACTGAATTAGAGGAAGCGCGTGCGGAGAAGAAGAAACTTCAGGAGCAAACAGATCGTGATTCAAAGATAATTCTCGATCTTCAGCGGCAGTGCAAGGAGATGGAGAGGATACTCATGCGGAAGCATCCGGATTCCGTGTCAGCTCTCATTGTAGCATCAAAGGGTGTTGGCAATGCCAAAGAAGAAGCGTCCACGAGGCGAATACTCGAACAGAGAATCGCCCAACTCGAAGCAGATGCAAAGCAGCAAGATGCCAAAGCACAGAAAATCCTCGCGAATGTTCAAGCCAAGTTCAGTACGGTTCAATCGAAGTATGAAACTCACATTGCTGATCTTGAGACGCAGGTTCTCAGTCTGCAGGAAATTAATACGAAACTCACGCAGAAGATTGAGGCACAGAGTACGATAATTCGTGAAAGGAACAGTACAGTCTTCTCCAGTACCTTCACGCAAACGGATGAGCTTCCGGAGCGTGATGTGACGGTGGAGAAGATCTCCGCAGCCACTCAGACGGATCAGAAAGCCACCACCACCGGGAAGCAATCAGCCACACCGAAGAAGGCATCGGGGAAGATTGTTAATTCCTACTCTGAATCACAAATAAATCATGGCAATGATTCGCACCTCATGGCTACAATTCGTGGGATGCGCGTTGACTTGGCGATCAAGGAGAAAGCCCTGCAGAGACTCACGAGAGAGCTGGATGAGTGCAAAAAGACAATTCGGAAGACACAACAGAAAGAAAGGGAATGTAAGTTATGAGAGACTTTTTTGTTGTTGTTTCATCTTCCCCCCAAAAGTAGAGTTGCTTGGTGTCAAGATGATGATAAATTAACATGAGACAGCGGAAGAAAAAGAAAGCCAATTCGACCTTGGCCGAGATTTTTTATTACAATATGATTTTGTTGTCTTGTATTTTGTATGACCCAAAGATGAGAAAATCATGATTAATTCCGTGTTATGGTTTTCACTTGTGGTGCTCTTTGTAAAATTTAAAATAGTTGATTTAATTTAATTTGTTTTATGTTCAACAAGCTGAAAGTGTGTGAATTTTGTATTAATTTTTGTAATTTTTATTTTGAACAATATTTTGCGAATAATTGCAAAGAATTGAAAACAAACTTAAAGGTAAGTATAGATTTTGTAAGTCTCCTGAATGGATTTGATTTTTATTGTAAATATGTGTTAGACTGATAAGAGTTTTTAAAGAACTTAAGGGATTTGAAAAAATAATTTTCTTACAAATAAATCCCTCTTACAAATAATATAGAAGAAAAAAGAAGGATTTGAAGGACTTGAAGTATTGGAAGTTTTGTTATAAACTTTTAAGTGAATTAGAGTATCAAATTAAAATAATTCAAATTTTAAGTGTTTTAAAATGTTTTTTGAAATTTTTATGTAAAAATGTATTGTAGAAAGATTCCCACATCGATATTTAAAGGATTTGCGGTACTTAAGGTATTTACAAAATATTTTATTTTATTTTGAATTTTTCTTTTTATAATTTTTTATAAGAAAGTGTCGATATTAAAAATTTATTTCTAACGTAGGGGAAGACGGGGTAATTTGGCCACTTTGGCAAAGTCATTTATGGCAATATCTCAAGTATGGTAAATGCTAGAAAATCCATTTCTCTACGGTTTATACTCCCCATAGAAATATTCAATCGTACCAAGTTTGGGGAAAATCTGATCATTGGATTTTCTTTTGTTTAAGAAAAATCATTTTTTCACTTTTTCAAGTGCTTTTGGCATTTTGGGAATTCGTCATTTTCGAAAAAATTTTAATACTTAAAAATTAACTTTTAAGCCATTAAGGGTCATTGATCCCTCTTAAACACGATAGTGACATCCATTTTCCGATATCACAAACAGATTTTCCTGTGGAAATGGTTTTATCCGGAAAATTGGAGTGGGGTAATTTGGCCACTTGAGTTTTTCCGGCACATTTTCCGACGCACATTTAAGTTATTTATTGTGGTTGTGCCTTTTAATGTTTTCTTACAGATTATAAGCAAAGAAGGATAAAAAATTTTATCTAAAAAAAGAAATTTAGGATAATTTGAAAAATGGCCTTTTTGAGTTCATGCTCGTTTATGGTTCAGAAAATGATAAAGTTTGAGGCTCTGTTAAATATTTTTATCTGGCAAATTATTGGAAACGAATCTTAGATAAATATCCTATCTACCAATAAAATAATCAAAAAAATAAAAATTTGTTGTCCAAAAATTTTCATATTTAACAATTTGTGCGCCAAAGTGTCCAAATTACCACCCGTGCTCGGGGTAATTTGGCCACTAAGCTAAGGGTCCAGGAAAATGGAAAATTCACCCATTTCTCATCGAGATAGAGAAAAGTGTTATATGGGAAAGTTGTAGGCCGGAAAATTTCCTACAAAATAGGGCTATTTGTTTTTCTTCGTACTACCACACTTGCTTGATATATCTCAAAAACCCCCAAAGTGACCAAATTACCCCGTCCTCCCCTAATATTCAAAAGATTGGGGGGTATTCGCAATATTTTCGGTATTTGTAGTATTGTTGGTATTTGAATAGATATTTTAATATGAAAAGAACTGGAACGATTTATTATTTAATTACTAAGATTTGCTCCGACTATTCGTAACTTTTTAAGTGTTTTATCATAATTTTTATAATTTCTTTCATTCTATTGAAATATTTGGCGCCAAAAAATCTCATCTAGATTCGAACAACTCTGCTTTTCTAATACCTTCGATTTTCTCCTTGTTTTTACTGCATCTCCATGTCAGATGATTTAATGCTAATCATCTCTTGATATTCCTCTTCAGCATCCGCCGCGTTGTCTACAAAAACAGCAGCTAAGAAGACGTTAGAGGTCGAAGGGCACAACGGTGTGGATGCATCGAGTCTCAAGGAGGCGCAAAATAAAATAAAACTTCTCGAATTTGACTACAAATCCCTCCACGATAAACGTCTTCAGGATGTAAGAAAGGATTTTTTATAGAGGGAGAATGAGATTTTTATTGATTTTTCTGTTAAAATTTTACAGCTTCGAACACTGCAGGCGGCCCATGAGAAGGAGTTGGCTTCCTGCCATGAGACCGTCAATATCCTTCAGCAACGTCTCAAGGAGAGGGATGAGGCTTTTGCCATGCAAAAGCGTCGACGGGTTCCTGTTGATTATTATGCCTTAAAAGCCAAGGTATGAGTTTTTGCCATCACGCTTTCCCACTTATTTGTGATTTTTATCTGGATTTCTTTGCTGGAGAAGCTTTTATTTTGTGCTTTATGTTTTTTCAACACATTTCCAAAGTTTCATCTTTAGTTGCAATGATTTTTTTGTTCATCACTTTGTGAGCTTTTTGTTAATAATTTTTTTTCTTTCCTCTGAAAGTTCTAACACTCTTTCATCTCTATTCTCCCTTTACTAACACTCTGCGCCTCTCCCTTCTTTAGATGCAAAATACAAAACGCTTGAGAAATATTTACCAAAAAGTCGCACGCAATTCATCAAAAGAGTCGCACGTGTTTGTGAATTGGCGGGAAAAGTCCAGAATCACTCATAGCACATTTTCGCTTTGACATTCATCTCGTTCGGGGGATTATGTTGTTCCATGAGTTTATTGATGATGAGATGGGCCCTTTTTTTGGGGGGCTCATCTCCTAACGCCCCAACCCCCCCTCCGCAGGTGGCATCGCTCGAGAGGAGGCACATGGAGCGAGAGCAGAGGCTTCATATGCTCGTGGAGGCCCTCAGCAAGGGACGCCTCGTCAATGGGCAACTCCTTGAGGATTCTCTGGGTGCCGATTGCTCACGGTGCCATCATCACCATGTTGGTGAGAATTGAAGACCAATTCCTCGTTGCGAATGTCTCAAGAATTTTTACAGATAAAATGCCTCAGTTCGACAAAGTTTCCCCAAAAAACCCCTTCGAAATAAGAGATTCTTGAAGAATTCAAGTGAGTTGAACAAAATTTTAGGGTCTTTGAGTGCTGAATGTTTCATTCACTCCGGGAATTTTGACTTTGACAATTTTAAACTCTGTTTTTCACTAAGGTTTCTCTTGGATTCAGAGCCTTGAAGTTCTTGTTCGAAATCTGTGATTTTATCGAAACTTCATTGCTAGATTTCCTAATTATATTGGAGGATTTTTGAAATAATAGATTTTTGTTTTGATTTGAAAATTTCAGTACAAGTCCACATCAACGAGCAATCGGATCAACCGATTGTTCGTTGATGTGGACTTTTACTGTAGTATGATTGGAACTAGTCAGAACTGTTGTTAGAGGCTTTCGGTGTTCGTCAGAGAAAAATTCCCGTTTCTTTTCCTCTGACGAACACCGGAAGCCTCTAATAACAAAATCAATACGTCAGAAAAGAGAAGAAAACCAGTCAAAACTTTTGGAGCTCTGACACAGTTTTTTTTTATAGAAATTCAAAAAAACTCTTTATGCAATGTTTTTTTTATTCTATTTGACTTTCATACTTTGAACTAATTAATTGAAACTGGGCCTAACCCTGAAATTCCTGGACCTAGGAACCAAAACTGTTTAAAGTTTTGAAATTCCAAGATAATGGAACCGAAACTTCCTAATTTTCAAGTTCGTTGACCTAGAAATGGAAATTGATTCTAGTCTCCAAGTTCCAGGGACTGAGAATTCGAAGCTGATTTTAGTTTTCAAGTTCCTGGGACTGAGAAATCGAAGCTAATTTTATTTACCGAATTCCTGGGATTGAGAAATTTTCTGTCGTTAGTTTTCGAAAGTAACAAAGCTGCTTTTGGTTTTCAAGTTTCTGGGCCTCTAGAAACTGAAACTGATACTATTTTTCAAATTTCTGGACCTAGAAACTGAAAGAATTTCTAGTTTTTAAGACCCTGGACTTAGAAACCGAAACTGATTATAGTTTTTTAATTTCTTTGACCAAGAAAACCAAACTTTTTATAATATTTCAATTTCTTGATAAATAATTCTCTCGATATCCTAACAGATCTGTTATTTTAGCAAAAACATTTCCTTCTTCAGAATGTTAAAATACGATATTTTAGCACTCAATGACCCGCCCCTTATTATTATGGTATTACTATTAGTTAATTTATTTAAAAGAAAAATGCTTCCTGCACGCATTTAGAATTTTATTTATTCTGTGATTTTTAAGCAACAAGAAAAAAGTGCGAGTAGTGTGATTAGATGTCTCTAAAAAATGGTGTAGAACCGTCCTTTGTTCTCGAAGAAAGAAAATTGTGTGATAAAGAAAGATTTATTCGTCCAAATATTGGCTCAAAGCACATAATATTGATTTTCCTTCAAACAAACAACAAAAAAATAGTTTTTTTTTAATACGAATTTCCCTAAATTTTGATTTAAATAGAGAGTAGAGAAGTGGAGAAAAGAAGGAAAATTGACAATAATTGGGTTTTAGAGTTGATAATGAAAATTCTCTCTCAAAATTTTCTTTCTAATTTCCCAAAAGATTGTGAATTTGCTGCTAAAAATGGAAAACTATCCCCCGATTTAGCTGCAAAAAAGGTGTGTTTAGTTGTGCAGTAGATAGAATGAGAGAAAATGAAAGATTATCTCCTGTAGAGCTTAGAATTTCTTCCACTTTATCACATTATTTATAGATCTCTTCTTATATTTAGATGTAGAAAGATTATAACTTGCTTAAAATACTCATAAAGAAATATCCTAAAAATACGGATCAATTTTCAGTGAATGTTTTCTGGGGAAAAGAGATAATTTTAAGCATTAAATCAATTGAATCTAAAATAATAACCGAACAGTATTAATTATAGGGAACAAACAAAGAATAATAAAAATATTTCTGATACATTTTTTAAATAAAATCATCAATAAACAGGAAGTTTTTAAAGTAAATATCATTTATTATTTTTATTTTATTTTCATATTGAAAAATTCTTTTTTAAAGGTTTTTATATCAAATATTTTTAAAATTTTATTTCATAGATTCTTTTCATTTCTTTTATTTAAACAGAAAACATTTATTTATGAAATTTGATCCGTTATAAAATAAAAGGAATTGCTGTTATTTCCAAAGATAAATTTTTAAAAAATATATAATTTAAAGAACAAAAAACAAAAACGTTTACGTTTTCATGTTTTCTCAAAAGGTAAAGACATTTTTGAATCTATAATCCGTTGCAATACTTCAAAATTTCTCAAACTTTATGAAAAATTGAGATTCCTATTAAAAAAAAAAAATGCCAATTTTAAATATCTTTGGACTTACAGATTTTCTTTAAAAAATTAAAGAAATAAAATGAAAATAAACTTATCTTGCCACATTAAGCAATTTCTGATAGATAATTATTTTTCTCTCAGAATGTTATAAAAACCAAAAAAAATCTAGATTTTTAGGAAAAATACTAGAAAGTGCATTAGATGAAGAAAATTTAAAAAGAAAACCCAATTAATTTTTTTTCTCTAGAGGAAGAATAAAATCTATAAAACTTTAGTAAAAAATACTCACCAATATTTTTCTAATAGTCCTATAAACCAGTTGATAAATTTAAAAAATAAAAACGTTCTATGTGGATTTTTTTTTGATATGCACAAAATCTTAACTGATTTTAACTGAAGCATTTATATTTTTTTTTGTGATTTACTGCCAGAAATTTTGGAGTTTTTAATAGAAAAAGTGTTGAAAAATTTCTTTTGAAATTAATTTTTTTTTAGAGTTTTGAGTTTTTGGAAAAAAAAATGGAGAAATAAAAGAAATAAATGATTGAAATTGTACAATAAATATCTTTTATTATACACCAGCAACATGATTATTTTACATAGAATTTTCCTTTATAGCTTTGTTTTATTTAGACACTCAATAATATTTTGTTTAATTTGTATTACATAATATTTGATGGAGTTTAGAGAGCAGAAAAATATATTTTATTCTGAGTAGATTCGACGGTATGGCTGATGGGCTCCATCGAAGGGACGCAGAATCTCTTTGATTTTTAAACTTTTATTTACATCCACCTCCAGGTTGAAGATTTGCATAAAATTTGTGATTTGATAACATTTTGTTTTTACTTTCAGAGCTACACCGAATATTCTACAAACATTTATTTTGGGATTATTAAGTAGATTTTAAAGGAATTCACTTTTTCGTTAGCAGGGGTTCGTCTTATTTGTGATCTCTTTGCATGTTGGTGATCAGATCTTGGTCAAGGGGAGTTTTCTCGTGTAAATGGCAATTTATGCCATTTTGACTTTAGCAGCAAATCCAGGAATTTTATCCAGGATCTGAGCGAATTTGGACTTGGTAACTTCATCTTGGGACTTTAGGGTACGAATGAGGATCATTGCAATTAGGAGGGTCTGTACAGCTGGCCAGAGGATCTGTTGGTTAAGTGCTGCTGTTGGTTTGGATAATTCAGGAACAGATCGCATTTCTCGGCGCTCAAAACGTTCCAAGCGATCCTCGCGCTCCCTGCGATCCTCACGTTCTCGGCGATCCTCACGTTCTTGACGACTTTCGCGCCGATCAAGACGCTCCACACGCCTGAATTCTACATCCCGGATGCGGCTGTCCACCAAATCGGTTTCTCGGCGTCTTTCTCCGTCTGACCGCACACGTCGCACGGCATCAATGTTGCGTCGCAGGAAGTCAACTTCGCGCCTCTGTGGGATTTCTCCACGGCGGCTTTCAGTCCTGCTGGTGGTGCGAGCTTCTCGCTCAAAACGCCTCTCTGGTGTAGCCCTAAGTCGTGACTCTCGGCGATCTTCCACTTCTCGGCGAGCAAAATCTCGACGATCTTCAGCAGTGCGGCTATCTCGACGGATGTCTTGGCGATCTTCAACTCTACGGTCTTCTCGTTGTTCTGCGCGATCAATAGACCTCCTGTTGATAAGTCTGCGATCTTCTTGCCTGCGATCTTGTCGTTCTTCTGTGCGCCGATCAGACAATCTTTGTTCCTCAGATCTACGATCAGCTACTCGATCTTCAATACGTCGATCAGCTAATCGTTCTTCAGCCCTGCGATCAGTTACTCGTCGTTCCTCTGCACGTCGATCAGCTACTCGTCGTTCCTCTGCACGTCGATCAGCTACTCGTCGTTCCCCTGCACGTCGATCAGCTACTCGTCGTTCCTCTGCACGTCGATCAGCTACTCGTTGTTCCTCTGCACGACGATCTGCGATCCTTCGTTCCTCCAAACGTTGATCTTCAACACGTCGATCGTCTAAGCGTCTTTCCTCAACTTTGCGCTCAGTTACACGTCGATTCTCAAAGCGACGATCGTCAATACGCCGTAAATCCCGACGGAGGGCACAGGAGGAATCTCCAGCGCCACAGTGGCGCGTATCGAGGAACCCAAAAGCACAAGTTACCTGAAGAAGCACCACAATTGCGACCAAAGCCTTAAAGATTCGGGTGGTTGATACCATCTTATGTGGGCGGGATGTTTTTTGCTCTGTGCTGTTTCCTTTGAAATTCACTTATTCTCTTCAAATATTTTGTAACGGATTTCGGAGAGCTTGAAGAAAATGGAAGAGGAACTTGATAAAATATGGAAAATAAACCTGAAAATGATGAATTATTTTACAAGAAAAAAAAAAGAATTATTTTTGTTTTAAATCACAAAGAATGATTTATTTTCGCAATTTTTAAAATATTTTTCTGACTTTAATGAATTTGTCGCATAAAAATGTCTCTAAGATTAGTCAGTTGAACACTTAATGTGTACAATGGTCTTCAAAGGGTTAAAGGCCTATAAAAGCTTCAAAAATTTGTTCAAAAACAGCACTGTAACTCATGTAATTATTTCAGATATATTTTTGTCTTATTTATGCTAAAATAAACTTAAAAGCGATAAAAATAATTAACTAAATGAAGAAAAACAAAAAAAAAACTCTGAAACACTTGAGAAAAAATCAATATGGCGCAATATTGCAAAATCATTGGCGTCCTTTCATTGAAACTACAATAAATACTGACATCTGTCGTCAAAAGGGAAGAATTTTAAGAGAATACGAAGCCCAAAAAACCACCAAAAATTGCTTTAAAACTTTTCTGAAGTCAATAAATATTTTCTTACAGGTTATTCTAACTTTTTATTCACTTCACTTTTATAATATTTTACAAGTTTTACAAGAACTTTGAATTTTTCTTCTGACTTCTTTTTAGAAACTGAGAAAGAGCAAATTTTCACTATTACAGCAGCACAGAAAACTTGAGACTGATACTCTTGGTGGACTCTGGTGCTCCTTTTATATCCAGCTGCCGATGAATCTGTCCTGCGGAGGAGCAATCTATCCCCAAATCCAATTTTACACTTCACCATCCCTAATGTGAAGATTCATTCAATTTTCTATATCGCATCTGAGCCACACTGTGGCCACAAAAAAAATCCCCGTGTGTGCGTCACAAGAAAAAGTGCAGGAGAAAAGCGCGGGAAAAGATTTTGTGAATGAAAAGTGCGCAACTTTGGGTGCGTGTGGGCGTTTCGGTTGTGCATTTTCTCTTATCGCGAAAATTACTTTCCACACAGCTGCCTCGGGAAATTGCAAAGAGAAAATTAAATGTTTCAGGGAATGGCAAAAAAAATTATTTATTGATTCTCTTATAATCCAATGCGTTCGTGAATTTCTTGTAGCTTTGTCTTCTGTGGAGCCTTTGTTGAGGCACCGGATGTTGAGGGTTGTCCAGGAGTTCCGGTGGATGCGGATGAAGCCTGCAAAAGGGATGTTTTTGTTAATATTTATTAAAAAATTGAATTTTTGTAGAATTTCTTACATTCTGAGCTTGACGAGCAGCAGCTCTCTCCTGCCTGGCTGCTTCATACTCCTTGAGATCATTGAGATTCAATGTGATTTCCTGAATTTTCCTCCTTCGCATGACAGTGACCGTTGGGATGTGGGAAAATTTGAGTTCCTGGAAGAAAATTTGATATTATTCCGCCGTGCAATCTGGTAACCCCCATAAACGGACATGTCCTATGACAATCCATAGCAATGTTTTAGGAAATATTTTATGGGGACATTGTGAACCGTAACCCCAACACGCGAGTGTGCTTTATTATTTTTGCCCAAAAATCACTTTCGCAGGGCACCTGTGGCCACATTTCAGTGCACAATAGTTAATTTAGGTGTTTTAAATCATGCTGTACTTAGAGGATTACCTTGAAAGTAAGTAGTTTCGCTGGAAAACTTACTTTTTTAGTGTGAAAAAATAATGAGGCTTGGCTGGGCTGTCAAACTGACGCCATGTTGAAACATGCCTCACAATTCGGATGAAACATTGAGAAACTTTGTATGAAGAAATCGCATGAAACTGTTTTATGCAACTTTTGGGTGAAAATATTTTTTGGCGGGGAAAAATGTAAACAAATTGTGATGTTTTTTTCACGATTTCCTGCATTTTTTTGTACCTTTGCAGTGATTGAACATTTGCCACAGGAGCTGAGGGATAGGTTCACAGAGATGAGAGAAATGGACTTGTCTGTGCAAAGTGAGTTGACAATGTCCTGAAGTCCTTCCGGGAGCGTTGACAGACTTCCTGTGTCTTAATTTAGCTTGATTAAAACAACCTTTTCCGGGAGTTTCAACTCTCTAAGAAAGTATTTTTTATTTTGCTAAATTGTGGAATTTCCTTCCGGACAGATAACATGGACTCCTTGGACAAACGGGTGCGGGTGTTCTTCTCGCAGTGTCGACGGAATGAAATCCCAGCCAGTCAGGCTGAAGTAGAATTCCAGGCACTCCGGAAGGATTACTACAAAGTACTGGAGGATGCGGATGAGAAGGTGCAACTTGCTAGTCAAATGTATGATCTTGTGGAGCGCTACCTACGGCGATTGGATAGCGAATTGTACAAATTCAAATGCGAGCTCGAGGCGGATCACAATGGCATCACGGAGATCCTGGAGAAGAGATCACTCGAGCTCGATGGGACAAGTAACAGTATTCCAGGTGCGGGAAGCAATCACCAGAAGGAGAATCGATACTACGGCCTCCTGGCAAGTGGGAGTACCCCAAGTACGGGGACACAGAGTCACCGGGTAGACACGCGGTATCGTCATAAGACAGAGAAGCGTCGCGACAGTGGAAGTGGCGCTAGTTTGGGCATGGAGAAGCGTCAGGCGCTGAGTATAACGAATTCCCAGACACCCGTACGGCCGGTGACGCCAAATTTGAGTAGTAGTAGCGTTTCCCACCATCAACCCCTGACGAGCACCCCAAATTCCTCAGTTAGCTACAGCCTACAGCATATTGGAGCTGGGAATGCCATTGCAGCAGCTGCCAGCCAGGCCATTGCGGCTACACAGCAGATGCAGCAGGGAAGGCGTACGGCCAGCCTCAAGGCATCCTACGAGGCAATTCACAGCTCATCGGGCAGTGGTGCTCATGAACTTCTTCTTGGGACTGATTTAGCCGGGGTGGCGCATTCAGCACTCCGGGCAGTGGAACGTGAGGGGAGTTCCTACAATTCCAGCCAGAGGAGGCATAAAAAGTAAGCCAAAATGGGCTTTATTTAATAATTTTCTTAATTATAATTCCTTTCTTTGTTGAATTTTCCAGGAAACTCAGCTCTAGTTTATCACAAAACAGCCAATCGTCACTCCCGACGACACCTGCAGCTGCACAGGTACCCCTCGTGGAGCCCACAACGCCCACAGTGGTGATCAATGAGAACGGCATGGTGGTAGAACAAACCCCTGAGGGCGAGTGGACGTATGATCCCAACGAGCCACGCTACTGCATTTGCAATCAAGTCTCCTACGGCGATATGGTGGCGTGTGACAATGAAGACGTGAGTTTCCGGGAACTCGCATCGCAATTAGCCGGCAACTTAAAGACATTTTTTTGTAATTTCTTTCAGTGCCCATTTGAGTGGTTCCACTATCCCTGTGTTGGTATAACACAGTCACCAAAGGGGAAGTGGTACTGCCCACAGTGCACCTCATCAATGCGCCGAAGAGGCTCACGGAAGACATAAGAAACTCCCAATGGAGAGTGAGATTTCTTTACTTAAAAAACAAACGCTTGGAAAGTTTTTCTCTTTCTTTTTTTTACCGCGTTGTAGCAAAAAGACTTTGCTGTGGCAGAGATTTATCTTCCTCAGCGTGTGCATAGCATCTCTTCTAATCCTTCCACACAACATACACACATTCGTGAATTTCAATCCCAGAAAATGAAGAACAAGAAAACATGTATAGCATTGTTGGAATTTATTGTGCGAGTCATGAGAGAAAGAAAATGAAAAATGAAATTACTCAAATGAATTTTTGTGTTTTTTTTTATTTTTTTTTGTAACTCATCCCCTTACCTATCCCTCGCAAACGTGAGTCTTAAGGACTTGGACTGCCGAAATCGCCGAAATAATACTACATAGGGGAGACCGGGGTAAAAAAAAGACAATTTGCATAAATCTTTATCTGCAGGATTCCCCAAAGGCAAGAAATTTTCCTAGATAGGTCATTCTTATAGGAAATTTCCTGGCCTACAACTTTGTCTCAGACCGCTTTTCTCTATCTCCCCGGGAAACATAAGTTTTCGAGCTTTTCCTGAACCCTTCCGCTTCTGACTTTTTTTAAATGCGGCGGGTAAATATAGTCACCAGTGGGCTAAATAAAGTGGTGAAATTTTCCGACATTTCCAAGGATTTTCCACCTGAGAGATTGATAGTAGTTGATAGCTAAACTTCTCACCTTTTGATCCGCGACAAGGAATTTCACTTTTATACGCACTAAAACAGAGAATTTTGCGATTTTCTCAATCACGCCATTTTGCGACGATTTACATTATGTTTTGATACAAATAATTGTGCAGAAAAATCATAAAAAAGTTAGTGAAAAATACACCTTGGCAACGTTTTCTACATTAACCCAGCTAGTGAGAAAAATCAGATTGGAAAATTGCTAAAGGAAAAGTATCGGAGAACGATTTTCCTCTATACACAAAAGTTTGGGAAATGGGCCCAAAATTTTATTTATTTTTTTACTCCTAAACTATTGCTCGGATAATCTCAAAATTGCAGTCAATTTTGAATGGTTGGTAGGGCTTTCCCTCATATTTTTTGAGATTTTTCCGAATTATAACTTAGGAGAAATTGGCATTTTAAAATTTTCAACTGACTCTTTGTATCCCGGTCTCCCCTATAGTAACATTATTTTAGTCCATTGGGTCACATTCGCAATTGCACTCCATTCATTCTAATCTAGAATCAATGTGAATGTTAATGTGCTCATGCATAGAGTAATTATAGGGGGAGCGGTTTTGGCAGTGAAATTCAGAAAAAATTAATCATTTCACCCCATGTTTGCTGTTCAAGAAGAATTTTCATACAAGCGAATTTTCGGTCATTTAAAAAAAAATGAATTTTCAAATATCTTTTGTGGCCTTAATGAGCAAATATTGGTGATTGTTGTAACAGCTTTTCTGGAAGGTAAATTTTTTTTTCTCAATCATGTGATGTCGACAATGTTCCTCCTTTTTCTTTGTTTGGAACGAAATAAAAACGTATTGAGAAATTATCGATCTCATCAGTGGATTTCCATAAGTTATCAAGTCAAAATGCGTGCCGTTTTGCTCTTGCTAATTGTGACTTTTTTTTCAGTCATTTGTGCTCAGGAAGTCCCTCCCAAAGTTGATCCATCCCAAGAAATTGCAGAAACAGGTAAAACAATCTTAACTTTGAAAAATTTAATCATTTGTTAGTTTAGTTAATTAGAATCATTTTATTAATTTAGCTTTTTTTTGCAAAATTTCAGTTAGCAACAACAAGAACTTGGAGACAATATTGAAAGATGTAAAGGAATTATTAATTAATAATGGGTACACGTCTGGCAACCAATTGATCGATGAAATTAGGAAGCTCGCTACAATTGTTGATGAGTTAAGTACAAATTATCAAAATCTTGGCGATAAATTAAAAAAATTATTCGAAAAAGTTAAAGACAGACTAAAAGATTTATACAAAAAAATTATCGAAGAATTGAAGGATAAAGTTGATGATGAGTCTTAGTATTTCACCTCCGGATCAGCACTTTCTTCTGTAACGAAAAACCACCATACGAGGTTTTCCTGATGTTGTGCAGGTTCCTTCTATGATAGTCAATGAAATACAATATTGTAAATGAATTTTTCAATAAAAAAAAGTTTAAAGAAAAGTCTTGTTTCTTTTTAATTTCCCTAAAATTTTCCTTTCATGTTGAATTACTTTTTTCTAACACAAATAAAAACTTTAAAGTAAAAGCAATTTAACGACATCGAAAGACTTTACATTTCTTTAAAGTTTTTGTGTAACATTCCAAGATGTTCAAATTTAATTGTTGTTTAATGTGTCATTAAATTGATTTTATTGAGCAAAGATCGTTCACCCCATAGAAGTTCAGAAGAGTTCGCGATGAGTCAAACGGCCTTGAAATGACTACATAATATTCAAACAATTTGAAAGTCAGACTTCGGAAAATTAAAAAAAATCTTGGGCAAACCTCAGTTAATTCGTTTCTTTTAAGGAAAAATATTTCACTTTACAACTTTCGGTTTTAGAAAACTTCTTTTTATGTTTTGCTTTATTTTGTATTTTTTGTATGTAGGGGAGGGCGGGGCTAATAAAGTCACTTAAGGGTTTGGAAAAAGCTTAAAATATCATATTTCCTAGCTAGATAGAACAAAATGATCTGAGAAAGAGTTGTAGGGCAGTAAATTTCCTAAAGAAATGAGCTAAACATTTCGCTTTATCCATTTGGGAAATATGATATTTTGAGCTTTTTCTAAACCCTTAAGTGACTTTTTTAACCCCGCTCTCCCCTATATCCTATTCCTTTTTATTATTCTTAATTTTTTTTAATGAAAAACAAAGCTATGAACTCTCGAAATATTTTTATAAAGAAAAAAATTATTATATTATTTTGTCGCGATCGATGGTTCAAAAGAGTTCACGATGAATGAATTTGACCTTGTGAAGTCATTTAAATGTACCTAGCTTACTGACAACTATATACCTAAATGTTAATCACTGGGTAATAAATTTATAAATTGTTAAATCAAATATATATTTTTTAAGAACTCTAATTAAAATAAAACTGAATGGATTGTAGGAAAAAATTTAATAAAATTTTCTTCAACTCATTTCTCTGTGATTTAGTATAAATAGGATGAGAAAATTGTTTAAGCTCATCACAGTGTCTTCAACAGTTCTAAAAGTAAAATGCGTGTCTTTGTTGTATTCTTCATTCTTGGAATGTTGGCCGTAGTTGGTCGAGCTGACGAAGCTGAAGCTGAATCAATTGGAGGTAATAAAGTTTAGTTAATTCTTCAGAAATAATTTTTTTTTAAATTCGTTGATTGAATTTCAGGTGAAAAAGCTATAGAACTCGTGAAGAAGCTGCTTGATGATGTTCTAAAGAGAATGAAGGATCATGTTGAGAGTGGAAAACTCGTAACGCATGAACTTATTGAAACAGGAAGAAAATTTGGCCACGATGTTCACAAATTGTTCTCAGACTACAGACCTGAATTTGAACAAGTTTTCCAGAAATTGAGGGAAAGCAGACATCATGAAAATCTGGAACGTTAAGCTTACTAACACTATGATAATTCAACTCTTCTATTGAGACT
Source organism: Lutzomyia longipalpis (assembly GCF_024334085.1). Classification (NCBI taxonomy): domain Eukaryota; kingdom Metazoa; phylum Arthropoda; class Insecta; order Diptera; family Psychodidae; genus Lutzomyia; species Lutzomyia longipalpis. The sequence continues at coordinate 14,273,465 of NC_074708.1, read as the reverse complement.
CAGCTAAACAAACCTCAGGACATGTTAAGGATTCTGTTATTGCTTCAGCTAATCAGAAAGGATCTTCTTGGATTATAGGAGTCCTTAAAATTCTGAAGCATGTAATTTTTCTAGATTTTCCTTTATTGATTTATATTCGAATATAGAACAATACATTATTATTTATACGCAGAAAAAATTATTTCTTTTGCCTCTTCTCAAATTTAACCCAAATACCCCCTTCAGCTACAAGGAGGAAGGATTTTTTTGAGAACTTGAGAGGATTTTCCGTTTTTGGAGAGAGTGAGATATCAAAATTGCGCAAGATGCTCGAAATGGCTGCCTTGACTTGGAACAAGGCGAATTTCATCCCCAGACAAATACGAGGTCCTTCACCAAAGGCTAGAAAAGCATAGCGATGACGCTCCTTTTTCTGATCCTCAGAAAATCGACTAGGATCAAAGACATAGGGCTGCGGGAAGTAGGTTGGATCGTAGTGAATGGATCTAACAGGAATAATAATCGATGTTCCTTTTGGAATAGTTAGACGTTGATCAGAGTCTTGGAATTGCGGTGGAAAGGTGTAGTCCTTGGTGGCAATCCTCGCCATGCTGTAGACTGCTGAATGGACACGTAGGGTTTCATAGAGAACCTGTTCCAGGTACTCCATCTCCATCAACCCTTCTTCAGTCAACACACCCCCGTGGCGCTCATACACCGCGTCGATTTCCTCCTGAGCTCGTCTCATGACCTCTGGATGCTTGGCAATCTCATACAGACTGAAACCAATGAGAGTACTCGATGTTTCTGTTCCCTCAGCTATGAAAACCAAAGCTTGTCCTGGAACCAAGTCCTTTGAGTTCACTGAAATGAAATTTTTAAATAGATAATGAAGGTCTGAGAAGGAGTTCAATCACTACTAACAATTTTCCTGTCTGCCCTGAATGTCAAGGAAATTCTGCAGAAAGTCCTGACGTTTCTCTCCTAGTTCCTTCCTTCTCCGGATCACTTGATCAACAAATGAACGAATCCATGTGTCTTGTTCTTTTGATACAAAAGAAATCCCAAAAAGAGGTGCAAGTTGGGGCATAAAAAGCATAACGAAAGCTTTGATTGCATTCGAGGATGATGGGCTAATGAGGTCAGCTACGAGTTTCCGAAATGGAGATTGAAGATTTGTAAAGCTCTTCCCTTCTACGCTAAAACCAGCAGAAGCCACAACGTCCATCGTGAACATTTCACCGAGCTTTTATAAAAGGAAAAAATATTTTAAAAAAAAACCGTTTTTGGGAGCTTTTTAAGAAGTTTTGATTCTTATTTGAGAAGATAAGATAACTTACAGTTTTTGCTTCAATTCCATTAACATTTCCTGCCTCTGGGCCATTTTCCAGGTACTCAACGAGTGTCTTGCACACTCCACTAATAATTGGGAAGCAAGCTCTAATCTTAGATTGGGTAAAAATAGGCGTGACCAAGCTCCTAAGTCCCTTCCATTTTTCCCCAGTAGCAAAGAAAGGATTCATAACGGCTATGGGATCCAATTTTGGGTCTAGTGTAAAATCATTGTCGTGGAATGATGAGAAATCTCCAACTAGAATATCCTTAACAACATCCAAATCCTTCACAAGAACAGCCGGATTGTGGAGTTTGTAGAAACCGACGTAATTTGCTTTAGGGTAGGATCTGCGGAGTTTTTTTGTTCTATGAGGAATTTGTTCATTAAAGCACATTTAACTGAACTTACTGATAAATCTCGTCGAAAACATTTCCAAAGTGCTTCTGCATCGTCACATACTTCCACATGTTACCTACAATAGGTAAGGGGCTAGGTCCTGCTATTCCGCGTCGAATGAAAAAGCTCAGGTGCCATTTGAAGTAGAGATAAATGGCCAAGACAGTCAGAAGCAAATACAATCCAATCATTTTCTTTGATTTCTCACAAAACAAAACTTCTCACAATTCAAAGCACTTTAACGGATTTAATTTAAATTTTAAGGATTCTCAAAACAGCAAAGGTCCTATTTTAAAGCTTCTTGTAGCTTTCAAGCAAAGTTTTCACGGAGAAATTCGTCTAATCTGCACTAGATTTAAATGGGAAGTGAATGCCTACAGCTGATTGTTCTTTATCAGCTTATGTAACTCTTCGTAATTTGTTAAGGTCAAGATTTCTGCGTCAGTCAGTTTGTGAGAAAACGCTTTATTCCGTGACAGGGGCTAAGGGGTCAGCAGAATTGTGTCTGCTTCACTGGACGTTCCCTAAAAGACTAAATCAAAAATAAACCTTGTTCCTCAATTTCTATCTCTGAAAGAAGAATCATTTTTTCACCATATTAAATTAGTCTCAATGGCTCGCGGTGTGATAGCAAAATGAAAATATTTATAACATTTAATTTGCTCACAAAAAATGACCTTCAATGTTTGTTTGTAAGATTTATTAGAGAGCTAACTAAAAGGAAATTAATCGTAATTTGAATGAGAAATTTATTAAAGAGATCTTTAACCCGGAGTTGTCCGTTGTACGTTCAACAAATTGTCTCTATTGATTTTGAGAGCAAAAAATTGCAGCAAGAAATTATATTCATAAAAGAAAAATTGATTCGGTTAAAAGAAGAATTCAAGAACTTTCAAGATTTTTTCTTGAGAATTAACTTTTCTAGACGATTCCAAATTAAAAGAAAAAAATCTTAAGATGAGTTAGAATATTTTTAGCTGTGTTTCTTTCAGACACAGCTTTTGTGTACCGAGCAAAATCGAAAGTCGTCAGATCGGGCTCAAACTTGGGATGAGCACGAATTAGGGTCCCCACATTCCAAAAAACGTATGCGCCAAAAAATTTTTTCCGGCCGGCCGGCCGTCCGTCCGTCCGTCCGTCCGTCCGTCCGGAACCTTTTGCTAAATTACAAGAGAACGGTAATAGATAGAGACTTGCGGTCAACGGCAAAGTTTAAATATCGACCGGAAGACATCCGATTATGAGGTCAAATCCACCCCCCCACCCCTCCGTCCGCCATTTTGAATAACCTCAAAATTTTGTTTTCGCTATATCTCAGCCCCTGTAATAGCTAAAAATCTGAAATTTTGATATGTTGTAGGGGACATCAAGAGCTTTACAACGATACCTCATTTTCGAAAATCGGTCAAGCCGTTTAGCCAATATGGCTGCCACAATTTTTCATCGAAAATCGACCATAACTCGAAAACGGCTTGACCGATTTTGATCAACCCGGGGTCAAATGAAAGATCTCAACAAACCCTACAACTCTCCAGAACATCCAAAGTTTCAAAAGTGACCGCTAGGGGGCCAAAAATCAAAAACAAAATTTTCGATGAGTTTTCGATTAATATCTCGAAAACGCCATTATCGATTTGCTTCATTTTTTGATATGTTATAGCTGACTATATTATCTAGCTCCATGCCAAAAATGAAGAAAATCTATGTCGCCGTTCTCGAGATATAGCCTTCCAAAGTTGGCATGTCATATCTCGGGTTCTACAAGTCCGATTTTAATCAACTCAAGCGCAAATGAAAGGTTTCGTGAAGCTCTACAAATGTCTAGAACATTGCAACTTCGAAAAATGACCGCGAGAGGCGCTAAAGTCAAAATAAAAATTTTCGAAAATTTCGAACTCGAATATTTCGAAAATGCTATTATCGATTGACTTCATATTTTAATATATTATAGTTGAGGTTAAGACCTTTCCAACGATAGCTCAAACTCGAAAATCTATGGAGCCGTTCCCGAGATATGGCGTTTTAAAGATTTCTTGCGGGATGACTTTTCAACTTTTCCCGACTTTGCGCGTATTTAAATGAATTTGCGTTCTAGTTTGCTCTCACAAAATTGGTACAGTGAAAGAAACACAGCTCTCGTAAGCTTGGTCAGCTTACCAGTACATTTTTATCTTTAATGTCAAGTTAAAGAAATAATTTTTATGGAAAATTCTCTTAGAAGGTTCTTCAACTTTTGCGTGTTTAATCAACACTCTTTCAAGGAAATTAATACGCAAGAGAAGGGCATCCATTTCATGACAATAATTAGGAATTTAATAAATTGGCATTTGTCATTGTTAATTATTAGCATGAGGCACGAAGAATCTCTCTGTGCAGCTCAATTTATTTTCCCGAAGGGGAAAATTTCAGGCATTTCTCTTCTGGAATTTCACCCAAATTCCCTCCTCGCACGCAAGGAGGAAAGTTTTCTTGGACACTGGTGGCGGGATGATGGTCTTTGTGGAGAGGGTGACGTCAAAGTGGTGCAGAATGGCAGAAAGGGCAGCTTTCACTTGGAAAATGCCAAATTTCTGCCCCAGGCAAATGCGTGGGCCTTCACCGAAGCCAAGAAAAGCATAGCGATGACGCTCCCTTTTCTGCACCTCAGAAAATCGACTAGGATCAAAGACATAGGGCTGCGGGAAATGAACTGGATTGTAGTGGATGGAGCTTACGGGGATGATGACTCGTGTACCCTTGCGGATTGTGAGTTGTTTGTTGGAATCGGGAAATTGTGGTGGGAAAGTAAAGTCCTTTGTGGCTACTTTGGATAATGTGAAAACTACTGAATGTAGGCGTAGCGTCTCAAAGAGGATCTGTTCCAAGTATTCTAGTTCCAAGATCCCTTCTTCCGTCATCTGACCACCATGACGTTCATAAACAGCATCGATTTCCTCCTGAGCTCGTTTCATGATGTCAGGATTTTTGGCTATTTCGTACAGGGAAAAGGCAATAAGGGTACTCGAACTCTCTATTCCATCCGTAATGAAAGTCAAAGCTTGCCCAACGATCATGTCTTCATCCATGACTGGAATAGGAAATAAAATATTGTTCAGAGAAGGTGGTCTGAATCTCTTGGAGAAAATTCTTTCTTACTATTTTGTGTATCCTTCTTGCGTAACTCAATAAAAGTCTGCAAGAAATCCTTTCGATTCTCTCCTGTATCCTCCCTCCTCTTTATAATCTGATTTATGACTGATCTCAACCAATTATCCACCTCTTTCGGGATGAAACTCACACCGGAAAGTGAAGTTAATTGAGGGAGAAATATCGATACGAGAGCTTTAATCATACTCCCTGAACTTGGTGCAAAAATACTCGTAGCCATGCGTCTAAAATCTGAGTTTGGGTTTGTAAAACCTTCACCTTCGACCCCAAAAGCACACGAAGCTACGACGTCCGTTGTAAACCTCTCGCCGAGCTTTAAAATAAATCTTGATTAAAAATTTGCAAAAAAGGGATAATTTATAGCCAGATCAAGAACTTACAGCTTTCGTTTCAATCCCTTGAGGATTTTTCGCTTCTGGCCCACTTTCGATGTACTTTATCAAGGATTGTCTAACAACGTCTATTATGGGGAAGCAAGCCTTAATTTTGGGGTAAGTAAAAAGCGGCGAAACTTGATGCCGAATCATTTTCCAGCGATCTCCAGTTGCAACGAAGGGATTATTGACGACTAAGGGATCTAGCTTGGGGTCTACAATAAAGTCGTTTGCGTGGAATGATGAGAAGTCACTTGCAAGGACACTCTTGACTATATCTAGATCTCTAATAAGCACAGCAGGTTGGTTCATTTTGAAGAAGCCCACGTAGTTTGCTTTTGGATATGATCTGAAAATGTTTTAGCAGTTATAATAAGCCATTATTCACTACGTGCAGTAACCCAGATATGCCCAGACTGATTTCTTTCAAAATTATTGAAATTTTGCACAAAAAGTTCTTAAAATCTCCCTTAAACTGAATCCATTTTAATTTATGAAAATAAGAATCTTTTATGCCACTTTTATGCACTCAAATTCAAGAAAGAAAGATTTCCGCGTGTACTAAAACAATGGGCAAATCTGGGTTAAAATAAGATAAAATTATGTACATACTCACAGATATATCTCATCGTAGACCTCACCGAAATGCTTTTGCACTGTTAAATATTTCCACATATTCCCAACAAAGGGTAGAGGTTTAGGGCCAGCAATTCCACGGCGGGTAAAATAGCTAAGATGACATTTAAAGTAGAGAATTGTGGCTAAGAAAGCCAAAGCAATGTAAAACTGATACATTTCCTCCTCACACCTTTCTTCTACAAACTTTATTAATTTTGTGATTCCTCAAAGAAATATGCGTTTGATTCTCTTCTCTCTTTGATACTGAAGTTGTGGGAATTTTTTAACAAACTCTACTCGCATTTTGGATGCTTCTGGCCCATGGCGACCTCTCATATGATAACACATTCAGTCAATTACTCAGCAATTCCATTCAATCTACACCAATTTCGCGAGCAACTCCCAATTCATTTAAAGAATGTCTTGAATTTGATTTTGAGTAGGGGGTTATTCTATGAGTGAATGAATTTGCACTAAACTGATGAAGCTCTGTCTTTGAATTAATTACACGTAGAGGTTGCTGAATTGCTGCCATTCACCTCATAGATCTTGCATTCACGGGTCATAAGGTTAAGATGTCTTATAGTTGAAGTTTTCATGGCACCTTTTGGAGTGTTCTGTTCAGCATAAAACTTTCATTGTTGGAAAATGAGAGAGAGCAATGTTCACATCCTGTGATAAATTCGGCTAATTTAATTGATTAGTCGCACGTAGTGTCTCACATAGTGGAACATTTGTTTCATATCATGTGAAATTTCATTAACTAAATTGGACAGAAGACATCCAAAGCACCACCGACAATTAGCGCTTCTTCATGTAATGGGAAATTGCAGCATAATCATCGAAGCATCTTATGTATGTATGTTGTAGACATTTATTTATAAGCTTTTTTGGACTTAAATATGATTGAAATAAGGAAGAATGAAAAGAAATTATATAAAAATTCGATTTATATAATTCCGACTTCAATTTGGTACTCATTTGTAGATTAAAATTAATACGTAAGCGACTTATTTAGCATGGATAATTTTATCATTTTAATAAACTTAAGGTCCGAAGACCTTAGGGAGGGGTGGGAGTTAGAAAAAAATAAACTTAAGGTTAAATCAATTTAGTGAAACATTTTTAATAATTTTATTTTTTTGTTGTACAGCATTGATAGTTAACAGCGCTTTGAAAAAAGTACGTATAACCCACGAAGAATTCTAAAAAACTATACAATTGTACGTACTTTTTGTTGTATAAAAAAAACATTTGCAAGCCTTATCGGTTAATTTAAATATTCAAATATTTTGGTCCAAAAAATTTTCATTTTTTTCTTATTTTTTTCGAATTCATCTTTCCAATTTTTAAAGAAATCTCCAGAGATTTTTTTTGAAATCTCTTCAATTTTCTCTAAAAATTCTTTTGTAGCATAATTAATATTATTTATTAGATCCTCAATTTGTCCGGTCAGTATTTTAAGTTCTTCTTTGAACTTTTCCATTATGCCATCATTTCCAGTATCACCTGCAATTTAATTGAAAAGAAGGAAAGGGCGTATGTAGTTAATAAAATAATAAAATAATATGCGTTTGATTCAATAGAGACTGTATGTATTATTTTGGTTGTTAGACGCTGAAGCTGTATCTCCTTGAGCAGTAACTACTGCAGTAGTACAAATTACTGCAAACACTACACTTAACATGAAGTGGAGCAAAAATGTACGCATTTTGACTTGATAACTTTTGAAAATCAACTGATAATTTCAATATTTCTCAATTCCTTTTTATTCATTTCCAAACAAAGGTGAAGGGCGTCGTTCAGATATCACCTGATCGAATGGAAAATTTTATTTTAGCCTTCCAGAAAAGCTGCTACAATGAGTCAATAAGGTCAATAATATTTACTCATTAAGGTTTAAAATATACATGCAAGTTCATTCATTTTATTTAATTTAGGACTGCGCGTGGCCAGGTGAAATACTTTTTATTCACTTAAAGTCACCTTAAATAAAATAAATAAATAAATATTTTACTAATATTTTAATTTTTTTTTCTGTGGATTCATACTTCCTTTACAAGATGTTCTTCGTTTATATTTAATTTTTTTTTGTAAGTTTACAACACTATATAACCTTTATTTCCTCTTCTGCTTCTTAGGGAGTTTCAAAGTCAAAAGTTGGAGAACAAATTTTTCATTGAATTAGAACAAATACTTATACACAGAATTACGAAAAAATTGACCAAATTTTCAAGTTTTGTTTATAGTTGTTTTGTAATCTTCAATATTTTACTTCATTTGAGTAAAATACATTGAAAATGTTGTATGAAAGCTCCTAATAATGAGAAGCTCTCTCTCCTCTCAATTCGATCTTTTAAATGAAGTTTAAAAGTTTGCAACGACAAAGGTCGTTGTATTTTAAATATCTAACACCCTCGAATGAAAAGATAAATGGAAGTACTCTGCAAAAGCTACTAAATGAGATAAATTTAAACCAATTCATGGGGTTTTAACAGATTTTTGACACAAAATTAAATTCGGGTTCAATAACACGAAAAGACATAAAATTGAATCGTTTTACTTTTAATGCTCAATAAATGGTTGATTTGATGAAGGATGTAAGGAATCGCCATAAAAACGGATCTTCAGTGAATTTTTTAATACAGCAACAAGAATTTTTCTCCCAGACGTCTGCTTTGGAAGCTCCACATTTATTCGTCCCCATCGTGGTGGATCAATGTTGTTTATGGTATGGTTCCAAAGTGATTTCCTCTATCTATTTTCCTATAGCAGACTTTAGTACAGAGACTCACAAGGATGCGGTGTCTGACAATATATAAAGCATTGTGTTGGAAATCTTTTTTTTTTCCTTTCATTTTTCGTCTCTTTTTTGTATGAAAATATTTTGTCACTCCAAAAAAGGAAAAAAAAGGAAAACTTCATGGAATTTCATTTGTTTTCTTGTTTTATTTTAATCAATAAATTCACCTTTATTTATTTACACAGAGAAAAACTCTTATATCTTAGAATAAATAATGCAATATATACCTTTAATTAAATATTGGAACGCAGAAAAGATTAAAATATGCAAGAAAGTCTACCGTCTCTCAATTTTCAGCTCGGTTTTGTCTTTTACGAAAATCATATAACACACAATATTAATTTGATTATGAATTTCTCCTTTTGATTGCATTTGCTTATATTCTTTTTTTTTGCTTTACATTTTGGTCATGCTTCTCACAAGAAGATGTGGGAGAAAAAGTTTGTGGAAGATGAGTTTTTTTTTTAATTTTATATATTGCAGTGAAACCATCAAAGGGTGGATGTGGGTGGAGGGGGAGTTAACACAGTGATAAATTCATCCCCTATATTGGTGGGAATTTTCCTTCTGCGATACAAACTATATAAATGGAATTGGTTCTTTTTATTTGATTTGTTGCTGCACCACAGATGAGATACATGCATGTAAGCCGTGGGCCAAAGCGGCGGAAGATGTGGCGTCTAAGAGTTTTTGTTTTATTTAAACATTCTCACTTTTTGATTTTTTACAGAGAAATATTATTTTATTCTTTTTTTTTCTTTGTAATAAAAATTGTATTTTTTCTTATATAATTTAAATAAAGAAAAGAAAAATTCAGAATAGAATGATTAATTGCGTTGAAAACACTGTAAAGATCATTTTAATCAAAGTATTAAATTCTTTTTGTTATATTTAATTTCTAAGGCTTTAAAAAATCTAATAAATTCACATAAAAATTTTTAAATTGGTCTTTGGGTTTTTTCTCTATTTATTTCTGAAACCGTGAATAAACTTCTCAAAGCAATTTTTAATTTTTGGTCTACGCGCCCTTAAGTGCCTAAATCCACCCTATTTAGCCGCCACGGCTTACATCTCTCACTTAAATGACGAACAAATCGCTGCAACTGTTGGAGTTTCTTCGCTTAACTCGGAGATTCTTCTTAAATTTCAGGAATGATGTAAGGAAGAGCTTCGTGCGGTTTGAAAATCTCGCAACTGCTTTTTCCGCTGCTAAGTTTTTCTTCTTTCCCGACTTTGGGGTATCGCATGCAATGGGATTCTTCGTCGGCGTACTGGAGCAACTTGTGGACCCCTGGGAGAGGAGATTCACTTCATTCTCATCGATGGATGAGGAATTTGACGAGGATACACTTGAGCTGGTGGATTTATTGTCCTCATCCTCCTCGTTGAGGCCACTCTTCTGCGGTGTGTGTTGTCGCTGCCGATTTCTTGTCCTCCTTGGGATGTTCTCTTTGTTCTCAAAGGAATTCTTCAGCGTGTGCAAGTCCATTGCATTTAGGGGTCCACTTGAGTGTGCCATTTGGCGTTTCCTGGCTTGTTTTGTTGCTTCTGCTTCCTCCTCTTTAGTCTTCGCCACCATTGCTGAACATCCTGGTATGCCGGACATTCTCAATCCCTGCTTCTGCTCCTCAGTTAAATTGCACAACCGCTGTGGATTGAGCTTCACTTGCGCCACAATACCCACAAGAAGCTCATCGACATTGTGATCCAATCCGCTGGATGTTTCGATGAACTTGCAACTAACATCCTTCGCTAGGCGTCTACCAGCTTGAGTTGGTACCTCCCTGTGTCGCTCGAGGTCAGTTTTATTGCCCACAAGAATTGCCCCACGCGTAAGAAGCATCTCATTGTCTTTCAGGTAGTGGAGAACCTTCTCAGCCGCCTTGAAGGTCTTCCTGTCCACGACTGAGTACACAACCACGAAGATATCAATGTTATAGGTTGAGCAGAAGGCCTCAGTCTGCAAAATGGTAGCAAAAAGAAAAGGTATCTCAATCAGCAAATTCACACACACCTACTTCCTGCGGGGGGAAAGTTTTTCCGGTGAAAGTAGGCCGAACTATGTATAGAGGAAAATAGAAACTCAATCATCATCGGAATACCAATGAAGGCAACATCCTTTTCCCCACCACACACGCGTTCTTCAAGATTGATTCCTGGCGGTACTTTAATGAGCAACTTTGTGGAAATTTTGCAATTATTCAATGGAAAATTCTGCAGTTGCCCTTCTTCGTATGAGCTTTTCAGGGGTTTCATTAAACTTTTAAAATGCTCTTTTGTGCTTTCGGGGCAGCAAAGTTCGTTGTATATCCATTTACACAACTTCATCTCTATTTGGGATTTTGCTACTGTCTGCTCGATTTAGGGATTCTCTCTTTGGAGAACGTGAGGAGAAAGTAGGGCAAACATTTCGCGAAAACTTTTTCCACTTTCGCCTCATTATATCTGTATCAATTTAATAAAGAAATCATAACCGAGGCTTATAGTGGCTCAAACTGGCTCTAGTTGGAATTATCTCTTTTAATCTTTATATCAGCTAAAAGAAACTATAATATTGAATGGTGTAGCAAATGTAGTCTGTAGGAAAAATAACTTTTTTTTCTTTCATCTGCTGTAGATGATTTTCATTTTGTCGAAGAAAATCATTTATATAACTTTATCAATGCTTTTTATCAGAGCATTTCTGAAAATATTCTATCATTAATTCCATTCAAGTCTTCTTTAACTAAAAATGATTAAAAAATCGTCTCATTTTGCTTTGAACTTTGTTAGCCTTTGTTTCACACAACACGTGTAAAAATAAATTTATTTGCTGTTGAATTCACCTAAAGAATTTAAAAAAATTATCATTTAAACAGTTGATAAGTTTTTCACAAAATATTTGCATAGATTCTCATTAAAATATAATTGAATTTTATTTAAAGAGCGATACAAATATTTAAACAAACTTTTTACGTTTTCATTAATTAATTGAGATCAGTTTTTGCTCTTCTATTTAACCAAATGTTTCACCAAAAAAAAACATTTTTTCTTTCTTCAAAACGTAAAGGTCAATAAATTCATTTTGACCTTATGAAGCTTTAAAAGAAACTTTTGATCATATATTTTAATATGTACTCAAAATTATTTTTTTTTTTTTGGTGTTTTAGGAAAAAATTCCTTCCGATTGCGTCAGCCAAGGGACGGTAGGTCAACCCAAACACATCCTTTCAATTTTAGGGCCAAAGCTTTCGACGCTTCTGTGCGTCTTCCTCAGTGGCTGGAATTTTTATTAAACATTTCTTATAATTTTTCATCAATTTACAAAATTTCATTTCTTTCAATTTTTCAAAATTTCCTAACTCACTCAATTGTGTCTTTGTTTGGGAATCGTCAATCGTCTGATATTGGTGATCATGTGGTTTTTTTTATGCAGGAGAATTCTATTTAAGGGAAGAAAAAGGATAACTAACTAACTTGCTAACTATGGAAGCAATATTTTCCTTGATTTTACCTCTTTTTTCAACAATTTTCTTTCACTTATCTATAACTGACTTTTCTTTGCAACTATCTGAGGCATAACTGAATTAATTATTTAAAATATAGGGGAGGGGACTATCCTAGAAACATTGAGATAACACATATGTGGCATAGTGGCATAGCGGTTTCCTTCATGTTTCATGCAGCAATGCTGCATAAGCAATGTTTATATCCGCGCATTCCTCACGTCTGTTTACAATCCGGGAGAGATTCTTCTTGATGTGAGCTGCCTCCAAAATCAATCTTTTCCTGTGATTCCTGTGTTGATCAATGATCTTTGTTGCTTTTAGGTCAAATTCATGTCCAGTAGCAGCCACATGGATGCACAGTGAGGATGCCCTGGAGTTTCTCATGGGAGGACCCACATCACTTTTGTGTCCACTGAGCCGATTTTTCAACATCTGGGACGTAGTCCCAATGTACCGTTTCTGGCAATCCTTACAAGGAATACTGTACACCACATCGCACCTCCTGTCCATTGGAACCGGCTCCTTTACGTGGGAGAAGAATTCTGCGACTTTTCGTGGGGGCTTGAATGCAACCCTTATCCCTGTGGCGCGCATGATCTTTCGCTGAAGCTTCTCAGAGACTCCCCTGATGTAGGTAAGAGTGTGAAAGAACTCCATCTGGTCAGCCAGCGCAACAGTACCACGAGTATCCGGTCGCCCCCCTTGTCTCATCAATCTCTCAATCACGCCCTCCGGGAAATCGTTTTTGCGGAGGATATTCGCCACTTGATTATCAGCATTCTCATGCGGATTAGTGGTGAGCATTCTGGATCTCCTAATCAGGTTCCGGGCAACGTTAACGATGGTATAGCGAGGATGTCTACTATTGTAATTGAGTAATCTCTGAGATGAGCTGGGTTTTGTGTACCATGAAGTACTGAGTTTGTTTTCTCTATCTCTGTGAATGTTGAGATCTAAATATGGCAATTTTCCCTCTTGTTCCAGCTCTATCGTGAACTTTATCCTGTCATGGATGCTCCCAAACGCCTCGGTGAGGAGATGCTTGTCTTCAGAATGCACTGCAATGAGTAAATCGTCCACGTATTTGATGACAAGGTCAATCCTTAGTGGAGACATCTCAAGAACGTCATTCAAGACTTTCTGCATAATGATATCCGCAGCAATGGGTCCCAGGGGAGAGCCCATAGCTACTCCATCCAATTGCCTGAAGATTCTTCCATCAAAGACGAAATAACCAGCATCTATACAGAAGTCCAGGATCTTCATGACATCACTTTTCTCCAGCGTGGTACTCTCCTCAATTTCGACGTATCTCCTCTCTACTTCCACACGAAGCATCCCGATCGGTACGTTAGTAAACAGAGAGACAACATCTAGACTAGCCAAGATATGCCCCTCCGGGAGGATTTTCCCTGTGACCATCCGTGAAACCTCCAGGGAATTACTCACGTTATACCGACATCTTCCGAGAGGGGACAAGGTGGATGCCAAGAATCTTGCCAATTCACACGTGGGGCCACCAATATAAGATACCACGGGCCGAAGAGGAACTCCCGGCTTATGGACTTTTGGTAATCCATATATCCTCGGAGCATTCGCAGTGTATGTGGTGAGTTTCAGCTTTGTCCGGAGATCTATTTTCTCAGCGGTAAATAAATCTTTAACTAATAAGTTGTTTTTCCTTTGTAGACCACTAGTTGGATCCTTTGGAATCTCTCTGTATGTTGATTCATCCTGTACCAGAGATCTCATCTTCTCCAAGTACTCCGAGCGGTTCATCACCACAGTGCGGTTGCCCTTATCCGACCTCACTATCACAATCTCCTTGTCGTGCTCTTTAATGAAGTGAGCAGTCTCAGATGCCCACTGCTTAAGCACTCTCTCGAAAGGATCACACGGGCGGGAGTCTCTGTTTGCATTAACAAGGATGTTCACCAGATCAGCCCTGAGAGGCTCGATGGCATCTACATCCTCGACACTTCCCACAACATCCTCAACATCAGCAATTAAATGCAGAAATACACCAAAAACTTAAAACATCCCGTCAGTTTCCACTGGAGTACTCAAAATTAGTTCATCAAGTAATACAGAGTTCTCTCCTTTAATATTTAAGCTCCTTAAAGGATTCTAAGAATACTACCATCACCTCTCACACAAAGGCAAGTCTACCGTGCAAAATTTGATGCATTTAGTGGAGTTTGCTCATGACAGGATGAATTAAACATTGCCTTGAATTTGCATTTCGTCCAAACGACGAGTGATATGCATCATGCAGGTTTGATCCCCACCCAATGAGAACTTCTTAAGAATTTGCAAATTCCTTTGATGTCAAACCACATAGTATTAGCTTCACAACTAAGAACTGGAGAGAATTTGTGGAAAGATTTTGGGAGACATTTTTGGGGTGGGGATTAAATTGCAAAATTTGGTGTACTCACAGACATCTCACAAGCGGGATGGTCAATAATTTCCAGGTCAGTCTCCTGTCCGTCCAGCAGCACTGAGACCGTCTTCTGGCCATAGTCATCATCCAGACTGAGGTCGTACGCACAAATGTATTCAGACGTGGTGAATTGGTACGTGAGGGCAGTCTTCCCAACGCCTGAAGCACCCAACATGGCTACCTTGTAGGCCGTTGTCCCGTCCCCCTGCTCTGTGTCCATAGCCAGGTCATTTGTTGTTGTCTGCGAGGCATTGCTGCAATGAAGAAAATTTCGAGTCAATACCTTTATCACGCCAAATTGGCCTCAGGGTTTAGGGGGAGGTTTGTTGTTACCTGTTGTGCCGATCCCTGCCGCTATTCGACGAGGTGACGGAGTTTATGGAGCGGGACCTGCGACTTCTGCCGTGAAAGAGTGTACAAATATTTTCATTAAATACGGGTGCTTGGGCTCAAATATTGACATTATTATTAGTTTAGCTCTCCAGGCACATCTCTTGCTCTCATTGCAATTCCTCAATGGCGTCAATGGGAATTTATAGAAAAATTCACATTCGTGACATCTCAATGAATGGGATTTTTCTCTTATACCTCTGCCATTTCGCATTTAATACCAAAGGGGAGCTTTTATGGGGAATGACATTGATTGAAAGATAGATTTTCATTGTTTATTCTGGAATTTGAGGATATAATTTTTACGAGTGCAATGGTTTCATTCGTTTTATTACAAATCCTGAAAATTCATTATTACGTAAATTCTTTGAAAACTATTGCATTTTATTCTTTGTAAGTTTATTGAATGTTATCCTAAGTGTCCTAAGTATTTATAGTGATTTAGAGGTCAAGTTATTGTTCAATAAAAAAATCTAAAAAGAAAATACCTCCGCAACTGAAAGTAATATATAAGCCATGTTGAAGGATAAATTCTAGAATTTTATTATTATAATACGAGTCACGTGCAACTTAATTTCCATCGAAAGGTGCGGTGCGGAAGTATTGTTCGCAAACAATCTACAAATTCTCCTCTAAATGGAGTCTTTATGGGAAATAGCCATCGTGTTGTCATTTGTGAGTAAGATGTGTGCTTCAATGGGGGTTTGAGTTGCATGGTTCAGCCATTAAGTTGGGGATATAGTAAGAGGGGAGGAAAAAAAGAGGAATATATATGGGATTAACTTCTTGGCTGAATGTACATGAGGACAGGCTAGGACATGAGATATTTCCGAGATACATTTGCCGTCCGATGTAATCCAATGTATGAGTGAGGGCATTATTGTGGAGCGACACACATCGCCCTCAATATATATAAATGGGGGCTGGGGGTGTATAGAGGGAAATATGACGTGCAGAGATATGCCGAGTTTGGGGGATTTCCTCCTCATTCTCACCTCATTGAGTCACCCAAGTTACAAATCCCATGGGATGTGATGCTAAAACTCCTCAGTCGGTAGTATTCAATGTCCACGTCGGCACAGTGGATGGCGGAGCGTCGGAGTTCCGATAATCGGGGCTGCAAACACAAGGGAGAAAGCATACAAATTTATTTTCCATCTCTCAAGCACACAATTTTCTTCAAGATTTCCCCCAGAGCACCCAAGCAGGAAGGGGGTTTCTTCCCTCTATATTGCCTCCTCTGCACCCCTTGGTGACATTTTATCCCTCACATGGGTTGTTTAATTCAATTCCCACTCGAAGAATTATTGATTCTCTCTCGTGTGTTTGTTTGATTGAGGAGGATGATTGACTTTTGATCTTTTTTGCACTCATCCTCAAGAAATCGGATGGGATCACACAGGGGACACTAACTTCCGGAGTGAAAAATACGATACTATATATAGATATTTGCAACAATTTCCATTTGATTGAGTTTTTTCTCTTTTTTTTTCAAGAGGTTCCCTCTTCAAAATTTATATGAGAAATGTACACGCTTGCCGATTCTCCCGGGAAGTTTATTCATCCGTATCTGACTCAATAAATCAAATGGGATTCCTTTTTTCATATTCCAACATTGAACCAGAAAATTAAAAGAAATGAAGAATATTTTTCCTTTCAGAGGGGTAATTTATATGCAATTCTTATTTGTTTAAAGAAATGAAAGAAAATTGATTTTTAATGAGACAACATTATTATGAAGATGCGAATAGGATACGACAACCTCAAAGTTTCTTTTTTTTTACAAGATTTATTAAATGTTTATTAAAATATGTGCAATGAAAAATTACTTTGACTGTCTGATAAGAATTTATCATACAGAATAAACTCAATTGATTTACCTTAGAAATTAGATTTATTGGAAATGATATTTTTAGGCCTTCATAATTCATCAATTTTACTTATTATTACCTATTTATTAATTCAACCTAAACGAAAGAAAAAGAATGTTTGAAAAATTCCTAATATACTGATAAATAAAAAAAACTTCATAACTTTTCAGCCGAAAATGAAAATTCATTTTGAATTCGTTTATAAAAAGCAATTAAATGCAGAGCATGGAAAATGCTGCCTTGTTAACATCAAAGAAAAATTTATTGCCATCCTCTGTTCCAAAAAATAAATATTCCCCAAATGAAAAGTAGAGGGAAAAACAAAGATTACCGCTCTTCATTTAAAAAAAACTCCCAATGCAAAATAAATATAAAAATGCTGCAATTGAAAAATTAATATTTTATGTTTATGCAATGGGGTCAAATGATTAATTACACATATTCCACATTTTGTTGGGGTGAATTTCAATACTAAAGTAAAACAGATCACGAATTTACCAAAAAAAAACTAATTAAAGCGTTAAAAGATATTTTCTGTGCGTTAATTTGAAATTCTCACTGCCACATGTGGGATTAATTTAACTTTAAAAAAACAGCTTTTAATCTAAATTTTAAATTATGGCTTGTGTACCCACTTTCACATATTCTACGTGATAAAATGAACTTTTATAGCTAAACAAACAGTGCTGAAATGAAAATTTTAATTGCACAAAAGAGTTGCTTTACTAGCAAACATTTTCAATGTTACCAGTATGTTTTTTTTTTACATATTAAACCCTTTGAAAGAAAAAAAAAGCTCCTGCTGGGTGTGTGTGAAATGCACTGAAATGGAAACATTTTATGGACAAGAGGGTCAAACAAAGTTCTCTTGACATCATAGAACATTTTTTGTCAATTTATTAGCTCATTGTAAGACTTTAACTATACAATTCAAGCATATGGATTTACCGAGAAGTTTCTCAGAAAAAAAATATTAATAGAAGCAGAGTGAAAAAACTATTTAAAAATATAGGGTATCGAATTAATTTGACTTTCAGAGCTTTAAAGCTCTAAAAAATTAATGTAATACTCTGTTACAAAAAAGGGTGAGCAATTGAAAAAGTTTAAGCACTCAATTGGATTATTCTTTTATTTAATTTCTTGCGGATCACCCTTCGTAATTGCAAAACTTTGCGTATTTCTTTTCGATTTTCACGGAAAAAGGGAGAGTGAGGCAGAAACTCCCTCGTTTGCCTTTCCTCGCATCAAAGAAAAATTTCATTTCTCCTCTATCGCATAAGGTGTACCTCTGCATACCTACCTATGTTCTTGGAGCTTATTGTATTAAAATAATTCACCACAAACATTTTCGCCGTCGTGTTGAACAATGTGCAATTATGGGAAACAATGTAAGAAAATAGCTCCGAGAGATGCTCATGTTGGTGATTTATTAAATTTCTCGTGAAAATGTTCACAAAGCGGGATGAATTTAAAATATAAAACACTTTTGGGGTGCTTTTAAATTCTTATACGAATTTAAAGAAGCCCCTTAAAATAAAATTCTTTACTGCGCAATTATTCCACTCTCTCTCATTTTTTTACTCGCCTCCTTCTTAGGAAAAAAATGGGGAAAAAAAGAAAATACTCTTAGGACGACTCATGTGGAGATAAGTTGAATATTTGAGGAATTTGAGTCCTTTTGCGGTACATAGAGCACCCACAGAGTGCGGTAGAAAGGAAAACTTCCGTTTTCCCCCATCTTGCTTACAAAATCAAATATTTGCACTCACTAACCCCTGATCTTTGCATTTAATTAAGCAAAAATAAATGCACGAAGCAGAAATAAAACACAAGAGAATGATAAATAAACAAAGGAGAATGTATACGACTAAAAAGCTGCATTATTGCAATGAAGAAAAAGTTTTGAATAAATATTTTCAGTGCTTTTTTATGGGACATTTGCATGACAATTTAATTGCATTAATAGAGCAAAACAAAAGTTTATGGGTGATGTTGTGACTGGAAAGTTTAAGTATTTGCAATGCTCTGATAATGGAAAAATAATCATGTTTTTTTTCCTGGTGGGGTTGAACTCAATGGGGTTTGTGTGGGATGCATTAAAAACATTCGACATTTAATTTAAATTATTTGTAAAGACCAGAAAAAGGAAAATTTACAAAACTAAAAGCTTTTCAATGCTTTAGAAAAAAAAAATATTGAATTATATTTTTTTGGGATTTTGATGTAGATCAGGTTAGGGTTAAAAGTTGAATAGAATTGAAATTCTGATGAATTTTTAATTGAAACGCAATATTTTAGAGCTTTTAATTGTCATGAATCGACAGTTTGTGCCAAAGAATACATTTAGATTTAATAATATAAAAAAAGAAATATTCAGGTAAAAAGTGATAGAAACTCTTAAATTCATAGGGGTGGTATTGTTCAACTCCCCTTTCATTTCACATCTAAAAAAACAATTTTTAAACTCAAGTTTCATGTGAATTAGATTCACAAGAAGTCGACGAATAAACCAGAAAATATCTCAGATTTTTTTTTTTAATTTTCACACTCTTATTCGATTTCTTTGTGATTTCTTTTAATAGTTAAAAGTTGTTTTGAAAAGTTTTTTTATGATAATAAATAAACTTCCATCAATACACCTGATTTCTTTCTTTAGCAACTAATGATGTTTTCCAAGAAGTGTTCACCTTAATTTTAGTTAGCCTCAAGCATAAAAGTGTTCTCAAATCAATTAAAATTCAGGTGAGTAACTAATTAAACACTCGTTATTGAACTAAAAGTTTCCATATCAGTTACTCCCTATTAATCGAGAGTAGAAAGTTATCTTCTTCCCCGTCTCCTCCTTTTCTTTAGATTAAGATATGGAAACTTTGTCAGTGCGCTCTTGGTGAGTCTTTTTAATACACCCCTCATCGTTAGTCTTAAGCACAGTCCCCGCATTTTCACAGCAGCTAATTGGCCGCGTGCGAAAACACCAGCTTTTCGTGACTTATCAGTTGGAGCTCCTTTTCTATATATGAAGAATCTCCCCTATAAATACATTTTGAATTCGCTTAATTACATGCTGGGGGACTTTTGGATTAATTCACTTGGTGAGCTTTCGCAGGCAAATATGTCATTTTCCCCGCTTGCCGTTACCCGAGAAAAGTTCCCTGCACTAATTTGAAAAGACTAATAAATCTCGTTGCTAAAGGTGCGAAACCCAAAAGTTTTCGGGGATGAGTGTTGTGAGTAATTTTGTATTTTGTAGAGATCTGTTTGCTGTAAAAGGGGGTTATTGAGAGAAAGAGCGTGTGAGTTGGGTTGAATGAAAGTTATAATAACACTTTGGGGGGTACAAGATGTGTCGCAACACTCCCAAAAGTTCAATTACTTATGTTCCCAATGTGTGTCACATACAATGAATAACCGATATGTACACCACAAATTGCTCATATTGCTTCACCGTAAATGACTATTTACCGTGGAATGGTGCCATTATCTTGTAATGATTTCACAGGAACGACAATTTTCGTCTAAGCTCTCGCGAGTGTGATGATTAAATTTTACCCACAACGCCCTCTCCCCAGCATGTCATCAAAAATATGGCAATCGATGGGAGTGGTTTTGTAGGTGAAAGAAAAAATCAATTGGAAAATACTCTTATCTCGTGCCATGAAGCTTTCATGGAGCTTTCATGTTTGCTGAAAAATTCAACAAAAATTATCCGATTCAAAACATTCCGCGGTGACGTGCTTTTGCGCCAAAAAAAAAAGACATATTTACATACATAACATCCCACCCTCGCACATATTCCACTTTGAGCTGTGAAATCTTCTGGAAAAGCGCGTTTGGTGCAAAATGAAAATTCCCAACTTTGCTTGCATTCTGTGTGTCTCCCACAAACCTCCCTCAAACATTGAGCACCCATTTCATCCCAAAGCAACCCCTTCGTAGATGTAATTTATCAAGAGGGAACTTCTTCAAGAACATAGTGAGACTT
The DNA here is from genome assembly GCF_024334085.1 of Lutzomyia longipalpis. Taxonomy (NCBI): domain Eukaryota; kingdom Metazoa; phylum Arthropoda; class Insecta; order Diptera; family Psychodidae; genus Lutzomyia; species Lutzomyia longipalpis. The sequence goes on along the minus strand of NC_074708.1, from coordinate 14,252,638 downwards.
TACTCACCCTTCTCCGGCACAGAATATTGAATTTCCTCGAGTTTTCCCTGTGAACATCCCTTAAATATCTTCGCGGAACTTTGCTGCACACACGAAGAATTCATTTGGTGGATTACGCTTTTGCATCCCCCGCGTGAAAACGGATATTAAATGAGTTGTGCCGCTCTTGGGGAAAGGGGTTGAAGCGGATATATGAGACGTTAGTGCAGAAAGTGACACGTAAACCACCTCCAGTTAATTAAGGTATTTTCCCTCGTGCCACATCCAATGCTTCCCGCAAAAGCTCATTGCATTTTCCTCACGTATTCTTGTATACGCCACCTAATGCACAATGCAATTATCTGATATGCGGGTGTCTAATGGGTGATATTTGGGACATTTCTGTGCAATTACTCACTTTCTAATGCACTTACACACCATGTAGTCTCCCGGGAAATGTTTGTAAAAGTCGCCTAATGGATTTTCAAGTCATTTTCAAGTCACTACAAAGCTTATACATTTTTACTTCAAGATCAATCATGGATAAAAGTTGATGCTTCGTGGTAATTACCATGTGTCTCTATGTCATTGCATATTTCACAGATTGCAATCGTAATGGGTTAGATGATACTATAAAATTATTTTAAAATTGTAAATTAGTACTCCATTGTAATAAAATGGGGTCGCCTGGTAATAAAATGATTTTTTCAGGTCAAAAATAAGTTTTTTTTTTAAGTTAAAACATTATTTGAAATTAATTGACTGAGAACTTTCGGAATTTCAACCAATTTTGATCGGTTCCTCAGATTTAATTTCACTTTTTGTATATTAATAAATCATTTCCGCTATTGAAATAGGGATTAATCGAAAGCTAATTAAATGTAGTTCCGGCTGGATGTGGAATTTTGTAAATTAATCCCTTCCCCTGGACGGAATCGATTCATGCTTGATGAAAAGTACCGATAGGCCATCCCCTTACAGCTATTAAGATTAGTTATAATTACTCGAGGTTATGTAGTAATCACAATCTTAATATATAAAGCTGAAAAGTTTGTTTGTCTGTGGCACATGAACTCCCCCGAAAAGGCTGGGCCGATCTTGATGAAATTTGGTATGGGGGTAGAGGGGGTCAATACGAGTTGCAAGCGCTATATGAGATTCCGCCCCAACCCCCCTTTATAGCGCCCCCACAGAAAAATTGATTTTTTCCCATTTTCTACCTGCTGAAGGGTCAGATAACGGGATTTTTTTATTTTTAGAATTTTTCGGGGTACCGTATTATTCATCCCCCCTACTAATATACGCCCCCTTTTATAGCTTAAAATGGAGTTTGCTCACACATGATTGGGGGCTCGGGTTGACTAGTTAATCTATAAAGCGTATAAGAGGAAGTATCAAATAAACTAATAATTAACTTTATTTTCTGAAACTTTCTTTGCCTAACTTACATAAGCCTCCTATTTAGCTAAATTCCAAGTAAAATTCACATTTAAACGCTAACTTCCAAGAGGGTTCACCTACAGGCATTTTCCTCCTCACCCTCTTTTGTGGTTAAATTTCAAATTTTGATTATATTGAGAGCAAGTCTCGAGAGTTAATTCAATTTGAGCCATACATTCCATAGGGGATTAGTGTGGAAATTGTTGCTATATAAATATTTAAGATAATTAAATATTGAGAGACTATAGCCACATAAATCGTATAGCCTACATCATGTCAGGCATTTTCAATGTTAAATACAACAAAATTAGAGACCCACATCTATGTTTGAAAGCTTCAAAGCAAGAAGAGCTTTCATTGGTTTCACAAGGGGTGCGAGGGGGCGACTCTAAAAGCCCATGAGATTTTCACAAAATTCACTTACTTTCCTATTTTCCGCGGGCATACTCGCCGTTCGCATCCGTTGCTTCTGCTTCGTGGGACGCTGCGAAGTGCTAGGGGTGCCACAATCTGGTGGTGGTCTGTTAACTGGTGACTTGCAGTACCGCTCCCTGAGTCCATTTGAGAGCAATTTCATGAAAATAAGTGGAGACATTAAATGGATTTTCCGTAGAGTTGAGGCAAAGTTAATTCAATAGGATGAATTTCCATCCTCCTCCCGAAAAACAACCCCCCCCTCCCCCGCTACATCAGCTCATAACCCTTTCACATTGAAAGCTGTACCGGAATGGATTTGCAGAGGGTTGGTTTTGTCATTGGATACACACATATAAATACAGTCGTTGTTTTGCCATCAACATGGGAAATGTTGTATCTATGTAATGTATAAACAATGAATAAGTAATGTGACTAAAATGTGCGTCTCGTAGTTGGAAATTATGTAAGGCGGATGTGCTAAAGAGCTTCCCCAAACTCTTCATTTTAATTTTGTCATTATATTAAAATTCTCATCATCAACTCACAGCAGCAGAGACTCGCATAATGCATTGAGATGGGGTGTTTTAATTTCTATTTACAGCAAACTTTTCAAAATTGCTTTTGATATTCCTTAAATATGAATGACATGCCCTTGGGGCGGGATGAGGAGGGGCGAAAACTTTCCTATTGAGCTGTGCAAAAAGCGGGTAGTATGCTATTTTCTTGTTACATCCATTCGCGAGAGGTATACATGGCTGAATGATGTCTAACAAATTGGATTTGAAATTCTTCCTTTTGCACCACGAACTTTTTTTTTTTTAACTTTTTTTACATCAATGAAAATCTCTTCTGGAAAATCTCATAAAATGATATAGAGAGTGGTAGGGTGTAGTGCATGTGTGTCTATGAAAAGCGAGGAAAACAGTGGAAAATGTGAATGAAATGTAAAAAGGGATTGAGCATGACCAGGCGTCTCCATCGACACGTATTTGAATGCACATGATGGAGCTTTTGAGCAAGGAGATTTCTTGAATAATTTATGCTCGTCTGCAGGGAAGGTACAATATCTAGTGTAGGATTTAGAGCAAGAGTTTGGATATATATTCGTGAATTATTCACAAAATCTACCCACAACTTGTGAGCTTCTGGTGGCGCATAGGAATTATCCTTTTATAGCGACCTTCGTAGAGATTGCAGAATGGGCAAAATGTTTGCAAAGTGGTACATCTTAAATTCCTTCTATGAATTGCAAAATTTATTTTTCATCCCTTTCACTAAATGTGGTTTAACTCTTTCAGTTGTAAGAAGTGAAATTTTCCTCAGAAAAATATCTTAATTTTAGCACAAATTCCAGCAAATGTAATTTCATGATATTCTTTGGTAGCAACAAGATATCAATTGTGTGATAACAATTGCGCTAGAAACTTCCACCTGTCGTGCTTTTCCGCAATCAACCGTGAAAGCTTCAACTTTTGGGAGGGGAAGAGGGGGAAGTTGAGGAAAAAAAACTAAGTTTCTTCGGCGTCATGGAAGGAAATTGTGTGGAGAATGGCTCGTCACTACACACTCACCGTGAATATCCTGTGGAATTCCCACTTCCGCCACCTGGATCTCCTCGCCATGCCGTCACGTCCTCCGTGCCGCGAACACTGCTGAATCGATGGAGATCCGACGGGGGTTGGGCCAGGGTGACAGACGAGGAGCGTCTCCGATTGAATACTGGTGATTTCTGTGATTTGATATCCTGCAGCGATAGATGGGACCGTGAGAAAAAGGCACTCACACGTGGAGAAAAGCGAAGGTAGCGCGAAAGGGAAAATCAAGAAAAAGAAGCTCAAGAATAAACGACAGAGAAGGAAGTTGTGGAATTTATATGAGGGCTCCCCAATGGGGGTGTGAGGGTGATTCGCATAAGAAAGGCAAGAGCAAAAAAATATATCCCAAGCTAATTTAATCAATTCATGTCATAGATGGTTTTTCAGCATTCACACAGAGCAGAGTTGAGAGCTTGCAAAAGTTTAAAGATTAAAGATTTTTTTTGTTTGATTTTAATAGGTATTTATGTGAAGAAAAATATTCTAATCTTTGGAAATATTTAGATGATTCGCAAAAAAACCAAAATATTCGGCTGATGAAGATTTCTGAATTTTTAGCCATAAAAAGAAACAAATTAGAAAGTTAAAGATTAAAAATTACTAAATTAAAGCCAAAAATAGCTAATCGGTTTTTAGACAAGCACTTAAAAAAAAAGTCTAGAAAATTCTTAAAATTTCGCGTAAAAAGTTTTGAAATTTTCCTTCCAACCAAATTAATTTGACTTTTATGAAAATAAAGACTTCTTATGCTGCGCTTAGGCCAAACCAAATTTTATTAAAAAAAATTTAATTTAGCAATTAAGTTTTTTTCTTTTATAATAATTCTGTCCAAAACTTTATTATTTTGCTCTTTAGAAAAATAATACAAATACGGATTTTTATGAAAGATTTTTAATCAAAAAATGTAGCATAAATTGAAAAGAAATATAATTTTATCTAGAATAAATTTCTTCTCAACTCTACTCTGTTAGGATTTTCTATTCAGAGCGACGTGTAGCAGCGTCACAAACTAAATCACAACCCGTATTATTGTAAATGCTGTATGATGTCTCCATTATGTGTTATCCCCACCCCCGTTCCACCCAACATATCCCATGGAGTTGTAGCGTGCGAATGTGTGACAGAAATGCAACTCACCGGCAACTTGTGGGAGTTTTTCTCACCAAACGTCTTCGTCGCTGGCGAGTTGAGGCCACTTCCGGGCGTGGGTGGTCCCGGGTGACTTCCGGGTGGTGCCGAGGGTGTCGTGGCGGACGATGTGGGTGTCCCGGGGGTGGCCTGCTGTAGATTCGGCAGGAGGAAGTGACTCGCCTCGGACATGGGTGTTGGTGGGAGACCGGAAGTAGCACGGGTGATGCTTCCGCGACCGTGTGGTCCGCCACTCATGGGGCTGGGCCTGGTGGACACGGAATACCCACCAGGGGTGCTGCTATTGTTGTTGCTGGAAGAACACGAACTGCTCACGGCTTCCGACTCATCGCAGCTCTCTGCAAAGAGGAAATGTCTCTGAGACTTTGTGGAATTGGAGAAGTGAATTTGATTTGATATTTCCTCGACATTACGTTGAGAAAATTTCATGGAAATTGAGTTTGAATGAAAATACAATCTCCCAAGGAGTTTCATTGAAACATTTGAAAGCGGAATCTTACTCGTCATTCTCAATAAATTCTACAGTTTTAATTCATTCTGCAAAAGGATTCATCATGACTTTTTTTTTTTTCAATAAAAGCCCTCTTAAAAATTCAAGGATCCTCGGAATATTTTCATTGAATAAAAATTCCATTGAAAGGTAAAAAAAATGTTAAAATAGATTAAAATAATTTTCCTAGAAAATGGCTTTGAGAGTAAAATTTCCGGGAATTTTTTTTGCCTCTACTGTAGGATGGATTTTTAATGAAAGGATTTGTACACCAACGAAAACAAATTATTTATTCGTCCTTCAATCACAGAACATTTTATTCATTAAAAAATCAGAAAAAAATACAAAATTCGACGGTGGATAAATTTTTTGTATTCTCAAGCTAAACACACCCATAATGAAAGGTCGTAATCAGCAACGCCCCGAGTATCCGGCGCCGAAAGGCACGGGCTTCATAATCTCCGGAGACCCAGTCGGTGATGTTCCTGGGCAGTGCATCATCGATGGTCCTGCTAGCTCCCAACCAAAAACAAGCCACCCAAAAATTCACGTCGTTCAAGCCAACTTGCATCACTGCCGCGCAGCCATGTTTTCCATGGATGAGAAGCTGGCGGTGCTAAGAGGAGGCGTTGGATTACTTCAGGAACCCTGGGTAGTTCGACAGGAGGTGAAAGGGATTAACCCATCTAGGGGGAAGCTGTTCTATAAAAAGGACAGCAATACTAAGGTCAGAGCCTGTGTGTTTATATCAAAAGATATTAATGCTTTATTTCTACCACAATTTAGCACTGGCGATTTGGCAGTTGTTAAGGTAGATATAAAGACCGCCAATGGGACGCTGGAGGCGATCTTCGCTTCGGCATATATGCCATATGACTCCAAAGATCCACCACCACCCGTGGAGGTAGCTCAGCTCGTGGAAGCTTGTGAAAAGAACTCCTGGGAATTGATTATTGGAGCAGACGCTAATGCACATAATATAATATGGGGCAGCAGCGGAACCAATAAACGTGGTGAGCTTCTGTTGGATTTTATTGTTACAAACAATTTAGAAATCGCAAATAAAGGAGATAAACCTACATTTGCAAATAGACGTAGGAAAGAAGTAATTGATATTACTATCTGCACCCCTGTTATATCGGGGTTAATCGATGGTTGGATTGTCTCTGATGATCTCACTATGTCAGACCATTCTAGGATATATTTCAACGTTGCGGCGTCTGGGGGAGAATCCAAACCTTTTCGGAATCCGAGGAAGGCAAATTGGTCATCTTTTGAGAAGTCCTTTAACGAGGGCTGGGAACGAGATGATATGTCGCCAAGGAACGCAGAGGAAATTGAGCATTCAGTAACAGAGCTTAATCGAGCCCTGATTACCTCATTTAACGACTCGTGTCCGTTGACAACGGCGCCGCTTCAGGGAAATCGTAAGATGCTTCCCTTGAATTTGCGTCAATTGAAACGGAAAACGAGGAAGTCCATAAATAGAGCTCGTAACACTATGGGTGACGAGGATTGGGATTCAGCAATTCAGCTGAAAAAAGAATATAAGAAATCAATAAGAAGGTGGAAAAGGGAGGGCTGGAAAAAATTCTGCGGCGAAATTCTGTCTGTGAATGAAGCTGCTAGAATTAAGAAAGCCTTTTCAAAAGACCCTTCTGAACGTCTGGGCATGCTTAAAGCTCCAGATGGAACGTACACCAAGACTGCGAGTGAAGTCTTGGAGGTTTTACTCCAGGAACACTTTCCGGGGTGCTCCATGGATGCGGGTGAGACGGTGGAAACAAGTCGCACCACATCATCAGCTTCTGATTGGAGAAAAGCGGGGGAGATCGTTACAGGGGATGCAGTTAAGTGGGCCCTAGGAACATTCTCTCCTTTGAAATCAGCGGGGCCAGACGGCATTATTCCAATAATGCTACAAAAGATAGCACCGTTGATAGTCGATGGACTTACTAGCATTTTTAGAGCCTGCCTGGCTAATGGCTATGTACCATTAGCATGGAGAAAAGTACGGGTTGTATTCATACCGAAACCGGGAAAAAGCAATTTTGAGGAGCCAAGATCGTTTAGACCAATAAGTCTGACATCTTTCCTGCTCAAGACCCTAGAAAAAATTTGCGATAGGCACATTAGGTGTTGCATTCTGCAAAAGAACCCCCTAAGTCCTATGCAGCACGCTTACCAAAAGGGAAAGTCGGTTGAAACGGCATTACATCAGGTCGTGAGTCGTATTGAGAAATCGTTGCACCACAAGGAGTCTGCCTTGGTGGCATTTCTCGATATAGAAGGAGCATTTGACAGAGTCAACTCGGATGTTCTAATTAGGGCTATGAAGGATTTCAGGCTGGGCCACACTCTTGAAACCTTTATTGCCAAAATTGTCCAACAACGTCTGGTGGTAGCTGAAAACTGTGGGGTAATGAAAACGGCAGCCGTTAAAGATGGTTGCCCTCAAGGTGGGGTACTGTCCCCTCTACTATGGTCAATGGTAGTAAACAGTTTACTGGTAAAACTGAATTCAGCAAATCTTTATGCTCAAGGTTATGCTGATGATATCTGTATAATGATCCGGGGTCCATTTATTTCTACCCTATGTGATCTTATGCAAAGAGCAATGAACCTGGTGCAGAGTTGGTGCATCGAGCATGGCCTGAATGTCAATCCTGGTAAAACAGGGCTAGTTCTCTTTACTAGAAAGAAGAAACTAGAGAACTTCAGGAATCCTGTTCTCTTTGGCGAACAACTAACACTCAAAAGGGAAGTGAAGTATTTGGGGTTGATCTTTGACCCAAAACTTTCGTGGAAGAAGCACTTGGAGAGCCGTGTTCAGGTGGCTACGAGATCTTTTTGGAAGTGCCGCAGACTCTTTGGTAAGACTTGGGGCATCTCTCCAAAGATAACGATGTGGATGTATCGGTCCATTGTAAGACCGATTATATCTTACGCATCTATCATATGGTGGCCGAGAGCTGATGTTAAAGCGTCCGCTCGACTGCTACAAAGGCTTCAAAGAATGGCTTGTCTCGCCATTACTGGAGCTATTAGAACCTCTCCTACTGCTGCATTGGAGGTGATTCTTGGCCTGCCACCGCTGCCGCTCTTTGTTAAGGCGGAGGCGGAGATGTCTGCTCTTAGATTATCTTCGGTCAATGAGTGGAAATCAGGCGGGACTCAAGTCGGCCATGGGAAAATTCTCAATAAGGCTTACAGACGCCTCCCAAAACTAAAAATGAGGGAGGATTTCACATCGGAACAGAAAGTTCCGAAACAATGTGTCCAGGCATTTCTCCACTCAAGGGACGAGTGGGCAAATGAAGCTGAGGCGATAATCTCGTCAAATTCCATATCCCTATTTACAGACGGCTCCCTCACGGAAGGATCAGCCGGGGCAGGGTACAGCTGTCTGGACCCACCAGTCTCTGGTTCAATTCCATTGGGTGAAAACACCACAGTTTTTCAAGCTGAAGTTACAGCTATCATACTTGGTCTTCTCGAGGTGGCGAATGCTAACATTGAGAACAAGAGTATTAGAATTTTTTCGGACAGTAGAGCTGCTATCCAGGCCATTTCTGGCTGGGATACGCGTTCCGCTCTAGTGTCTGAATGCCAAAAAGTGATAGAGTCGGTCTCACAGAATTGTGGGGTTACTCTTCATTGGGTACCAGGTCACACTGGGATTATGGGCAACGAGGAGGCGGACAGACTTGCCGTGGCAGGTGCACAGTCATCCTTCATCGGACCAGAACCAGCTGTAGGAATGGCCCTACAATCTAAAAAGTCCCTCATTAAGGACGATCTAAGGAATAGCCACCAGTTGGCTTGGAGATCGACACCCAAATGTCGGGTCTCCAAAATATTTATGGTGGATCTTCTGAAAAGCAGAACTGACTTCGTTGTTGGAAGTAATCGCTGGAAATCCCGGCAATTTTGCAACCTGGTGACAGGCCATTGCTTACGCAAGCACCTTCACCGTTTGAAACTCTGCAATGAGATCATTTGCAGAGGATGCGGCGAGGAGGAGGAGACTGCTGTACACTATGTGTGCGAATGTCCCAGCCTCGTCAATCACAGGAGATTAGTGTGGGGTAAGGGGTTCCTGACTCCTAGTGAGCTCCCACTACTGAATCCAGTCAGTCTTATGCGATTTGTTCGCAAAACTGGCTGGATGAATTAAAACACCATTTCGATGGTTAAAACTCCTTACGAGTTAAAAGGGGATTGCATAAGGGGCCCAAATAGAGGCCTGGGTGCAGTCGGCTGCTCATGCAGCCGCCCCCTTATTTTAATCTAATCTAATCTAATCTAGCCTTCATAAGCTAATTTTCCTCATGCAATGTGCTTCAGTGTGATAGAATCCAGCGTGCGTAATGGAATATGTGTGGGTGGTGCCAAAGAGAAAGGACGTGAGATGAGAAGATCCCCAACAAATTTGATTCTTCCACGTGCTTTCCTGCCACCCTTAGTCATGGGAATATCCTATGTCGGGAAAAGGGGGCATTGGGGGCCAATTACAAAATTACCCTGAGTATTTGTACCCATATATTTGGGAGCCACACGAAAAAGCACGAGGCACATGCTGTGTGTACTATGTATAATATTGCGAGTGTCGCTAAAAAGGCGAGCTTTCACATCAATTTTCCACCCTCATTAGGGGCCATTTCTTGCAATCTGTCCTCGATGATTTCACACTTGGCAACCCCCACGGATTCCCAGAATCTTTATACAACGTGGGAATGTGCTTGAGAATTTCATTCAATTTTTCTACCCCGCCCACCATAATAGATAAATTGTATGGAATTCCTCCCGGGAGAAAAAGCGAGAGTCTGTGTTTAATGTTTAAACTTTTCCACCCATCATTGGGTCCTCGGGGAGCTTCTTTCTCACACAAAAATTGCCATTCTTGGAAAATTTTGCCATTCAATCAGAAACAGGCGGAGGTGTCTTCAGCACATCTTCGCATAGGTCAACCCCATTCTCCACTCCGCCGGATCTTTTGTTATTGTTTATCATCGCAATTTTCTTCGCACAAAATTATACTCTTTGTCGCATGGAAAGAGTGAATGTATTCATTTAGAATACTCGTTCCATTCAATGAAGAACAATGCTCAGAAATACTTTAAATTCATCATGGAAGAATCCTCTTGAATTTAATTCGGAAATTGTACATCATTTTTACTTGACTCTACTACTAAAATAAATTCATCACTGTTTATAGAATAATTCATAGAATAATAGGGTTCTGTAAGTGTTTGTTAAGTCCATAAATAAACAGTGCTCCAGGAATTTTAAAGAGCTTTAATGAAATTTGCATAAATTGATTAATATTTTGAGAGGCTTTATTATTTTTCACGAGAAAATGAGATGAATTTTATTTAATTTTTTAATCAACATAATTTTTTAAAGGATTATTGGAATTTATTCTCAAACGCTTTAATTAGTTTATTTAAATGCTCATTCTTAAATGCAGCTTTAAGAGCTTTTTACGCTTTCCAAACTAGACGTTTTGGGAAGAAAATATTCAAGAATCAAGACTAAAAACGAGTCAGTAAGAAATTAAAAAAAAAAAAGTTATTCAAATATTTGGCGGTATTCTGGGATAAATATAAAGATCAAAATAAAGAAAAAAACCAATATTTGGTATTCTACTTTAAAATTCCAAGAAATTTTCAGGATAATCTTGGAAATTCAAAATATTTCAAGATTTGGTATTCTAAGATAGAGATTTACGGTCGAACCATAACCTAAAAATCTTGTTTCTCCATACAACTTCCAAGACTTTTAGTATTCTGAGATACGAATCAAAATCAAAATAAAGATTTACAAAATGAGTTGTCAAAAGAGACTTGGATAAAAATATTCCAAGATTCTGTATTCTACGATAGAGATTTACGGTCTTATTATAACGTAAAATGTCTTGGATTTATGTGAAATTCCAAGACGGTTTTGGGGTCCTTTGAAAAATTGGTTTTCAAATGAGGTAAAGGCAAAGTAAATTCAGAATGGGAGATATGAAAACTCTTGAACAAATAGGGAATGCAGATGCAAAATGACAGGTTTTTGCCGGATTTGTGTTCACTCCATCTTGCTAATGATAGAGTGACCTCCGGATTGTACCAGGATTGTCGAATCTTGGACAAATAGGGGATGTTCGTGCAATTATTTTGGTTTTCACTAGAATTGTGGTCACTTCTCCTTTGCAATGGTGGAGTGACCTCCGGATTGGGGATCTCATCCCCGGATTGTCATATCCTGGACAATCCTAGGATTCTGGGGCAATTTTTTAAATTTTTTTCCAGGATTAGTGGTCACTTCTCATTGGTAATGATAAAGTTACCTCCGGATTGGGGATCTCATCCCCGGATTGTCACTTTCTGGACAATCCTGGGATGCTGGTGCAAAAATGTTTATTTTTCGCCGGAATTGTGGTCACTCCTGATTGGTAATGATGAAGTGACCTCCGGATTGGGGATTTCATCCCAGGATGATCAAGTCCTGGACAATTAGGGAATGCTGGTGCAAAATTGTGGTTTTTTCGCCAGAGTAGTGGTCACTCCAACATTACTAATAGGAAGTGACCATAAATCCGGCGAAAAAACCACAATTTTGCACCAGCATTCCCTAATTGTCCAGGACTTGATCATCCTGGGATGAAATCCCCAATCCGGAGGTCACTTCATCATTACCAATCAGGAGTGACCACAATTCCGGCGAAAAATAAACATTTTTGCACCAGCATCCCAGGATTGTCCAGGATGTGACAATCCGGGGATAAGATGCCCAATCCGGAGATCACTTTATCATTACCAATGAGAAGTGACCACTAATCCTGGAAAAAAATTAAAAAATTGCCCCAGAATCCCAGGATTGTCCAGGATATGACAATCCTGGGATGAGATCCTTAATCCGGAGGTCACTCCATCAATAGCAAGAAGAAGTGACCACGATTCCTAAGAAAAATTCAAAATTTTGCAGTAGCATACCCCCCCCCCCCAGTTACCGCCAAATTATCATAATCTGGAGGCAGAAAGCACCTCTCCGACAATATTCATTCCATTCCCGGAGCAATAATGCCTGGGAATTATAGCCGAGATTATACAATCAGGGCTCCTGGATGTAATGGCAATAGGGAAGAAATTCCCATGAAGTGTTTAAATTTCGTTCAATTGTCATCCGAGAGCGAACGAGAAAGCGCAATAGAAAAAATTAATGCGTTAGAAAGAGATATCGCTAAAGTTTTCTTGTCGCGAAGCTGAAACCAAGAAACTGACAAGTAGGATAACGCAAATTTTGATTTTACTTTCCTGGATAATTCGTCGTAAAGTAGAATACCGACAGTCTTGGTCTTTATTTTGATTTTTATCTTGATCTTGAAAGGTGTCTCTATCCTAGAATACCACCCATTGTTTAACATTTGGATTTAACATTTGTTTTTAATCATACCTACGTTTGTGAACAGCAGCAGATATTTGTGAAATCCGATTAATAATTTATTTTTAATTTTATTATTCGCTGTTTCCATTAGAGCACAATTAACTGGTTGGTAAACAGAATGTTGTTTGCAAAATTTCTTTTGTAGAATTTCAAATACAATCCTATACTATGTATATATTTGGATGTAATTAATTAATTAACGCAGACAAAATAATGTGAAATTTAACTCCCTTATTGTGCTTTACAAAGCTTTTCCATCACAATCACCCATTTGAAATCAATACTCCAATGTCCAATCCATCAACGTCCATTCCCAACTATTGTGAACATTTGATGATGTTTTTTTTTCGGAGAATTTCTCTTGACGTGAAGTACTTTAAGGTTTATTTCTACGTATATATATTTTCCAGAAAATTCATGCAGCCCTTTCCAAAGGAATTTTCTTCCACAACAAATTAATTCAAAGGAACCTTTTAGTCTTAATCATCTACACGTTCCGTCAACATACCGCCAATTCCATTAGGGGATCATTTTTCTGGCTTCAGACGCTCTATGAGATTCCTATAAATGTGGGTCATTGACATACAACCTCTAAAACGAATCAATGACAATGATTTAAAATGATTTTCTGCGGTTGATTTTGCTCCGGGAAATTTCCTCTCTTTCAGTATTCTATGAAGGGCAAAAAGATGAGCGGCATTTTGTTGTTTATCTCAGAGAGTCGAAAAACTTTCGTTTTCACCTCAAACTCCATTCTCTTTGTCAACAAAAATATTCAAAGCTTATACATCTTCAGCGTATTAAACTTAGTCTCTGGCAAACAAACAACTCTATATTTTATCTATATACATACATATATGTATGAAAAGTAGAAAGCTTTTCGTATATGTGTGCATAAATTTTCCTTTTAGAAATCCTGTTAAAGGAATGTCAATGAATTGAATTTTTCTTCTACATATCGCAGCCTGAGCTTTTCTTCTATATATTTCGCCCCAGATGTGCTTGAGAAATTAAATATTTGCCGCCGTGTCTTGGGGCGGAAAAAACTCAAAATTCCTTTTATTATCTCAAACATTTCCACGTTATTGAAAAAAAAAATCACTCCTCTACGGCTTCCTAATCGTCCTTTTTGGCATATCCCTCTGGCTCAAATGAAGCAAAAGAGAAGGGCATTCTTGGGAGGAAAATAGGCATTTTCTCTCATCCATTAAGTGGTGGTATGGATCCCAAAAATAAGGAAGCTTTCGGGGATATGATGTCAATGGATGGGGATCTAAAAGGATACAATGTGAAATATTCATGGCTGTTGTACAAGCAAATAATACTTTTGGAGAAAGGATGATGGAGAAAGGCGCTTCCAACACATGTTATGCGGATCAAAGGATCTCGTACAAATTATGCCATGAAGGATTCATTTCCCTAATTAATTTTGCACTGAACAGACAGTATTTAAGCACCCTTTAAATTTTTTTTAACTCCCTGTGCTTCATTGCAAATTATTTTGTGTTTATCCACGGAAATGGCGGGAGTTGGTGTGGATGTGCAAACGAGGATTTACATACAAAGAGAGCAATTTAAGCCTCAATGATGGGTTGTTGGTTGCTTCTGCAACTGCAGGGCTGTTTTTGAACTTCCATAAGTTGGAGGTACTTGTGAAAGCTTTACCTAAAATTTTCTAAAGCACAACACTTGGAGGATGTTTTCATTAAATTAATTCTTAAAAGCTTATTTAGTTTACATAAATATAAGAGATTAGAGAATCCTCCTAAAATATGCTTCAACCGCTTCAGCGTTGTTAAAACTAAACATACTTAAATGACAACATAATAATACCTCACCTCGTGTTCATTTAGCGTCATTACTCGTGTTAGAATAACAAAATCAACAAAATTTACATTTAAATGGCATCCTAAAGCGAGAGCAAACTAATTTAAACTATTCTCAGTGCAATTGAAACTAAAACTACGCAAGAAACAACAAAAAGTTTAATGTCACATAACCTCACTTGCAGTTTTACAAATATTTTGATACCCTTGATACCCATTTAAATTACAGGGTTTTTAGCGATCCAATATTTTCCGAGAACCTCGTAAAGTTGTGTTTTAATTTGCATGGTGTTATTTATCCTGTCAGCTATCCCGAAATTCCAATTATTTGCTAACCATACTGAAATACGTTTAACCAATTAAAGCCTTGGCAATGTGAGAGTTGCATTGCACTAATTACAAACAGCAAAGTGGTCAAGGCATGTTGGACAAGTGTCAGAATTGCTAATGAATTTTGTGTCCATTTTGGCTGCAACTTCTCTTGAATTGGGTATAATGGATCGATAAGTTTATTAAGAGGGGACCAATACGAATTCCAAAAGGTCATGTTTTGCCAATCCTCTTTGAATGTTATGGTCTCTCAAGGGTTTTGTCGTGTGGTTGAGGGTTCCTGGAATGTGGATGATGGGCTTTTTTTTTTGTTTGAGACTCACCGTAGAGCGGCGGTGCATTCCTTTTGGTATCTTGATTAGCTGCCTGGATCACATTTCCGTAGAGCTTGGGGAGCTTTTTGCCAGTTCCGGTGAATTTCTCCTCATCACTGGAGGTACTCGTGAGGGTGCCGAAATCCAATCGGGGTTGCACAGGTCGCGTGGGATGAAAGTTCCTGTGTGTTTGATTCTGATGGAGGCAGCAGTACTTCATGTGTTTGCAGTAGTCTGTGGCAGGGGCAGTTGGTCGAGCAACACGAAATGAGCTGGATCGACCGAAATTGGAGGAATTCATGCCCGTACTCATTCGCATGGCACTCGAATTGGACATGGAAAGAGTACGGGTACGTTGAAAAATGTCCCCACTACCCTGAGCCGCAGGACCAGTGGGTAGATTGTGGCAGCACCGTGAACTTCCACATCGGAAGCGACATTTGGACCGTGGAATGACCTACAGAAAGCCCGCGTAAATTAGGTTCAATGAGTTTTTTTTTCATGGGACCGGGGGTCATATTACTTTATCTTCCAGGATGTTCGATATAAGCTCCACATGGTCCTCATCTTCATTCAGCATGGAGAAGAAGTCCTTGAAAGTTTCAGGGAAGGATGATGGGATTTGTCCCTGATACTGCCTCTGCTCGAACTTGGTGTCCATCTCTTCACAGCACCTAATTGGTCATTTTTGTCACGTTAGACCATTCTTAAGCTCCGGATGTTATGTATACGATGCCAAGGGTAAATAGGGTCGGGGAAAAGGGGAATTACACGCACTTTCTCATTTTCATTTTGCCCATGAAAAAAAAAGAACTGAATTTTCAAAGTCATCGACCAGCCACTTAAGTATCCAATGGAAAATTTATTCTTGTGTGTTTGTACACGCAGCTTTTGGAATGAAAAATTACACCCTCCACCAAAATGGATGGCCAGACAGCGTTGGCGTGCAGGACAGGAAAGGATATTTGTTTAGGCTACCCCAAGATCAATGAATGAATAAATTTTGTGGCGCAACAACAAGCAGCGAGATGGATTCTATGGTGGATGTGTTTGAAATGGAGTACATTTGGATACACTTGAGCATTTTTACATTAAATTAAACAGATGAGGGAGTATTTAGGTGTTTTCCTTGAGCGAGTCAATGAACTCTGATTTAAAAGGTGTTGAGTAATTATATACAAAAATTATATAATGAATTTTGAATGTAATGTGTAAATATATAGCACATAAAATTTCTTCTCTTAAATTGAACATTACAAGTCTCTAAAATTGAATTTTCTCCAGAGAATCAACGGAAACTGTGATTATAAGTCTACTAGTTAATGCATAAAGCATTAATTAAATAAACGAAAAGCACAAAAGCTCGCATAAAAGCACAAATATTTTCATTATTCAATTTTAACGGTCAAAAGCAAATTTTCTGAAGAATTTTCCCAACTAAATTCAACCAAAACTTCGTTAATTAAAATTTTCCACGTATTCTCCCCTTGCATTTTCCTATCAGTACGCTTCTTACATTATCTTTAGCGTCAGTCAATCTGCTCTATTTATAATGCAACTCATACATCTTTCTCAGTATAGCAGCACATGATTTGTTTCATTTCCACCCCCCAAAACCATGAAGGATATTTGGTATGAGTTTATGAAAGAGAAAAACAATCCCTCGGAATTGGGTTACATATTAGATCATTCTCTGTTTTTCCGCCCACGAGAGATCATAGGGGAGGACCTCTGTGCCACCCCCAATCCTCGGATGTACTTGTCATCCACAAAAGCATCAGTCTCTGAATTTTTCTCTTTTCGAGAAAAATACGCCAAAACAACACAAAAGCACTCACAGCGTCTGACACGGCGGGTATATGATGGCACAATTTGTGGCAGACTCTGAGGCCTCGTCTGATGGTATGGAATGTAAAGTAATTGAATCAATTTGCTGCTAAAGAATAGCAATAATAAATTAATGGGAAATTCAATTTTACTGTGAGACACAGAAGATGGAAAAAAGGGCACCACTTGAACTACTTTTCCCATAGAGACAGAGCTGA
Organism: Lutzomyia longipalpis; assembly: GCF_024334085.1. Classification (NCBI taxonomy): domain Eukaryota; kingdom Metazoa; phylum Arthropoda; class Insecta; order Diptera; family Psychodidae; genus Lutzomyia; species Lutzomyia longipalpis. The sequence goes on along the minus strand of NC_074708.1, from coordinate 14,235,619 downwards.
ATTTTTATGAGAGAAATTATATTTGGAAAAATATGATGATGGCTCTTTAGAGCAGAGATGGTACTTCAGTGTATCATAGTGCAAGGGAGCTTCCAATGAAATGTGAATTTCAATTGGTGGAATAACAGGCTTAAAGTAAGAGAGAAGTTCTATATATTTTCAAATTTGCTGCTATCCATTGAGGAAATTCGATGTAAGAGTAGGAGTGAATGATACGCATGAAAAGCCATTAAATATTTTATGACATGAGCTTTCAATACAAATTGCGATCGATCTCAGAGTGGGAAGTAGCGCGGGTGTGGTAAGAAATTTCCGCTAGAGTGTGTCTTTTCCCGCCATTTCCTCTTTCGGAAGAAAATTTTCTACACACCCCAAGATGAAATTTGATAGCGAATTTTGGCATTGACGATGGCAACCAGAACCATCCAAGTTGAAATGGGACAAAACTTTCATTCGATTGAGTAATTTCCTCTTCATGGGTGAAAGCTGATGGATTGTCCCAAAGGGTGCGATGCTCCCCGAGAAGCGAAAGCACTCACAATCCAATACAACCACAAGCCATTTGGACAAAATAACTTTGAGGAAGTTCACCCACTTGTTCCTAAGAAAAACAAAGTCCCTTTCAAACCGCATTTCATAATCCACCCACCCACTCTCTGGATTCCAGATGTTGTGAGAATTTTTATTAAAATCCTTCAATATCATTGCCACCCCCACGTCTTTCCATACCAGAGCACACCATCCCTTAAATCACGATAACTTACGGGATATTTAGGTTTTTGAATCACTGCGATGAGAGGTTGAAATTGAAAATTCATCCTCAACCTCATTTATCATTCTCTCCTTGCCTTTTGTCTCCACTGTCTAGCCGGAGATAAGAATAAATTTTAGAATCAGAGTTGAGAAAGAAGATTTTTTTTCTAAAGATTGTTTTTTTTTTTAAAAAGAAATTAGAAAATATTTTCTCTTGATTTTGGTGAAAAACTGTCTAAGAATGATGATCATAAAGAAAAAGAAAAATAAAAACAGTTTTTTATCTCAAGTTTTCGCTTCTACTGCGAAGCTTCTTCAGGGGTTTTCCATACAAAAAAGCATAAACTCCTTTAATAAATGGTATTGATTAAATAATTTCCTGTATTTTCTAAGAGATTAATCTTCAATCTAAAGAGTACAAAAGAGTTAACTCTGCCAAAAGAAATAGCATCAGCAATGAGGAAGGAAATTCAATGCCCAACATTTCACCTACATATCATTCTTTAGTTTTTTTTTTTTCAATCGCAATTGGATAGAGGACGACAATGTGGTTGGGTGGAAAATGCATGGAGTCTGACCGCTCTAACCCCTCTTTTCTGGTGCTGACAGTTTGACACTGAAATTCATATTCAATAAGGAATGAATATTTGTCTAAAGCTCTGCGCGTCGCTCCAAGATTTTTCAATATATTTTCTTGGCACATTTTTTTTTGTTGCCCACTCCCCCCCCCCTTGTCACTATGTAAGCTCCTTATAGAAAATTTATTATTAAATTTAGATGCAAAACGAGCACAACAAAGTGTAGGAAGCTCTAGAAAGTCTCTTCACATACAATATATTTCACGAATATTATACCATATTGAGTGTGAAAGAAAATTAATATAATTTCCTTCTAATGTTGTAGTTTCCGCCAACACACTTTCACAACCTGAAACTTTCTCCTACTTAGAGTACACTTTAATGCACGGTGTTTGTGTGTGTATGGGGGGTGTGGGGTAACACACTACATCACCTGGGTGGAATGATAAAGTACAATGGGAAAACGTGAGGTCGGAAAAATGATGGATTTTTCAATGAGAGTAAATTCAATCCAATAACATTTTATTAATGTTCACTCACGGGTGGTGAAGATGAATGGACCCCTCTTGACTTCCCCCAAAAACCTTCCCCATCGATTTTACCATCATTTCGGCACCATTGCCAGAGGATGCCGTGGGATGATGGGTGATTATTCTGTACTCTGTCGCACCACGAAAGGTGAAATGATGGTGAGGAAATACTCCACAAGGGTGGCTGTATTGACCTTCGACCGTGATTGGTCGTGGTCGATGAATATAAATTGATATTAAAAGCTGAAGTATCGTTTCTCTAAAGCTCTCGAAAGCATCTTCCCGGAGAAAATTTCATATTTATGGCAAAAGAAGTTCGTGAAGAGAATGGTGCTACAGATGCTCCCACCGCAGCTTGGAGAACATTTGGCCAATTTTTTAGCGGTTAACTTAAATTGAATTTTATGTACCAACCCGTGTGGAAGATATTCAATTAAGATTTGTAGCCTTGGTGCTGCTGTAAATTTTTCCATTAGATACAAAGTCTTTTGCATGAACAGCATGCATTTGGGGTCTACTAAAATGCAAAAATAGCAGGAAATTATGAGCTTTTTAGTAGGTAAATAAATAGAGATAAAAATTCTTTTAAATTTAAAATTATATTTTCTCTCTGTTTGTAAAGATCTAGAAGACTTAATTCAAAATATGAAAGTAAGGACTTTTAAGAAAAAATAAAGGAAAAATTGTGAAAAAACTTCATTCATGGATTGAATAAAGATTTTCGTGAAAAAAATGCGACTTTATCTTTAGAACATTATCTACAAAATTAAAAAATTTGTAATTTTGAAGGACTCTTTTCCATCTATGTCAAAGGTCATCTATATAAAAAACATCAGATATATTGAAACAACATTCAATTAAAATACATATTCGTCTCTCCTGTTTTATTATCCCGTTATCTTGTTTTCCACATTTTCCCAAATAAAAAAATAGCACCCCCTCTGAACCACCCTTTTTTATTGCAATTTTGTTGTGACCTAAAAGTCTTTCACAATATTAATCAATAAACACGCAGATTTACTATGAGACACAATTACCAATTTCCGTGCCATTTCCCTCCCCTTAGGCACACAATCCCGCTCAATTATCGCGAAAACACGTGGTGTTTCAATTAAAATCATCCCCAGTGGTTTTTGGGGGTTAAAAATCATACCACACCAGAGGGTTTTGTGCGGGATGTGGAGCATCATTTGCACCGCAGCAGCTTTCAAACAAATGGGATTATATGATGAGGGGCATCATAAAATGGTATGACCTTTTCATTAAAAACCTCCCCGGACGGTAACATAAAGAGCGATCTATCCATGAGATAAAGTGATATTTTATTGAGCCAGATGTGCTTGCCATTTCAATTTATCAAGGGTGTGTGTAGTACTTGGGAGCTTTCTCCGGTGCTGTGAGAGCCTCCTTGTGAGTGATTAAAATAATGTGCTATACCCCTGAGTGGGGGAGTCATTTTCCTGTCGGATTTCCCCCCAATGGGAGACATGTCTTTTTGCTACCAACGCACTGTACACAAACACACACACACACAATGATTCCAACTCCACAGCTTTGGAGGGGTGTTGGAAAGAAATGTGGGGAGAAAAAGAAAAGCTCCTGGACATCCCCATTCCGCGGAAATCGATATGAGTAATGGTTGGATGGGATATAGATTGTACTTACTGGAGCGTAAATTCCAATGTTTTCGCATTAAATCTCATTCACCCTCATCTGAAAGCTCCAACGTGGTTAGCTTAGGGAATATAAACGACATTGGGGGTAAGATTGTGTCCTTATGGAGGAATTCCGTAATGGGGGAGGAAATTTCTTTATATAGAAGAAACAGAAAAAAAAATCCTTTTCATACCCCCCACATTTACGATTTGCTGTCGATGCAGTTGACGGGGCCATATTATTCCGGAGATGTCCTTTTTTCCTTGGGAAAGTCATATGACAGTGAAGTGGTTATATGGTTATGAAGTTGCGATGAGGAATATTTTTACGAGGGAAAGGGAAAATTTTCTTTTCACAACATTGTTTCTCATATCCCCCACCCAATGGTTTTCTTAATAAATTTAAAGCCAAATAAGCCCAGCTCCGGGGGATTTTCGTTAGAATTCCAAGCACATTAATGCGTGATAAAATGTGGCAACGAGGATGCCTATAGAAGCACATTGTGCTGTCCTATCAGATAACCATTTGAGTTAGAACAATGCTGAGAGAGAAATGAATGATGGTGTAGTAGCGACCATATGGATCCACCATATTCGATTGATAATAAACTTTCTTTCGGTGAGAACATAGTATTTTTTTTATGTCATATTGGATATATTTTGGGCACACCCGGGAACATGCTATGACATTTAATATGACACACAATCGCACTCTATGCAGCTTTATTGTCATCCACAATATTGTATTCTCTGCACATGCATGGATTTTATTTCCGAGAAAAAAAGTATCAAAAGTTGATGGATTGTCGGTAGATTTTCACATGAAAATGGATCTAATGGAAAACTTACGGGTGCAGATGAACTTTTGCATATGGAAAACTTGACAAATTTCAATTGAATTTTGCTGCGTGAGAGCCACACTGTTGCTGGCAGATTTCTTAATTAAATGATACAAGAGAAGAAGTTTGTAGTTGCACAAAACTTGCTGCTATGTGGCTAAAGAGGAATATTTCATGCTATTCCTAACAAGAATAAGTTTAAAGTAATTAAAGCTTTCTATAATTCACTGCAGTGCTTTTAATACGAAGTTTAAGAGCTCTTTAAACTTGAACTTAAGCTTGGATTGGAATTGTAGAGTAAAGAAATCTTTTAATTACCCTTGCTCATATTGTGGGTTGAAATATTTTGGTAACTTAAAGAAGCTTAAAAGTAATAATTTTTATTTATTAATACAAAGTTAGGTCAAAGTTCTCTTACATGTGGATAGGCAAAAAAGAGAAAAAAAAACAGATGAAGGAAGACATAAGAGATCAAAAAGTTTGTCTCATTAATACAGAGAGCATAAAGATAGGGAAGACTTTTCCTAATTAATTTTGGGTTTACAAAAAAAAAGAAAAGTATTCTGAGAAAATGGCAAAAGTTAGAATCAAATATGACGTTTTGATTAGAAATCTTACAAAATCATTTTTTTTTAATGAAAAGCCTGTTTCTTGGTTAGACTACTTTAAATTAATCTTCTTAGAAAATCAAAAGAAAGTCCGGAAAATTAGCTTAAACGATTTAATAGATTAATTATGAGTTTAGCTTATTAGAAAAATGACTTTTTGATGAAAAAAAATCAAAGATTGTATAAAAAATATTGTTGTTTATGTTAAAAGTAATTTTATGTATCCACCAACCCTTAGATAAAGTTTCAAATAACCCTAAATCCTCCCAATTGGGACGTACAGAAAATTTCACATTGAATTACCCCTTCACATAAATTCTCCTTTTGGCCTGCCAGAGGAAAAGTGGAAAGAATAGCATGGCATAGAAGGGAAATGAGCATCCAATTCTGACCCTAAAAAAATTAAATAAACTCCGTTACAAGGAATATCCATTGTAAGAAATCCCAACATGTTCGTGTCTTGAAACGCAAATTGTATAATGTAGAAGTGAGGTTGGGGTGAGAACACATCTGGTTGGAGGAAATTTTCTTGTCCACACATGTGACTCCTTACCTGGGTGTTTTACGGTCTTCCACTTTTGATTTTCCGGCAGGGAAGTCCCTACGACAAAACACCGGAATATCATCCACCCGCACGGAACAATCAAATGGAAAGAACACCCCCCACAACCTATAGTATCATTATGGCGCAGCACAGCACAGCGGAAAATTTATGAAAATTTCATCTCATTGTTGGGAGTTTGTGAAAAGTGCCTTTAGTGAAAAGAGTCTTTTCCATTTCAACTATTTTGCGGTGGGTGGAAGGTGCACGCAGGAGATGAAAAAAAAACTTTTTCATATTCCCAACAATATGTTTTTTGTACATACTTTCATCGTGTAACAATAGATACTTCTCATTTCCCCATTATGTAGGAGCTTTCCATCGAATGATTCCGACGTATTGAAAACTTTATTTTTACTGCAATCCTAATTGATTTCCACTTTTGGTATTCAAACAGAGGGAAATTGCTCCGTCTGAATTTTTCTTTTTCTCGTCTTTCCTTCTTCTTTTCCCATTTAGACCGTATGCGGCATTATTTCCTCTTGGAGTGGCACCCACGAAAATTAATCACGAACGCTAGTGGTATTGGCCATTTCATTAAATGTACCATCAATTATGTGCGGATATCCATCGATGAGTTTCAGGAACAATGGCATCAGAGGGGGATTTTCACAGCTCAATGTTGTGCCCCATTCTTTTGGCCCATGGGGCGATGGGGATAATTTGAGAACATTATCATTTTACTGGCGCATTCATTCCATCAAATTGGAGAGTCAACCACTCTGTCATTAGCTTTTATGGATTATATGGCTATTGCTCATGTCAGACTATATTTATGTGCTTCATATCATTAATTCAATCCTCGTTCAACACTTTCGCACATATTCAAGGCAAGGCATCATTTTGGGCGGTGTGAAATGATTTATTTACTATCCCCCATCGTGATTTAACCATTTAGAAACCATGAAGCATAAACCAAAACTTTCCTCAATGTCTCAAAAGCTTTTAGTGTGTTTTTTTTGCACGACTTTGTGGGTCAACTGTCTGCCAGTCTAATTGATTAAGTGTCTGTCGCAGGTTCAAATCTTACTTTTTCCCCGTTCATCCTTAAATTTTCTTAAGTTAATTTTGCAGAACTTTGCAAAATACAATAACTTCTTAGAACCCCTTTTGTATACGTGATGTTTAATAGAACTTTAGAAATCATGCTTCATATCTCGGTCTTTGGAAATTCATCATCTCTCAACTGTACAGGTCATTGAGCAATTTGTTAGTGAGTTGTCCCTGCCATGGAGAGATAAATTCATGGTGAAAGAGATTTAATACAGTGATTTGTCTCTTGTTGCAAATAATGTCTCCTATCTTGAGATTAAAACAATGTACAATTTCCCGGAAAATTGATTCTATAAATAAATTGTATTTCCTGAGGGATTGCGTAGTTTTGAGTTTCTAATGAAATTTCTTGGAAATTCTTAGATTTTGTAAAATAGAAAACATTTTATTTTTAACATTGACACTTTATTTAAACATTTCAGTGTATGTATTATACCTAATAAATACCTTTGATGACTCTTATTCCTTCATTCATAAAGTTTGTTTTCAAAAGATTTTCATCTCATGTACTCACTCTCAGGGTTTATTGTGAGTATGTTTTCAAAGACACAAGTGTAAATAAATTAAATCGCCTCGAGGCTACTGCTAAGTAATATTAGCTTCAATTTTTGATATTTTTATTTTAACAATTTCTAACGTTTCGATTAATGTTTGTAATTTTATCTTAAAATTTATAATTTTTAATATTTTCTCCATGAATTTTCAGAGTTTGGCTAGAATTTCCTAGTATTAAACGTTAGATAGTTTGCAAAATTCCGCACGTACTTTTAACTTTGAAATTATATTCTTAAAACGTTTTATATTTTTATTTAAATAATCAAAAAAAATATTCAAGAATTTTACGATAAATAAAACTCTATATAGCCGCCGTCAAAACTATCCATGGCTTAGGGTTCTACTCGAAATTTTGCAGAAGAAGTTCCACAAGTGTGATTAAAGCTTTACATAAATTCTCGGAAATCTGCAAGAGTTTTACATAATCTCAGTTTTCAGATGAGTATTTACCTGGAAAAATGTACAAAGCACCAGTACATTGTAATTTTCGTGTAGATGTTAAAGGATATTTCAGTAAAAAGTTTACCATCTAGGAAATAATATTTTAATTAGCAAATGTGGTTTTAAATTTCATTTGTATATCCCCCCAATTGAAAAGGATCCTTTATGTGTTTGGAAAATTGCGGGAGGATTTAACGAGAAAGTTTACTTGCTTTACTCTTCAATGGAAAATTCTCTTCCTATTTTTGAATCCTCTGTGAAACCTTTTGAAATGGAGTTTTCTAATTTTCAGACCAAAGTCTTTTGAAAAGTTTTCCATAGCGAAAATTTTCGACAACAAATTCCAAAGTGCTAAAGGATTACGGAAAAGGATTAATATTTCATTTATTTTATTGCTTATTAATTGATACTTAAAGATAAGGAAAGGGATACTTTAATACATTTAATTTATAAAACAATTTCTTCGAAAATCACTCAGGTGACAAAAATTTCTAAATGAAAAATTGAAGGAAAATTGTGTTTTTCGTTTGATTAAAGTCTTCAAGGACAAAATGCATAATGAAAGCTTTTAAATTAAAAAAAACGAACCCCAAGTTCATTTATAAAAAAAATGTGGAACTGTTTTTTTTCTTAAGAAATCCAAAGAAACTACATTTTATTACATATTTAATTCAAGGAAATGCACAAAAGCATAACAAATGCATAGAATTTTCTTTTCATTTTTTATGCAAACTTCTGCATGACCTTGCATATTTAAAAGAAAAATAATTACTTCAAGAAAACAAAAAGAAATTCCTAGAATTCTTAATATAAAGTCGCAGACATTCTAAGCAACTTCAGGCAAATTTCCTCAAGGAAAAGACATTTCTACAAAATTCCTCCTTGTCTGTCTTTTTATGCGGACATAGAAGAAGGTGCGGGAACTGCGGGAAGCATATGAAAATAAGGAAATGTAAAATGTTTGGGGGAGAGATGAGCGTTCGTACAAAAAAAAACCGTCAACTTGTCATACAGAATACTTTACAATTGTCTTCTAAAGGTTCTTTTTTTTCACCTCCAGCGCTGGATGTTTTAAGAGAAAATCATAAAGCGGTGGAACACACACCGTTCCGCTTTCACACATCCACACTGTTTTTTTCTTTTACAATGCGCTTTATTTGATTAAGACGGAAGCCAAGGTGCTTTCTCCCATTTTCCCGCCACTCCATCAATCACGTGCTGCGAACTTTAGGTTGGGGGCGTTCTGGGGGAAAGCGTTTACATATAGTAGAATGGAGGGTTAGAAAAGCATGGGGACATTGCCAAGGGCCTCTGTACTGAATACAGCTCTTATCCCTCGTATGTTGGAGGAAAAATCAAAAGAGAAAATAGACCAACTGTTGCTCCATCTTAGCACAACGGCACCCCAGCTACGCAAGAAAAGGGATCTCGTTACATACAAACTGAAATGTAACTCCATTTCCCCTCATTATTATTGACAATTAAGCCTTAGCCCACATTCAACTTCGTCTCCAACCCCCCTTGACTTCTCCCCCATCAAATTAGATTGAAAACATTATAACGACTTTTGGAGCTTTTTCCTATCCTCTTCAACAGTGTTTTGCGTGCTTTTGGACAAAGACACCATCTTCCCCACGATTCTCCCGACGTATATAGCTAACTTTTGTGTACACAATCATCCGCTTTGGGGTAAAAAAGTCTCTGACAGGAGAGTCGCAAATAATTATCTCAGTTGCTATCCATTTCTCAAGATGAGGAGGTGTAGCGAAAACTTTCCATCAGACCCGGGAACAAAACACAAAATGGGACTTTTTCTTTCACCACCAACCGCAGCCCCTTTAGAATTTATCTTTCTTATTATGGTAATTGAGTGCGCAATAACCTAGGGCGTGCTCACTATAAGAAATTAAAGGATTATGTTCCGGAACATCAAAAAGACTCTTCTGACTTTTTTGACTTTTACAACTTTTCTTACCACACGGGATAATGTTGTTTAGTAAAAGAGTTTTATTTTGCATTAACGGATAATGCTTAAAAGTTTCTTTTTCAAATTAGGTGTTCAATTGAGAAGAGTTTGGAGAGAAAATTGCACAAAAAAAAAACGAATTTCCAAAAAAGTTTCAATTTGATATCTTCGATCTGATTCGTCCCGTATAAAAGAATATTAAAATTTCGGTAAATGAGATATAAAAACTTTTTAAAAACTAAGACGTTTGTTATTTGGTAATTTTCTAACTTATTTAGTCCACTAAATGGTTACAAGCCTCTGAACCCCAAAATCGATCCAATTTACACCAAATCCGGATACAAAAATAAACGTAAACCAAATATTAAACCGAAAAAAGCTCCAAAACAAATATCTATGTATGTTTATTGACGAAAAAACCTGAATGAAAGCTTCCTAATTAAATTCTTTTATTGTTCATTCAAATCCTTCTACACAAATCAATGGTCACACACACTCCACTCCACATTCTCAGACGCTACGTGCTGGTAAAGTCGTGCGTGGCTATAAATATCCCAAATCCAGCAAAGGCGGGCTTATATGTTTTACTGCTCTCGTGAGGTGAGGATGGTGATTAATGTGACGTGTGAGGCAATATCCTGACGTGAGGAATCATTAAATGAAGTGCACGAGAGTATCTCGTGTGGCTCATGAGTACACACACTCGCTGTAATCTCATGTGACTTTATCGCCTTTTGAGGCATAACACAAAGCGATGGAACACCCCATGAATGTTTCGCACCCAAGCTCGAAAATCACTTCACACTTTGCCAGAATCGCACCTAAAGAGATGCGAAAGTTCTCAAGCACTGCGTGAGTGGTGAAATAATGAGTTTGCCCGCTTCCAAAAGATCTCATCTCCTGTGCTGAAATAGTTTTGGCTCCTTTGACTCCACTAATTAATTCCAATGACAAAATCTCATCAGGAAGAATTTTGCCGCAATTTAATTATTCATTCCCTATTTCATCGCGAATGAATCCCATTTCTCACCTGTGCACATATATTTTTGGACAAAAAGTAGGGCAAGTTTTTCCATCTACCGCAACTTAATTTTCTCCCAAGACTTCTTTTGACATTAATTTTTCATACAAACACCCCCGAGGTATCTCGTGTGACAAAGCTCCCTATATCTTGAGCTGGGGAGTGACAACCACCCCCAACAGTTGGTGGGTGGTTGAAAAATGTTCCACTTAACCCCCCTCACACTTTGTATTTGAGAAAAAGTGCGTGCAAAAGTCACAGTGAGGCAAATTCAATATTAAAGACATGGCAAATTGCGTGACTATTGTGAGGTATTTGAACATTTTGACTGTGACAAGCGAATTGAGTTTTTTTTCTGCTTCTTCACCATATCCTACACTTTTTATTTATTTATAGTAGTAGGACGAAGGGTTGCACACACTGGTAAGTAATTGATGAGGTTGACTAAAACGAATTCTTACATTTGGGGACAAAATTGAGAAAATAAAATTAGATAAAGAAGCAACAGTTTATGATGTCGAACGGAAACATTTATTTTATGTGAAGGGACTTTTAGAGGATTGTTGCAGGAATGGCTTTTCGTGATTTATTTTAAAGAAAAAATCGGTTTTTTGTGATATTTTGTGAAAGCTTTAAATTTCTAGTACCTATTTAAAATTTTACATAAGGGAGCTCATGTGAAAAAGTAAATGATTTTGCAATGAGTAAAAGTAATGTAAATATATAAATTAATCAATTTTTAGTTCTTAAAATTTCTTATAAATAATAATAAAGCTTCTATGAGAATTTCTTGACAATCCTGGCCAAAAAAGGGATAGTTTTAAATTCAGGTAAAACGTATAACTTCAAATTTCAATCTTTTTGGCTAACACGGGGCATATTCAGCGACCAAAAAATCCTTGAATTTCGCTTAAAATTTTGAAATTTCAGTACAAAATTAAAAGATTTCAAAGGTTTCTTGGTCGCTGAATAAGACCCATTGTCGACTAAAGGTCAAATACAGATGGACAAAAACGCGTGAAATACAAAAATTGCCAATAAACAACGAATGTAAACTTATTTGCCTAATTCATCTTTCCTTACGTAAAGAACAAAACCTTATAAATAAAAAAAAGAATTTTTAAAATTTGTCAGTTGCATAAAATTTTTATGTACATATAAGATTTACACAAGATATAGAAAAAAACCAACAAATCATCAAGAAAAATGAAAAAAAGAAGAAATTAATAATTTACGGGCCCTTTGTCTCTGTCTCGATATCAGCTTACGTCTTTTACATTTTAATGTGAATAACCCAAAGGTTCTTCAGGTATATGCAACGTCAGCGACACCAGCAAACATTCATCTCCATTATACGACATCATTCTCCGTTATAGACTAAAATCTCAGAATTTTCCCTAAAAGCTCACAATTTTCTCGAACGATCTCTTTTTTTCGCCCGACAAATAAAATAAAAATTTCGCTACAACGGCAAAAGGAAAATTATGACAAATTGCCGAGGGAAGCAATATCGCGGAGATTTGAATTATCTATATAGGAGAGATATTGATACGATTTACTGAATAAAACACTCACATTCGCCCCCAAAAAAATATATCTTCCACCTTCTTTCCATGACTGATTTTATCACACAGTCCTAACTCATGTCACAGAATCGTGTGCTCTCCCTTGGGGCAACCGTCTTCATATATTTTTCCCCAATCGTTTTTCCGCACCATTCCCACATGAATATATTGTAAAAGTCAATCATAACGCGTCCAGTTATTAAAGTTGGTATACCACAACGCGGATGGGTCAGTCTGTGCGTTGTAATTTAATTTTTGAGTAGTATTAGTAGGCTAAGCAGATTTTTTGTGAAATTTGGCAATTTGATGCATAAAAAAGGTCATATCTCAAGTTCTATAAGACCTACAGAAATTTCGTGACCAGTTATGGAAAGCTATTGAAATAAGCTATAATATGACATATATTTCGATACATTTCAAGGTCACGTCCAGAACACAAAATGGCGGATTTTTGTTCGACCAAAACAGTTTTTTGCACTTTTTGTTCTCAAGGAATGGTTCTAGAGGTTTCTGATGTTCTAATAAGTTGTAGATAATTGCAAAACCTTTAATTTGATACCAAATTGAGCAAAATCGGACAGACCGTTCAAGAGATATGGCTCTTAGAACTTTTCAAATTCAAGAATTTTTCAAATGGCTATATCTTCTAAATGGCGACATAGATTTTCTTCATTTTCGGACTGGTGAAAGATATTGAGTCAGGCTACAACATATCAAAAATTCAAGGAAATCTATGATCGGGATTCGAAGATATTGCCCCTTAAAGTTAAGCAATTTTTGTTTTTGTTTTTAGCGCCTCTTGCGGATGTTTTTGAAACTTTAAATGTTCTAAACAGTTGTAGGGCTTCTCAATACCTTTCATTTGATACCAAGATGGTCAAAATCGGTTAAGCTGTTCCCGAGTTATATCGAAAAAACACTTTTTATTTTAGGCGGCCATATTTGCTAAACCGCTTGACCAATTTTCAAGTATGAATTATCGATGAAAATGTCTCACTAAGCTCTATAACCTACTAAAATTTCAGACCTCTAGCTATAAGGGAAGTGGTTGACGGTAGTTCAAAATGGCGGACGGTGGCCATCTTGGATTTTGAAAATGCGAAAAAATGAAAATTTACACCCACATTTCTATATAAAACTTCAAACCGGAAGTCTTTATCTGTTACCGTTTTTGAGATATAAGGCAAAGTTTGGCGCACCGGCAGGACGGCAGGACGGCAGGCCGGCCGGATCAAAAATTTTCCACCACCATTTTCGTAATGTGAGATGTCTAAAACGTGCTCATACCAAGTTTGAGCCCGATCTGAGGGGGTCGGTTTTTCCGACGATTACAATACTTGGTATGCCACGATTGTGGTATACCAACTAATATTAATGGGGACAACGAAAGGTTTTTTCTATATATTAAATGTACATACGATGCATCATGGATTTATGCATTGAATATAATATTTTATCTCAAGTGGTGTGACATCAAAATCCCTCGTCACCATGTGCAGAAAATACGATAATTGCCCAGTAAAAAATCCCAAATCGTAAAATGAACATGAAAAAGTCTCACGGGGGATGTTTATGTTGTAAAGAGGATTATTTATTGCGAGAGAATTACCCCCACAATGACGCTTTTTCAATGGCTCAAGCATTTTTCATTATACGACGTGATTGGAAAATTGCCCCAAGAAATATGAAGCACTCAAGTGAAAGTTAATGACCATGATGTGGTGCATTAAAAAGCATGCAGTTGAATTTTTTTTAAGAACCTCCCCCAGAGCTATTCTGTATGGCATATCCGTTCGTGGTAAAAGCACACGGTATTGAGCTTTTATGCGACGCTGAACTTTTACATTGCATTAAATCCCAACACTACCTCAATGATTTTCCTTGAGTAAACTTTAAAGACGCCCCCGAGACGACCATTTTTTCCCTCCTTTTTTTGTGCACTTTGTGTGCTTGAGGAATTGTGTGGTGAAAAAAAAGGATGTTCATGATGGAGGGGAAAATGAGAAAACGTACTCGAATATGTCTGGCACAGAAGGGCAAAAGGAAATTCTTATTGTGCACACGATTTTATATATTACAAAAAGTCTTTGCGGGGTTCGAGAGGAAATGAAATTTTTGGTAGAAACTCCACCACAAATTGCGGCGTCTGGCGGGGGATATCGTGAAATCGCAAAATTATATATAATAGCAAAATGGTTATAAGGGATTGTTTAACTCCATCATTTGCGAGGGTTGAATGGTGAATAAGGTTGAATTTCTGTGTGAGTAAAATTTCAACGTCTGGCAGTTCAGCAACTCATAAGCCAATTGATAGGGAGATCGTGAGGGCGTCTCAGCGGCGTCTCCGCGAGATATGAGATGTAATCTAATTACAAGATTATCTCTTCAGGTGAACAAAACGAAATGCCACAGACAAAGTATATAGGTATCTCTTAATATTCCGATATGGGAATATTTGAGAGGATGAGAAAATCCTCCCTCCGCTTTTAATGAAGACTACATAGAGAGATCAGGGATGAAGCTCAGTGGGCAAAAAAAATGTCAATAAACCCCCTTTTAACCTTTCCCCACCGCAATTCTCTCAATTGAGAGCCTTACCTTATTAAAATTTCCATGTCAAAGAGCTTTTTTTTCTATTCTCTCCTCATGGAGCTTTTTTTGCCCATCCGATGTATTTTTTTTTCTGTCTATAGCTTTGGAGGAACGCATGGTTTTGCTTCGTTCTCCTGGCTTTCCTCCTAATCCCCTTTCACATCGATATAAAAGCTATACACGACACTTTGAGATTCCATTACGATCTAATTTCGTACCTTTTCCTTTCAACACGCCACAACAAGGAAGGCATCGGGTAATGACGATGGAAAGTGCTGAGCCCCGCGATTGTGGTGTGCTCAACAAGGTGAGGAAATTTTTTCGTTGTGGTGTACTAGAACTACTACTAGGCAACACTATAGGAAACTAATGGAAGAATTTTGTTCTTCCTTATCGTAATTCAGAAGAGAGACAAGAAGTGTTAAGAAAATAATTTCTGTTTTTCCTTCTAAAGGTTTTTTTTAATTAAAAGTGTTCCAACTTTAATACATTTTTCATAAAAAATGAAAATTTAATTTTCCTAATTAAGCAAAGAAGAAGTTTGTATGGTTAGTTTAATTGTTTCCTTTACAAATTCTTTATTGATTAATTGCTTGCTTTGAACTTTGGGTACACAACACCTGAGTATTGAACCTCCCTTGCTACGTGGTGGCAGCAAATTACAAGTACATAGACTAGATGAGTTTTTATCTCATCTCTAAAGTGGTTGGAGTTCCATGTGATGGTACGTGAGGCAAAATATGGTGAGAGAAAAGTCAAGAGGAAATTGTGTTCACAATTAATGGCCCTGAGGGTGGTGGGATTGATCTTCCAAGATCACGAGAAATGGGATTTAACTTGAAAATATCTCTGACAACCAAAGTGAAATTAATTTGTGTGGTGGCATTACAATTCCGTGATGGCTTTAGGAACATTGCTTGACTTGTATTAGAGGGCGATTTGGTGCAAGAGCGGGGGTTGGCATGAATTTGTCATGTGAAGTGGATTTTGAGGCATATTCTCACCTCGGCAATGCCACGTCGCAAGTTTTCGTGTGAATTTGAGAAATATGCGGACAATTTTCCTAACGTCAAATAAGACTACGTCCTGAACATACCTGGAATTTGCAATGTAGATGGACGTATGAGTGACATTAGCCCGGCTGGAGGGCTTTTCGCAGAGACTCCCACTATCACAGCACCATATCCAGAGAGAAGGTAGGTACATAGCGCGACAAAGGAGAGAAAAGGTTGGAATTTTCACATTAAATTACAATTTCTCTTTATCTTCATGATAGTCAAGTGTAAGCTCTATCACCCACATAGTGTTGTAGCTTGGCAGTTTCTTTAACTATTCTCTACAGATGTTATCTTCTAAACTTCTCTACTACCTGTCTACTACCTACATACATAACATTAATGAATTTAGCTTTAATAAATAGTTTTATTGACTCTTTAAATTCATAAATAGCATGCAATTGTAAAAAATATATTTTCAAATAAGCAGTATTTTTTTTTAAATAACGCAACCAAATCAATATTTATTGTAGCGATGTTTTTTAGCCAAATGAAGAAAAAAATCTACAGAATGCGCAATGACTTTTTTTTTGTTATTTTAGCAAAATAACATTCGACTATTCGACGTTGGTGTAAATATTCATTCTCCCTGTTTATTTTACTCTAAATTGTTTGTTTGTAAAAATAATTTCATTTCCGGTGCAGGAATGCAAACATTATTTGTTCCAGAAAATACATCATTCCGATATGCTCTCACATTCACACCATTCTTCTAAAAATATGTGTTCCATTTATTTAGAAATATTTTCCAAAGCGGGAAATGGCATTTTGCACATATATCCCAAAAATCAACCACAAAGAAAACCTCTGCAAAACTTTCAATTGAATTTGAAAATAACACGAAAAAGGACGAGCAATAATCCTGTGCAGATGCCAAGAATCCCCGCATTGTATTGGATTCTGTATGAGAATTTTAATGCATATTCAATGTTATGTGGAATAGATTTTGGAAACTTCTTCATACGCTCTCAGTGCTTGCAGTCAAAGTTTTTTGTTTATCATTTTTCCCTCCAAACCAACTTTCAACGATGAGAATCTCAGCTGGAAAGTTTTCCACTTGAAATTCCCAAACTTGGTGCGAATGATTAAATGGTAAAGTGCAAAATTAATGGTGATATTTGTAAGTAAATCTCCCACTCTTCTGGGAAATTCCTCGTGCAGCTGCTTCGTTGAAAATATTCCAATGAATACATTATGCATTTTGTTAAAGCATTTTACTATACATTATGCAACATTCTAAATTGGTCGATTTATGTAAACATAGCGCATATATTGAAAATTATTTCGGGAGCATTTGCATATTTTTAGCATGGGAAATTTCAATGGAATTTTAGTGAATCAGAGTGGGAGCTATAAGGAGCTTTCGAGGCTTTTTTTGTAATTTATTTGGTTATCTGTAAATCGAAATGTGGTTAAATGCTCCACATATAGCGGTGTGTCACGACACATTCAATAAAACGCCCCAGATTGCCAAAATTGTAGGTAACACGGAAGATATGAATAACATTTACAATTTGGGCATTGCCCTCACCATTTATTGTGTTTTGGTTGCTAGGAAAGTTTTGGAATTATTGGATTTTTAAAAGAGCTTTCAAAAATTCTTTTGCAGTACTGTATGGCATTACTTTTTTAATTCTTAAGAAAGGACTCCAAATCATTGTAATTTTAATGCTAAAAAAAACAAGCTAATTTAATTTATTTATAATTTGTCTGTTTTTCTCAATTTTTTCATGGTATTCGGCATAAAAGTTAAATCTTTTAATATATACATACATTATGTATGTATGTATGTACTACACTCGGGAGACAAAAAGCATTTTTACAAGATGATTCTTTTGTATCTCAATACCCCCCTTCCTATGTAGCCTTGAATCATTGTCATTGTAGAAATCCTCGGAAATAACCCTCCTTCCCCCACGTTGTCTCCCGCTTTAGCTCTATGAGCCGTCTAAGTGTATGACAAGTGGGTAATTCTTCGTGGCATTGGGAATTGATAAAAAATGGATAAATACACGTACAATCACCCTGGGGATATATATGAAAAGGAAAAATATCCCGGGAGACGAATATGCTTGCACAGAACTTGTAATGAAATATTCATCAGAAGCCTGGGAGTTTTTTGGGGGTGTATAAGGATATATATAAAAAAAGCTCCGAAAGCTCTCCGTATCAAATCACTACAATTCACTTTCCACACCAAATGGCAGATAAATTCAGTCAATTGTGTGTCAAGTGTTTGTGCTATGAGAGTACGTGGCATAGTGCTTGTATATGAGAAGATGTGAACAAGGACTTGAGCTCCGGTTGGGGGTGTGGGGGAATTGGAATGCAACTGCAAATGGCACAAGATGCGGGTGGGTTGTATCGTACTGGCGTCGTGCAACATAAATTCAGAGAGTGGAGGGATGGAATCTTTGTGCTATCATTGGAGATTCCTAAATTGCTGGTACGTGACAATGCTGTGTTGTTTGACTTTTTATCAAAGTGCCGGGAGAGTTTTCTTGCCCTTTCCCAAAGTCACCCCATTTCCGCGCCACGATAGAAAAAAAGCAACAGAATTTGACCTTTCTTCGCGCACTGTTGCGAAAGATAAACCCAGTTGCAAAGTTTATGTGCTCTAGGGGGGAGGGAGACCTTAAAAAGGAATGGTCCCATTTCATTTTGCAGCTGCATAAACATTGGATAGTCCCCTGTATTGTATACACGGGGAAATCGCAACACAATCTCTTTGAGACAGTACTCTAGGGTCCCAAGGATGCCCATTGTTGGGGGTGGGAGGTAATTCATTTACTCTCTGCCATGATGGGAGATTGCGAGCAATATACATTGCCATACATCCTTGGGTATTTGTCTCAAGGTGGGAGGATAAATTTGATTTTCTACATCACTTGAGGATAATAATGCGGTGTGTCCGTGTGGGTCGATGAACCCACCGAGGCGGGAGGAAAAAATGGCGCAAAAAGGAGAATATTCCAGAGCATATACACACAACTCAATCATTGAAATTGACACTCATCTCTCCTGAGAACTTCCGAGAAAAATTCCACAAGGAGGGAAAATGGCAAATTACATCTCCGCCCCATATTCGTGACAAATTGTATGTGAAAGATGCCTTGTGAGTCACTCTTGAGATTGATTCATCAAATTTCATTGTGCTACAAAAGGCACTTTATAATTTTCCACGAGTCATCCACAGTCCATCGCGTATATTCCTCCTATGAATTGCTGCACGAGTGTTGAGAATGGGGCTACTACTCTACCACCCCAATCGTCCGTCGATGTTTCATTTCCATCGGAAACCATCCCACGACGGTGTGCAATGTTCACCATCAGCACAAAATAGAGTATTCAAACACAATGTGGGGGGGTGGCATCAAAAGCTCCCTGGGTACTCTTCGAGGTACTCCACACATTGAATTGCCTTGAACTGCGAACCGCATTCTCTCACCACATGTGTCGCCGCATGATGATCTCTCTGTGTGTGTGGATGGCCATAGAATAGAAAGGGGGTGGAATGGTGAATTATATACTATTCACATTCCATAATTCCATCAACGGTATCCCTGTATATATACGATTGTTCGCTGTGATTCCTCAAGCTATTCGTACCATTGCTATTAATTACTTTCTCGCCAGAGTTGCTCCACATTATGAGAGGATTCAGCCTGAAAGCTCAACCAGGGAACTTATGAGGAATTTCAATCTCTCGCACTGTTATGGATTTTAGTATTGTTGTGTAGAGAGAAAGGATTAGCATACATGCATGCATAATTGTGCATATTTTCTTTCCATTAAACGTGGCTTTGCAAAAATATGAATAATGTTTGCTATTAACCCAGATATTCCCAGGACTTTTGAAGTTTTAGCAAAGTCCGATTCCAAAAGAAAAGAAGTTCAGAAAAGTCAATTCTTAACCAAAAATCTTAAAATTTCCAAGGGATGTTTATCTGGTTGAAAATCTTCGGATTATTCATCGAGATTCTGATTATTCGTCTTGAAAATTCGAATAAGTAAGTTAAAGAAATATATTTTAAGTGTTTAAAAATTTATGGAGAAAATTTAAAACTACATAATTTGAAAGTTAAAATACAATTTATGGTATATTTTAATAAAATTCAACGATTCCACAGAATTATTCCATTAAAATTTGTTTCTGGAAAACTCCTGAAAACATTGGTCAAACTATTTCCCTGAATTAAAATGATGAATTTCAATACCACAAACTTAATTCAGCTCCCAAATAGATACCAAAATTCACATTTCAATTACTTCTAGTTAAGTTTTGCCAATTTTAACGCACCAGTTCATGGCAATAAACTCGGTTTCCCAAACAAGCTTACTTTCACAGGACATAACGCACTGTCCAGTGGTCCATGTTATGGGGATGTTTGCAAAATAGTATGAATTTCCCACGAGTCCAATTATATGCAATCACAGCATAAATTGTATAAAATTTACAACCCATCCCTATACCTTTATATCATACCAAAATTTCTCACCTATCTGATTAATTATTGTGTTGAGTATGAGTTTTGTTGAATTTATCGATTTCTATACTCAATGCGATGACACACGCCCAGAAATCGCGCCGTGTGTAAACTCCATCCTACGCACTTTCACCAAAGTATGTATGTACTAATCCACTGGTGGATTAACTTTTAAATGAAACTCAATATACAGCGCTAACAATGAAAACAGGGTCGAATCTCTATTTGCTTTGGATTCTCCCAATAGAATAACATTGATGTTGGAATGTTTGGATACTCCTTGTTTTTTTTATGTGTCCGAGAATCTCCTGGAGCTTTTTTTTTGTTCGGGAAGAGACCAAAAGCAATGGACGACATCAAAAAGTTTTCAATTGAATGAACATGGTAGGCACAGAAAGGATAGTTTTGGTATCCAAAGTTGGTGAAAAACATTTACTGTCAGAGTTTATGTGGATGAGTTTTGTGTGAATATTGTAGAATAATACTTTAGGGAACCTTATGGAACCCTCATTTTGCCCCCATGTTCCCCATCAAAACATAAGAATTGTGTTTACATTACCTTCGAAGAAGGGTAAGGTATTTGATACATCGGAAATGTATCTCTCAAAGCCGCAATGGGATTTAAAACGTAAAATTGAAATTTATGATTTTCAAACATACGGAAGTTTCTCTCTTTCCATGCGGTAAAAGCTTCCCATTTATGGTTTTTTTTTTCTTTCTTCCTCTTTCCTTCCCCCAAGTGTATGCCTATTTTGTGCTTCCAATCTAAATTGGTGAATGTTTATCGCACACGAGTGAGAGATATGAAGGTGAAATGGGTAGAATGGTTGTGCCTGACTCACTGGGGCGCCTCCACTTGGCAGTGGGGACGCCGAGTGTTCCGACATACCATGCTATTTCTCATGCTTATCACATGATATTTTAGCTGGTATTGTGTGTTAATTACAATGCAATAAATCCCAGAATATCCATGTTTTGGCGGCACGAGGGGGACTTTATCTGCATAGCGCTCGTTACAAAATTGAACACACACAGCTTGTCGCAAACCAACATTGAGCGGACTCTTATCCAGATGTGGGAAATTTTAGCAATAACATGAGTTAACTAGAATTACAAACACTATTTGTGGATTTAGCATTGCGGCTTTTATTTCTCTTTCTCTCTCAATTTAATTGGTACCGTGGGTAGAATGGCCAAAGCACAACGTGGAAATTGAGATTAGTTGTTGTTGAATTTATGTTCTTCAGTAGGGGAGACTAGGGGATAAATTATTTTGTAAAATCCTTGGAGATAAACATGGAATTCATAGGTTTTAAAATAGAAAAAAAAGCTTAAGAGACTGCTAAGGAATATAACCGTTTATTAACCCTCTAATGACCATTTAAAGTTAAACGTTAATCTAAACATAAAATTTTATATTTTCTCTAATTTTAGTGGAAATGCGTTAATTTTACATAGGAAAGAAAATGATTTGACTTAGAAAATGTCCTCTGTATATATCAGTAGAATAAATGCCGCGATAAATGCATTTTCATGTGTCCTTCAAAGTGATATTTTTTTTGTTAAAATTCCCTGAAGTCAATGAAAGTATAAAATTTCAATAAGTTCTATTTCACTACTTTTTTTTAAACTAGAAGTCTTTTCTAAATGAACAAAGCTTTAGAAAGCTTATCTGACTTTTCTGTTACCATTGAATAAAGTACCGTCATCGAGGGAAATTGAAATCCCTAACCTAACGCATAAACCATCCCTCAAGGAGACATACCTGTATGCTTCAAAATGTAAATGCCATGCATGTTTCAAAATTCAAAACAAGATCTAACAAATTGACTAACTTTTCCCTGACTTCCTCTAGCCATGAG
This sequence comes from Lutzomyia longipalpis, assembly GCF_024334085.1. Lineage (NCBI taxonomy): Eukaryota > Metazoa > Arthropoda > Insecta > Diptera > Psychodidae > Lutzomyia > Lutzomyia longipalpis. The sequence continues at coordinate 14,213,458 of NC_074708.1, read as the reverse complement.
GCAGATTGTCTGAATAAGTGAAATAAAGTTTTTCCTGGAAGGCTTGTTTTTGAGAGCTAACAAATTTTCCCCAACAACTTTTCTATATTACAACGTTGCAACAGGAGATAATACTTTTGAATCCCCTCAATTTTAGAGCATAAAATGCAAAATTCCCCCTATTTTAATTTATCCACACCCACATGCCCAAAAATCCCATAAAATGCTGCATAATCATCCAACTGGAATACTCACAGGCATCAAATGCAATTCTCATTGAAGAGGAGAGTAATATTGTGGGAGCTTTTGAAAGTTAATTCTGCAGTGACATTGATGGTGCTTTTTTCATGTAAAATATTGCCCGGCGATAATGTTGCATCCGCAACATATAACTCAGTTGTTTTGTGTATTTTATCAGCACATAAACATTCATTCTGCTGGAAAGAACGAATGCTGCAAATGTAATATTAGCAACAATGTTAGGGCTACACATGACCTCGTATATATCATTTGCAAGCTATTTCGCCAATGTATGTATATACAAAGACCATTTTATGACCAATCCTGGGAATAAATGAAAAAGTTAAATTGTTAACAGGAAAGGCAGGCAGTTGAACCAAATTTTAATTATGAAAATTTTCGCTCTAATGAAGCTTTTTTTTGTGTCGAGGACAAATGTGTGATATGCTGTATCCCTCAGAGGAGAGGGAGGGTTAATCAGTACACCCCTACGGAGAATTAGTAAACTAATACACCACAGTTAAAATTTTAATTTCAAACAACTTTATTGCCACATATTGTAGGAAATTTTGTGATGTAAAATAATTTGTGAATAGAGTGTAGTTAAAAAGAATTATAAAATAGATACAAAATCCAGAAAAATCAGCTTAATTAACAATATTGATATAATTCAATGCACAGGTACTTTTTATATCTTAATGAAAATCAAAATCTATTTGGATTATTTGACAATCAGAGAAAATCATTGTAGCAAAAATAATTATAAATCGACAATGAATATCATAAAGCGAGAAACGGAAAATAAATTAATCCTTTAGATTGGAAAATATCGAAAATATAAATCCATCATTTATTAATTTGATCCCAACAGCAAAATTTGAAAGACTCAATTTGCAATTTGGATCAATTTTCATTAAAATTTCATATCAATGATGAAAGCAAAGATTGAATTATATTTACCACGAGGAGTATTATTTACAGAATCAACCCCTTCAGGCCGTAATAAAAGATACTTTGTCTGGGATAAAAAATGAATAAAACAGAGTGGAAAAAGATTTGATTCATTTCTATGCTTTTATATTTATGGAAATTTTAATTTAATGTATAAAAACTAATATAGCTGCCTAATAACTTTTTTGTGTAGTACGAAAACAGAGAGCTTTCATTTCCTTAAAGCACATTAAATTTCGCGCTTTTTATTAATTTCATAATTTTGAAGAAAATTCAATTTTCATTTGCATACGATACAGCAAAATGAATGGAAAAACATTTTTCTCCCAAAAAATCAAACAAGTAAAAAATCCGCATCTGCTATTGTTGAAATATTTTAATGGAAAATTCATTCATAAAAGCTCGTGAAGAAATTAAATTCCCTCTCTTACACCACCAACATTGCTCGTTTTTCATCATCCGAGTGGGCTTAAGATAATAATTGTGTGTTGAGTGAAATTCCTATGTGGAAGTACTGAGCTTTTCAAGCTTAATTCAACCTGTCTGTACATTTTTCTTTGTATTTATCTCCTCCCCAACCCCATCCATAGAATTTATGTATTGTGTTCTTGGAATTTTACAGCATTTTAATTACACCTTCAGACACATTTCACCTGCAGAGAAATCCGCCACAAGCTCACTTCCTCCCCAATCTTCGACATTGCGATTCAGAAACACTGACACTTATTTCCCTGCTGCAAGCACAAGGAAATATTGTATAATTACAAAGTTTTATAAAGTTTCTTCGTGGAAGAAATCAATAATTTTCCAATCACGTGAAACCATCGCGCGCGGTATGCAGATGAGGCGGGGAAGAACTCCATTAGAGCACAATGAAATAAATTCATCAGAATCATGGTGCTATCATTCTCCACGTGTGTGTTGAAATATCAGAATTGTGAAAATCAATTTCCGATTGATACGCATGATTGATGGGCTTTTGCGCTGAGTTATTCCTATACCTCGCGGATGAAGGGAAAAACTAAGTTCCGTTGTTAATTCATTCCTCACCTACCGAAAAAGGGCGCGAGATTTTCCCCTCCCGCATACAGAGAAAAATCTCGTGTGTCACATTGTCCTTTTCTTGGTGATGATGGTGTTTGTATAAAATTAAATTCATCTGCTTAAAGTTAAATGAACCATGCATGGGAGGAGATGAAGAAATTACATTTTCAATGGGGGTTGTTCAGCTGTCTAGTTGAGTGGCTTTATAAATCGAATTTCACCCTATAAACGTATTAATTAGTTCAACCCGAGCTTCAACGTTCGATTCATAATTAATTCAGATTCTACTATTTTATTTTATGTTATTTAAGAGTAGGGCACGTTAGAGATGAAAGAATAAGTTTTCTATCCCCAAAGTTTACAAATCACAAGAACAATTCTATTGAATAATTGAATATTAATACAGCATAATTTTTTTTTTTTTATAAAATCAACACGAAAATTTTACATAAAAAAGATAAGTTTTCTTGTAAAAGTACATTTACAGGAAATTTAGTAGAAAATTTCCTAAACTTATTTTTAGTGTGCAAGTAATGTTCAAATCTTCAATTACAAGATACATACTATAGGGCTTTCTGTAATGCAACGCAACACATTAGATGCTCATGCCAAGCCATGCGTTGGTGTTAAACCAATTACGTTGGGGTATCAGAGGCTACCTTTCCCCAGAATAATTTGCAAAGGGACAACGTTGGGACAAATTTAATTTATTATCTATTTGAAATGCTTTGTTGATCAACTCTGTACGAGGCCACCCATATATGAGCTGCCGATTGTTAGGTGAGTGTGGGGTTAAAGCTCATGCCTGCGCTGTGGATGGGGTCAAGATGAATAAGAGCTTTTGATTGTTGCATCACATCCTTTCCCCCAACATACTGTCCCTCATTGCCCCCATAGCGCAAGTTATGTCGCACCGAGCTTCCCGTGCTTCACTTGTAATTCAATAAACCCACTCAATATTCTTGCAACTCATGTAATTTCATTTCTCGAGTGCACCTCAGCCCATCCTCGTGAAAATTATGTGGCATGAGCTTTTGTAATTAAATATCGACGAAATTATTGCTTTTGGTCGCTTCCACAAAAGAGCCCAACATACTGCGTGTGTGGGAAAGGTTAATGTCACCAAAATTCTAGTTCTCATCCCACCCACCACCTGGTATTCCATAAATATGAAATTTCATCTCTCTTTTCGCTATTTATAGGGCCAAGACCCAGAAAGTGTCCCCAACAAAATGGTCAATGAGTATTCCAGACAGCCCACTCCTAAATGTATTTTTAGTGGGGTTGGGGGTGCTTTAAATGCCATTATTTTCGACACTCCCACAACCCCCGAGGGAACCCACAATATTTTTGCAAAAATGTTTCACACCGAAATTATTAAAATGCGTGCGTTATTATGAAAACATTATCCCCGGAATTTGCTAAAGTTTCTCACATCAATTTTCATTTTTTCTTCTTCATCTTCATTTCCACACCACACCCCGGAGGAAAAGCAACTTGTGAGGAAATTTATATTTTAGGACTTTGCCCTTGCTGTGATAAATTATTTATAAGTTCTCTTGTGTGCTCACATTTTTTCCGTGTCCCATCTCTTCACCACAAAACAAGGTGGTTGATGGTCTCGCCATTTGAATTATAGACCAAGAAAATCATTCATTTCGAACTTTTACCCAACAGAGAGAGAGAGAGAGAGAGAGAGGAAAAAAAATCTACTAACATACAGTGAATTACATTTTACCCATCAGACTTTATTTCCCCCGACGAATTGGAGACAGAGAAAAATCGGGGTCAAATGGTGGGGCTCCCATTGACGAAAGCCACTCAGATGGGAAATTTTCGTGAAAAGGACTGTGAATCATACATATTTGGGTTGTTCACACATTGATGGCTAATTACGAGAGGGGGAGTAAAATTAATTTCCGTGCAAAGGGTTGGGTATTTCCATGGAAAAATTGCGTCACATTTTGGGGCACACACTGGAAGGGCCACACATATGTGGCCCCTCGTCTATTTTGCAAAATTGGCACAAAGGGGGTGTGAGGTTGTAGGTATATGAAAACCTCAGAGCCGTGGTTTCGCTACGAAAGAGTGGATGTACCTACACTCTATTTAAATTAGTTTCTGCCTGAAATAGCTATTTGGTAATAATGTGAGCTATAAATGGAATAATTCACTCGAAAATGCAATTAACTTCTGATGAAAATAACATTCTCTATTTTGAGTAATTAGTTGAAATAATTGTTATGAGCAATCTAGTTTGGTTGGCAAATAACAGCCTTCAGGTCTAAAGGAGCATTAATCTCATAAGGGAAGCTTTCATTGTTTGGGAAAAGGTAAAATAATAATCCAACTGCTCCTCATCACAAGTTTTTTTTTTTAAATTATTTTCAGTAGATAACAATTGAAATAAATAAATTGAAAATATTAAAATAATTGATATTAAAATGTGGTGCATAAAAATGATATTCAGAAAATTTTCCCTGACAATTAATTAACTACCTTAATATTATTATCCAATTATTAGTTGGTATACCACAATCGTGGCATACCAAGTATTGTAATCATCGGTAAAACCGACCACCTCAGATCGGGCTCAAACTTGGTATGAGCACGTTTTAGACATCCCACATTACGAAAATGGTGGTGGAAAATTTTTGATCCGGCCGGCCTGCCGGCCGGTGCGCCAAACTATGGCTTATAACTCGAGAACAGTAACAGATAAAGACTTCCGGTTTGAAGTTTTCTATAGAAATGTGGGTGTAAAATTTCATTTTTTCGCATTTTCAAAATCCAAGATGGCCGCTGTCCGCCATTTTGAAATACCGTCGACCAGTTCCCTTAAAGCTAGAGGTCTGAAATTTTAGTAGGTTGTAGAGCTCAGTGAGATGTTTTCATCAACAAATCATACTTGAAAATCGGTCAAGCGGTTTAGCAAATATGGCGGCCTAAAGCAAAAAGTGTTTTTTCGATATAACTCGAGAACGGCTTGACCGATTTTGACCATCTTGGTATCAAATGAAAGGTATTGAGAAGCCCTACAACTGTCTAGAACATTTCAAGTTTCAAAAACATCCGCAAGAGGCGCTAAAAACAAAAACAAAAATTGCCTAACTTTAAGGGGCTATATCTCCCAACATCTGTTATCGTTTTCATTTAAATTTTGATATGTTGTAGCCTGACTCAATATCTTTCATCAGTCCGAAAATGAAGAAATTCTATGTCGCCGTTTAGAAGATATAGCCATTTGAAAAATTCTTGAATTTGAAAAGTTCTAAGAGTCATATCTCTTGAACGGATTGTCCGATTTTGCTCAATTTGGTATCAAATTAAAGGTTTTGCAATTTTCTACAACTTTCTGGAACATCAGAAACCTCTAAAACCATTCCTTGAGGACAAAAAGTCCAAAAAACTGTTTTGGTCAAACAAAAATCCGCAATTTCGTGTTCTGGAGGTGACCTTGAAATGTATCGAAATATATGTCAAATTATAGCTTATTTCAATACCTTTCCAAAACTAGTCAAGAAATTTCTGTATGTGCAATAGAACTTGAGATATAACCATTTTTGTCTTTCGAATTGATGAATTTCATTAAAAAATCAACTTTGCCTACTAATACTACTTAAAAATTAAATTACAACGCATAGACTGACCCATCCGCGTTGTGGTATACCAACTCTAATAACTGGACGCGTTATGATTGACTTTCAATAATATTACTCAATTCATTGGAAAATCAAATGGAAATGAATTTCCAAGAATTTTTTGATTGATAAATATTTTTTTTTATATGCGTATTAAAATGAAAAAATTCCATCATAAAATAAATTAAAAATTTGAATAATGAAATTCAGCTTGAAAGGTTATGGATGAATGATTTTGTTGTGTATTTTTATAATGAAAATTGCAATAATTGTAAATGATATTTCATTTTATTTTTATTAAAAAAGACATCACAAAAACGTTAACAAACACATAAAATACGTTAAAGTGTATATGCAGAAAAAATTCAATTATTTCATTTAACTTGACAGAACAACATAAAAAATTATAGTGGATTTGCTGATGAAATTAAAAAAAAACGATTCGACATTTCTAAACAAACGTTTGACGTTTCTCTTCTAAATATTTGATGTAACTTTTTATACAATTTAATACAAAATTTAATTTCTTTATATTTCAAGCATTCTTTATCATGTCCAAATATTTTTAAAGTTGTAGAGTAATAAGAACATTAAATTTTTAAAAAAAATTTACTACAAAAAATCTCATGAGAAGGATAAAATAATTTAATATTTTTATGAAATTCCCATGAAAGTTAAAACGTAATCAGTTCTAGATTTATTAAAGCCGTCTTGTCAGACTTTTATATTAATCTCTCCAATTTTGGCGTCTTGTCCAATCCCGAAAGCTCAGCATGAAGAGAAATTGGATTCTTTCCGCAGTGTGGGCTATTAGTTAAGAAGAAGTGGGAGTCTTAAGGAAAACACACAATCACTTGGGACTAACTAAAAGGGTATAAAAGCACGAAAAATGACGGGTGAAGATTTTGGTGTTTTTATTATTTATTGATGTCAGGGAGGGGTCTTTCACTGGAGGAGTGGTAAAAAATGCAGACCTTTTAGAAGCACCAACACACCCTAAATATTCCCATGCGGATGATCCCTAAACTGCCCAACCCCCAATGCCTCATTTTTTCTCTCTCCTTTACGTCTGGGGAAAAGAATGGGCATCTAATCGATCATGTCAGCAATTTTTTTTCATCCCCCTCTCGAAAAATATATCCTCCATAATTCACAAGTTATTCGATAATTATCACATATATTGGCATGAATGGATGTTGAGTGCTAGTGGAGTGTGTTTTTGGTGAGATTGCGATAGAAAAGGTAATGCGAAAAGAAATGAGAGATAAATTTAGCTTTTAAAGCTTTTTTGCCTAAAGCTTCGAAACTTTTTTTTTCTAGCGAATTAAAAACAAGTGCGGCACATTAAGAACGTGTACGGGCTTTTTTTGGGCTATAAGAAAAAGTGAAAGTGGTGTGGGAGGGTGGTTGAAGGGGTGGAAGGGGTGGAAGACAACAACACACTAAGTATTTACCAAATGAATCCCTTTTGTGTAGATTTTATGTTCAAGGGATGGACGAATCTCGAATTTTCTCCCCTTTTCTCGGAATTTCTTTACGTATCCTTTTTCTTTATACGAAACTTTCTGTCTCTCTTGTCGCACTGGCGGGCACAAAAAAATTTCCCTCTCTTGCCGAGGGAACTTTTTTAGGACATTTTCTCTGTTTTCCTCACGCGAAGACCTCGCTGTGAGATGTTCCAATTAAATCCTTTCACTCAATTTACATCCCTCGTACCCTTTTAATCTCCATGTCCTGTTGCGTCAGGCGGTTTTCTATCCCACTAAAAAGATTTTTCACACAAGACCACCTGTTTGAGGGAAATCTCGTGGAAAATCCACAAAAGCACCTTTCACGCACTTAACAGTAACTTTTCAATACACTTTTCTCCCCAAAAGAAGCTTTTGAGAACTCCAATTGAATTGTTAACTTTTTCCCAAAAGAACTTTTACTCTTCATCAAATTTCTTCACATTGAATTTGACTATGAATTTTCATTGAAAATTTATCACAAAATCACTCTCAATAAATTAACACATTTCTCAAGTTGAGCATCTCCCAAAAAATCATGGATGAACTTTTCCCAACATTTCAAAGAAATCTCCTCAAGTGAAGGATACTTTTGATCCTATTTTCCCTCAATTTCTTTTTTACCACAACGCGGGGAAAGTGCAAATTGTTCGCCAGTCAAGCTCAGACTAAATTTGAAAGTTGACTCGATAATGGTTTTATATTGGACAGTGCTATCTAATGTGGATATTTATGAGGGTGTGCGTGTGGGAAAACATGTGCGCAAGTCCCTAAAGACGTGCTTCGGCTACCCTTCCGTGGGGGGTTCGACATGGAAACTGGCCGAAAGTTTTGTGCAACAGGTGCAAAAAGCCACATTCACGTACTTTTCCCGCCGCAAATGCTAACCCTTTTCCCGCAAAAATTATTTCCAAATCAAAAAGTTTCTTTGTCTCAAAATTGAAAAATTAATTTTCCAGTTTCTCCCCATTGAGAAAATAAATGAAATGGGATGCGACATTTCATCGCCCCAAGTCAAACCTCAAAGACAAAACTCATGGAGCGCGGCGAAAAACAGAATAATCGAGAGTAATTGGTAAAATTACTCAATTAATTTAATCATCAATTTCAGGGCAATTTATTGATTGTGTCCATCGCACTTCTCTTCCAATAAAATCATTCCTTTTGCGCCTTTCTAGCTGTTTTATTGTTTAGCTCCCGCCGAGTGGGTGGTGGTTGATAGAAAAAAGCTCCCTTCCCTAGTGAAAAGCTCCTCTGTTTTGCCTACTTTCCTTCAAAAACTCTTCGTTGCACACAGGGATATGTTTGCGAAGACAACAACCATGCTGATTGCATTAAATTATGCTTCTTTTATGTTTCACAGAAGAAGCGGGAAGTTTGAAACACTAAAAGATATTTATTTTTCTTTTTTAGATTTTTTTTTCATTCTAAGATCCAGATTTTATCATAGAAAAGGATTTTAAGAACTTCCTTGGGTATACTTGATGTTTTTCTACGGATACATAAAAGTCTTTAATGCCTCAAGTTCAGGGATAGTACTACGAAAACATTCATAAAAAGTTCTTAACAGAACTTAGCAAGCTAGAGTCACGAACGTAGAGCGTATTAATCCATATTTGTCCCTAAGTGTATGCTAAAAAGCGCGCGAAAACAGAATTTCAAACAGATTTTATTTGGTGGAGGATCATGGAAAAATATCTCTTAAGTTTTTCTCAATTATATAATAACGAGAGTCTATTTCCGTGATCCTATAACAAAAAATCCACCGCCGAACTAAAAAAAATGTTATTTGTTTTTATCAATAAGATCTTAACCTAGATTTGCGAACTATTCCACACTCTCGACAATTTTTTTTAAAAATATTCTTTAGGTGACCAAAATTGCAAAAGAGTTTTTATTTTTTCATAAATCAAATAAATTCGGTTATAAGAAGAATTTCTTGAAAGATATTTAATAATAATAATAATAAATAATAATAATAATTCTTTATTCATTCCTACAATTTGCATATCGTACACTATTCACAAATTCTTTTTTTTTTTTTTTTTATTTCCCCCCCAAGCACCCATAGGTCAGCGGAAAATGATTCCATTCGTGACCAACAGTCCAAAATCTTACAAATAGAACATTTAAATACAATTATTTACAAAAAAAACATGGGGAAGTGCTTGATCAAAAGGCCCTCTATCCACGGAAGAAGAATCCCTTTAACGAAACTCATCATTCCTTCGCTGCACTCCATGGTGGCAAAAAATCCAAGAATTCACAAATTCTATTTGATCCAAGTTGCACTAACTATGTAGAACTTTCGGAAGATTACTCCACACCTAGTCGTGATAGACTGTTTGGGTGGAGGGAAGATCCTGTCGGAGATGATGGTGCACGGGAAGTTCCACTATCGCACGCGCTGGCTGCTAGCATTGGCACTCTTTCGCCTTTATGAACCACACTGCAGATCCATGATCAGTGATTTCAAGACTTTCAATTAACAACTGACTTTTCTAGAAAATTTTGAAGTTAAACTTGGAAAAAAAAAATCAAAAAAGTCTTGATAATGGGCCTTATTCAGCGACCAAGTAATCCTTGAAATCTTTGAAACTTATACTGAAATTTTAAAATTTCAAGCGAATTTTAAAGGTTTCTTGGTCGCTGAATTAGGCCCAATATCTGGGTTAAAGGAAAAGGTAAGGAAGTAAAAATAATATAATATTTAATAATATTTATTTGCCAAAATTACCTACAGTTTTGGCAAAATTACCGATTTTTTTATCCAAAATAACCGACACTTTTACCATAATTACCGACCGTTTTGCCAAAACTACCAACGAAAAGAATTATTCCTTTTTTTAAATAAATTTTGGAAAGTCCGAACTCAAAATTGAAATAAAACGAATTAAAATGAATCTTTTGCTCGTTTAAGAAAATCTAAATATTATGAATCACAATGATCTATAAATCCTAAATATTAAAAAATTAAAATATTTTTTGCTCTAAAACTATTTAATTAAAACTCCTATATGCATTTCTATTTAAATCAACCATTTTGCAAGGCAAAAAGAAAGAGATAATCATGGCAAGAGAAGCCCCTTTGCGTATCCAATTTTCCCCTCATTGATTAACCACGTGTAATTGGACGTTGTCTACGCAGAAACTCCATGTTAGTTTTTATTTTGTTCAATCCAATGGCGAAATGACGTGTGGTGCATTTTATTTCCGGTTGAATAAAATGCGAATGCAGTGGGAAATGGCGCGTTTCTGCAATTCACTTGATGCGTATAGATTTCCTGGGAAATAATTTGCCGACGATCTCGTGAGCTTCTGGCGCAGCTTGATTGGTGCGCGCCTCGAGATTCAGGAATTACATGCACTTTTTTGCATAATTCTTTTCACATTGCAAAATATGTACATATGTTTGCCCCATGTAGTGGAGAACCGCTATATATTCCACTTTTGCGCAATGAAATCAATCAATATTGGCGATGTGTTTTAATTCAGCACAAACATTCGACCATCTGCATAATGAGCATTGATTGCTTTGAAACCATTTAAATTGCTATAACCACTCACCAAGGGACCCCTCTGATGGTGATTCTCATGTGCAAATGGAATTAGAAGAAACTCTCATGGTGAGACTACCAATTATTTCACCCGAAATATATTTATGTTTCTACCAACATGAATAAAAAAAACACTCGATCGCTGCCAAGGAAGTGATAGTACGGACATATTTCTTGTTTCCATTTCGATTGCAATCTCACGGGGCAATTTTGCCACTCTTGAAAACAACGATCGTTTTCCAATGGAAAGGAAGATAATCTTGCTGCGGGGCAAGTCAAATTGCCCCATTGAAGGTGTCGAGAGAAATGTTTTGAGCAGAGAGGAAATAATGGAAGTTGTCCTGTGCAAGTAGGACACCTACCCTCACATCTGCTCTTTTTACCCATTAAAAATACGATCACTGCGAGGAAATATGGAGGGAGGATCGGGCACGCGGGTCCTTCGCATAGAGGTCCTAAACTAATGTATTGTTACGATTCTTCCCCCTGGCGGAGCCTCCCGAGAAAATAAAAAGATGTTGGAAGCTTATACTTCAATAAATTCCTTTATTTTCCTTCTTTCCTTATCCTTATAATTCCTTCTATTGCATTCCTTTCCTTTCCTTTCTTATCCTCCTGTCTCCAGCACGTCCTTCCCGTCACTCCGCTGGTCTGCCTTGTCAGGTGTTGCCGTTGGTGCCTTTGCGGGGGCGGCTGCACTCACAGGGGGCCTGGGGCTTCACGCTGAGGTGAGAGCCCCCTGGCTCTTCCCCTAATCCTGATGCGCGCACTGGGGGCTTGGAACTCGCATAGACGTGCGATCCTGGCTCCCCTCTTTGTGCGGCGTCCGAACACGCGGGAGTGCCTCAACTCGGGGGGGGGGGGGGGTATATGTGTCTGCCCGTGCCCTGCCCGAGGAGTACTCTCCTACCGCTATGTTCCTTTTCCTGTTGCGGATGCTGCTGCCGCAATCTTCCTTCTGCTGCTGCTGTTTTCTCCTTGCGGCTGGCGTCTTCTCCTTGCGGCTGCCGTCTTCTCCGCCCAATGCCCCAAGTCCCTCTTATGGCGGGCTGTGGCTGCAGGAACTGGCTGGGTGTGCTGGCGGAGATGTTGACGGCTGAAACGATAAGAGCAGAGAGACCTCGATTCGCCTCAACACTCCGCTTTATATACCCGCTGGGGTAACGGTCCAGCGCGTTAACGTGTGTTGTTGCGTTCTCTGCCGAGATACTCGGCATTTCGATGCGTTGTGGGGTTTTCTGCAGATAAATTGACGACGCGTTATTTTCTGCAGAGGATGATTATTTTTATTCACCAGATGGAGGCTCATCCATTTTTCCGCCTGGCGTAACATTGCCCCCACCTTTATTGCTGATCGGCCCGATCAGCAGGCTCATCCCCTAGTGAAGCCAGGCCAGAACGCTCGTCTTCTTTGCTTAAGACGTCTGACTCCTCAGGGATATGCCGGCGCCCTTTATGGCGTCTTTTCTTCCTTGCACGCTTCCACTGACGTCTTCTCCTTGTCCTGGGGATCCGGGTCGCTATCCTACTCAGGGCTTCCTCTGGATTCTCCCTCCGTATGCAGTGGGTGCATTTCTTCCGCAGCTGGTCTGCTAGCGGCTCCGATCTCCATTCCTTTTCTTTCCGGCGCTCAAGACATTCTCGGGGTACTGGAAGGAACCATTCAGGTTGATGTCTAGGTAGCGTTCCTTGGTTGGAGGCTCGTTCTTCCCGGTTGCCTAATCCGTGAGCAGGACTCCTGGATGATCCATCTTCTCCATTGATCAGCCTGGAAGATCCTCCGCGCCCATGTGGGGGTGGATCCATCGACAGGTCCGACATCAACATCTCTAACTTTGACTGTGAATTGGCTAACCTCTCTTCCAGTACTGCATCTTCCTGGGGGGTTGCATCTTCAAATTGAATCAGTGGGTCGATTGAAGACACCACGGGTGCTGGGGCTGCTGACTGTGGCAGCATAAATTGGGCCGTTTGGTATGTCCGGCATAATGCATTAATTTGGCGAGCTTGTTCCTCTTGGGTTTCTCGCAAAGCTCGAGTGGCTCTGAATATGTCGACGGCGAGCGCATCTATCTTGGCGCTGATATCCATGAGGAAGTTCTCAAATGGATTTTGTCCAATCGACTTTGAGCTGATTGTCGCCATTGGCGATAGTGGGGCTCCTATGCCCGTCTCGGGGACCGCCATCGCTGGGGGGCATTCGTGGTATCCTACCGACTGCGCCATTGTTACGATTCTTCCCCCTGGCGGAGCCTCCCGAGAAAATAAAAAGATGTTGGAAGCTTATACTTCAATAAATTCCTTTATTTTCCTTCTTTCCTTATCCTTATAATTCCTTCTATTGCATTCCTTTCCTTTCCTTTCTTATCCTCCTGTCTCCAGCACGTCCTTCCCGTCACTCCGCTGGTCTGCCTTGTCAGGTGTTGCCGTTGGTGCCTTTGCGGGGGCGGCTGCACTCACAGGGGGCCTGGGGCTTCACGCTGAGGTGAGAGCCCCCTGGCTCTTCCCCTAATCCTGATGCGCGCACTGGGGGCTTGGAACTCGCATAGACGTGCGATCCTGGCTCCCCTCTTTGTGCGGCGTCCGAACACGCGGGAGTGCCTCAACTCGGGGGGGGGGGGGGGTATATGTGTCTGCCCGTGCCCTGCCCGAGGAGTACTCTCCTACCGCTATGTTCCTTTTCCTGTTGCGGATGCTGCTGCCGCAATCTTCCTTCTGCTGCTGCTGTTTTCTCCTTGCGGCTGGCGTCTTCTCCTTGCGGCTGCCGTCTTCTCCGCCCAATGCCCCAAGTCCCTCTTATGGCGGGCTGTGGCTGCAGGAACTGGCTGGGTGTGCTGGCGGAGATGTTGACGGCTGAAACGATAAGAGCAGAGAGACCTCGATTCGCCTCAACACTCCGCTTTATATACCCGCTGGGGTAACGGTCCAGCGCGTTAACGTGTGTTGTTGCGTTCTCTGCCGAGATACTCGGCATTTCGATGCGTTGTGGGGTTTTCTGCAGATAAATTGACGACGCGTTATTTTCTGCAGAGGATGATTATTTTTATTCACCAGATGGAGGCTCATCCATTTTTCCGCCTGGCGTAACAGTATAAAGGATAATTACAGTCATAAACTCTACAGGGATTTCACGAAATCACCGTGGCAGCAGACAAATTCACTGAGGATGGAAATTATCACCCACTGAGTATTTAATAAGCGGCTACGGAGATGGCTTTCCTTCATATTGGTAAACCCCTCCTCTCGTGTATATTGAGGGTTCTCGGGATTTTGTCGCCTCATCTGTCGCAACGTCTCCTTGTGCAAATAACATGGAATTATCTCATCAATGCTAAACAATTCTGAAGAATAACCGATTTTTACTCTTTTATTCTCACCCGAAGCTGCTCTCTCGCAGAGTAATCTGATGCATAACTTCCGTTTTGAGTTGCAAAAAAAATATAAGAGTGGTGTAGCATAAAAGGGTGGAGGGTAAAGTTGGAATTTAATGTTAAATCCTAAGTGAATGGTTGTAATTTTGAAAATGATTGCAAAAGGGATGGTTAACTGTCAAATATTTATCAAAAATTCGTCAATATATAAATGTGATTTTCCATATATTTTGTACCCTCAAAAAATCTTCAGAGCGTTTTTATTTTCATAAAATAAAATGGATTCGGTTGAAGAAAAAAAGATTTTTTCTTTATGCTAGATAAACCAGCAATATTTTTTAGCGATAAATAATCTTAGATACAAGCAGGTAGGTACTAATTAAATCATTTATTTCTAATTTCTATTATTAAATCATTCAGATAAAATAGAAAATTAGCAGCGGTTTAGTAACTATATATAATTTAAATAACATTAGCTCATTACGAGATTAATTTTTAAAATTCTATTAAATTAATTAAAAGTTTAAACGGAAGATTAATTTCGAAAAACTCAACCATTCTTTTTCCATTAAAAAAATTTCCACCCGCAATTTTTCGCAGAAAAAGAATTGTGATTCATTTTGATTTGGACAAGATTCTTTTTTGGATAAAGCTACCTACATACACACATATAAAATGGAAAGAAGAAACCACGTTAATGCTTCTTTTGGTCGAGACGTCTCGACTTTGAAGAAGATGCAGCGATGGAGATAAATCTCATTAAAAATTCACTGCGCGTGTTTGGTCACGGACAGTGAGACTGTCCAGTGAGCTGCCCCAGGCCCCAATTCGCCCAAAATGCCGGGCAATCATTTTAATTTTCCCGATTTTTCCTCCTAATTAAATCGTTAAAGTGGCCCCAGTACGCTCCCATCCAATGGACGCCATGGGGCCTCAGGGTATAAACGCACACGGATGTGCATGCAATTCTGCGGTATGGCCCCCCCTTTGCCTTGCATTTCACTGCCATTTCTCGGGGCTACCTGTGGCGGCGGCAACCGCCAAAACGGAGGCGGAGTGTATTGTGGTCTCCTCGCGCCAATGAAATCAACTCCGAGCCCACAATAGGGCCAAACAAATAACCCAGTCGTAATGAAAAAAAAAACACGCGATTATCTCACGATTCTATCACGCAACAGTGGGTTCCGCGAGGTTGGAGCTCCGGCAATGTGCTTCGGCGCAGATCAAGGGGCTCATCTTTTGCAAACTCAAATGGAGATCTTTTGCCCCGGCGAGACACCTTCTTTTTGCACCTTCCTCTGCATTTTGCAAACTGGACCTACTGCCCCGAATGAAGTTCGCCATTTTTTAGCACGATTCTTACATTCATTTAGTTCTTTTATTTCATAGGAATATCATTTGACATGGCGGATGTTTAATTAATTCATTATTTCTTTACAAGAGTTTATATTTTTTTCAAGAAAATATTTATGTTTCAAATGAAGAAATATGTTCAAAGAATTTTTCTAAAATATTTCATATATTTTTTTATATAGATATACTTCAATATTAAGAGAAAGATCTTAATTTAAAAAATTACTGGTCAGGTTTTTGCCAGGTTTATTGAAACCAAAATTTCTAGTTTAATTTAATTTTAGATTATTTTTTATTAAATTGGTGTTAAAAAATGTTAAATTTAACGTCTTTTCTCTGTTCTATAACTTTCATTTTCCCTGAATTCCGCGCTCTAGAAATTTTATATATCTAATCTATTTTTTTTTATTTTCTGGCTATTTAATGTAAAATCTCCTGTATAGTCCCTCTTTATGTAATCTTTGTGTTATCTGGCGCAATAAAGATTTATTATTATTAATGTATTTCCCAAATATGAATTTTAAATTATCCACAACTTCAAGGTCTCCAAAAAAACTTAAAAATCTACCTACTAAATAATTCCCGAAAAGACTCATAAAATAAATAAAAACCACACCTGTCACACGTTAATTACAGCAATAATAGTGTGTAGAAAAAGCAACTTATGGCGCTCCATAAGAAGTTGAGGGAGAAATAAAAACACATAATTGTGAGAATGAATTAAATCCATACAAAACACTATAATCACAGGCTATTTAGCTTCAACTAAAAGTGGCATAAATTTGAAATTAGAATAATGATGGCTAAAGTTAGAAGTCTCGGCGGGACTTGAAGAAAATTCAAAGAGTCACTCTCACATCCACCTCCGCACTTCTAAATTTTCTACCTTTCGTCGATACAAAAAAAAATCCAGGTCCGCGCGTTTTATCGCGGAGATATGCAAATTGTGCAATTATACCACCATATTTTCCTTTTGGATGGGTTTTCTTTGCAGCAATCATGAGAGGCTATATGAAAGCCTTCTTTGCTATAATTTCCATTAATAAATAAATTAATTTCAGTGTAATGCGGTCTGACCGTTGAGGGACCCCCCTCGCATAGCAGAGGTTTGGCAAATGGCACAATGGGACAAAACATCCCTCGATATATCGCCAAAAATGTATAAGGAGTGTGCACAGCGAGAGGTCATAACAAAGAAAAGTTCCCAGCAAAACGGAGCTGAATGTGGAGTGTGCAATAAATCAAGCAACTATTTGTCGAGATTCGACAATAGACCAACAACGATGGGGTGACAAATTGATAGTGTTAATGCTCCTGGACGGAAGATGAAAGAGATGAAAATCATTCTCATTTCATCCCCCTTTGAGTAAACTTTAAAATTTTCCAGCACTCATTCCACTTGTGGGAAATGTTCGGAGTGAGAGGAAGAATCTTGATATTTATGCTGGAAAAGCCAGCAAGACCGGAAGCCCTTAACAAGGGGGAGAAAGTAATGTACTGAGGTGTACAAAATACTTGACAAAATATAGCATAGAATAAGGGATTTGTGGGTGTCTAAACACTCTAAGAGTACAGATAGTTTTGACTTTTTATTAGGTTGAAACGAACTATTTCCAGTTTAAAAAAAAAATAATCATGAAAATATAAAAATTGGTATTACAAACGTTAGAAAAAACGTCAAAAATAAGAGAAGAAACGTCAAACATTAGAACAGAAATATCAAACGTTAGAATAGAGATGTCAAATATTCGAAAAGAAACGTCTAACATTATAAAGAATGACAAACGTGAAAAAAAGAAACATCAAATACAGAAAAAATTTCTCGAAAATTAATTTAATTGAATTCTTTTGAAGGACTTTTTGTGCTTCCTTGTTCTTAAGATTTAGCACAATTTTTATGGAGGATCAGAAACCTTAGATGAACTTTATTTAGCCATTCAAAATATTCAAAGATCTCTTTTCGACCTATTTTAGAGACAAAAAAAATTGTAAAATAAAAAACTAATTTAACTTAAAAAAATAATAAAATAAGTACCTACACCAAGTAATAGAAATTTCTTTCCCATGCTTTGTCAATGGCACCCTGATTAGCCCGCCAATTCATGCCAAATCTCTTGTCGTCGGTGTCAGGGTTTATTTTAATTGAGAAAAGACTCACCGAAACGGAAGTAATATCTCTTTTTTTTTCGAATGAATTTTTATTAGGGGACACATCGCTACACAGAGGAAGGATATCGGTTTGACGTCCGCCAAAAAAAAGCCATAAAAATCCATCATCAATATCCGTTTGAATGAAGTTGAGAATCTGGGTGAAAAATACAATGAATTGAGTGGAATTAGCGAGTTTGTGAAATTTTTATTAGTCTGCAGGATGTTTTTTTTGCTTCTCACTGAGATCTCCTTCCTTTCGGGAAAATGTGACAAATTACGATGACATGGAACATAAAAGATGGGTGGGTAAAAAGATCAAAGAGGGGATGGCAGAAAAATTTTATGCTTTCTGTTTTCATCTCAATGGCTTTTTCGGCATGATGGAGAATCTGTTCATAATTGCCCCATTCAAGTGGCTTTTAATGCACTACAAGTGGAGCAAAATAGGCAATGATAGGACCTCACACGATGGCCTCGTTGACATGTGGAAACCATAAAATCCTCACGAGGATTTACTTATTCAAACATCTCACAGAATTATCACTTTGTGAAGCATTTTAATAATCTATACGGATTATGGGCTTTTTTTCACTTGAGATTTTATGCAACGGGAATGTTTTCCTTGAGGGTTCCTTATGACCGCCAACGAAGACCTCAAGTGTACCCATTAACCCCTTTGTGGTATATGTATGAAGAAGGAAAAGATTGCTGACAGGAAAAATAAGCTGGGAAGGCGTTAAATTTTGATTTTCTCCCTTAGTCGTTTGAATTCAAATGGGCGGATTGGATGGGTACACCCTCTCCGTACCAACAGACACTCCCTTAACACCCCTCTTTAGGGGCACTACCGCCCCCTGTAAATCCTCCTGTGGCATAATCTTTAAATTGTGCACTGCCGCTCTCTAATTGACTCCTCAATTACGTACTAATTTATCCAAAGAAAACATGCTATTTCACACGAAAAAAAATTCTTGTTCGACACTCGCGAAGCCCTCGATTTCTTGCAGAAAGGGCTGCAGCACAATTTGTGCAACATCATCGGCATACTTCCTGCAGAAGTAGCAAATGGGAGCACCTCATCAGAAATAAGCAAAGAACTTCTCCCTATAACGTCTTAATTTGCGCCATCGTGATACAATGTCTTATTAGTCCATGAACGACGTTGTGAATTAAAAATGAGAAAAAAAGCGCAAAGTAGCACCGCCCAGATGGATATATCGGTGAAAAGTCTACGCATGGTCAATGTCAATGGATAAAGAGAATTAATGCGGAATAATAAAAGTTGTAAAAAAAGTGAGTAATTATGCTGCAGAAAGGTGGTGCAATTGAAGGCTTCGAAGCTGAGAAATTGCTGCTAATGAACCCCGATTAATTATAGACTTTTAATTTATTCATACAAAAAATTGAATGTTCTCTTTTGATGAAATATTCAAGTCTTTCATGAAGACAATCCCCTCTTTTATTTTTTAAATAAACTTGTTCACAACTCAAAGGGGTCGTCAATCTTGCCGAGGAAAAGAGGTTGCATGCAATTGAAAAGTGATCTCTTGCAACTAATATTTTTAATTAAAATTTCTATACTTTAATGAAGAAATATATTTAAAAATAATTGAAGAAAAAATATAAAAAAAACCTCTTTTGAGTCTTTTAGTTTTTTTTTAAACTTTTGAAAATTTCTGACTTCTGAAATTAATTTAAGAGACGTTTCGAAATAGATCACTGACTCTTTATTTAACTATAAAACCAATAAATAGTTTAAATCAATCAAAGAAAAATACCTAATTATAATAAATTCTTTTTAATTTTCTTAAATCTTTGGCAAATCAAAATGATAATTAAATTCGTTAAAATCAGTTTAAAGTGTTTGAAATACTTGAGAAACATTGTTTAATTTAAATTTATAATGATTCTGACGATCCTATATAGGTGTTCTTATACATAAAAACGTGCTGTAGTGATTAAGCACTAATATATGTACGTACATTAATTAAATAAATTGTTTGATAAAAACCTGAGTTGCTTGAACGGAAAAGTTTTTCATTAGATGAATGGTTATATTCGAAAAAGGTGTTAAGCTAAGTATTCGAAAAATAAGAGGATTTATTAGGATTCATTGTATAAAGCTTCTAAATAAGCTCAAAAAATATAGATTATTTATGTAAATTTACTTAATATGCAAGCCTGCAAATGAATAAGCGATTTTATTAACAAAAGAAATTAAAGTAACACCTTTTTCTAACAAAACCATTCAAATAGAGACAGAATTCGCAACTATCATCAAGGTGAACGTTTAATGATCTATAAAACACCTGTAAAT
This sequence comes from Lutzomyia longipalpis, assembly GCF_024334085.1. Classification (NCBI taxonomy): domain Eukaryota; kingdom Metazoa; phylum Arthropoda; class Insecta; order Diptera; family Psychodidae; genus Lutzomyia; species Lutzomyia longipalpis. The sequence goes on along the minus strand of NC_074708.1, from coordinate 14,193,346 downwards.
TTTTGCTAATTACAAACATAGAAATAGAAAAGATTCAGTGTAGTCTTGGAATCAGTCAAGATCAAAGCTTTAAGATTTTCCTAATCATATTATTTTTTTTAAAGAAAAATCAGGATGCAGATTAAAAGAATTAATAATAAAATTGTGTATGAAAGTGCCGTGAAACTGTGTGTGAGACTATTTTACCTGTCAAGCTTAAATTTTTCTAATGGTGTACAAGGGGAGAATCAAAAACTGTCACCAACTATTGACGAGGAGAATTTTGAAATATTTAGGAATAGTGCAAAAATTTGGTGGAACGTCAATGGGAAATATAAGACACTTCATGCAATGAATCGTCTTCGTGTACCTTTTATTCGTGATGGTTTAATTAGAAAATATGGACATGGGAATAGTTCAGCAGATGCACTGAAGGGATTGAAGCTGCTTGATGTTGGATGTGGAGGAGGAATACTCACAGAGGTCTTGAATTATTCTATCCCAAAGAAATCTTCCTGAAATATTCATTAAAAGGTTTTTTTTTACAGGCTTTGGCAAGTTTTTCCGCTGATGTAACAGGCATTGATCCATCTGAGGAACTCATAGCTATCGCCAGGGAGCATGTAAAGGAGAATTGCCTCCTTTCACAGAGAATAACTTATAAAATTGAGACAATTGAGGAGCATTCAGCTCGAAATCAAGGAAAATACGATGCAGTAATACTTTCAGAAGTAATTGAGCATGTAAATGAACAAGAAACTTTTTTAAAACTCTGCATTGATGCTGTAAAGCCCGGAGGATCAATTTTTCTTTCAACGTTCAATAGAACTCCGCTATCATATTTTTGGGGAATATTTCTAGCAGAGGATGTCTATAAAGTTATACTGAAGAACACTCATGAATGGAGCAAATTTATTTCACCTCAAGAAACGCAAAGGATCTTTGAGACAAGTTAATTTTACAATATTAAGGATTAAGAATATTTCATTGATAAAACGTTTTAATATTTTCAGATGACTGCAAAGTTGAACAGCTCAAAGGACTCCTGTATTTGTACTCTCCTTGGAATACTTGGGTGTGGACTAAATCAACTGCAGTGACTTATATTCAGCATGCTGTAAAAAATTGTAATTAAATTTTTATTGCTGATAATTATAAAATTTTACTGCCGTGAAAGAGCATGAATAAGAATAACTGGGTGAATGAACTCCTTTTTAATTGATTCATGAAAATGAAAAAAAATCTATCAATTTACCCCCATCTTAAGGATGTGTTTCAAGCAGTAAAAAATATTAAGAGGAATTTTCGTAAGAGAAAAATCCTAAACAGGAGGCAATTGTTGAATTCATCCTTTTTTTTCCCATCACATCCAATTCACATTTGTCTCGTTATTTTTTTTTCACATCCCTATTAAACCATAATTGTGGGGGTACCTCTGTGGCTGGACTGTCTTTCCTGTTCATCAGGCAGAAAGCCACAACTTCCCTCCCACTTTGTTTTGTCGTCTTCCGACGAAAGGGTTGCTCTCCTTAAGAACACCCACTTGATGGTATTCATTAGGGAAGGAAACCACTGAGGATTGACATATGTCAAGTGGATGATGTCTCATGTTGGATTAGATTGTAGTAATTAATAAGTCATTACGGACCACCATAATCATAGGCATTTGCCGGTTGGGAAATTCTGGTGCACTCCTTGTACGCACAGAAGCACCCAGCGGCTCTGAGATCTCTTGTGGAAGATGCCGCGCCCTTGATGGTGCAGCACATAAAATAATTTGCTGCGGTTACCAAGTGCTGTGTATGCACGTTGGCCACGAGAGACATTTTGAGGTGAGAGCGAATCCCGTGGACCGGTTGGCTGCTGGGGAAAAGAAGATGGGATGCATAAAAAAAAATTGCGCATGGAAAATTCTTTTATGCGGTGCATGGTCAAAAAATGCGACTGCAAAAATCGTATTTAAAGTGGATGATGATGGGTTGGGGTTGTGCAATTTAATTTTATAGTTGCACAGTGCGTTGGATAATGATGCAACAAATTATTTGAATTACAACCACAAATTCACCGCGAGCCACACTTTTGTGAGTTGCACTCCTTGAATCTCGCGCCAGGGGCTCCAAAGGCGCGCAATCTCCGGTGCTGTGGTGATGCTCATCTTGCCCTTGGATTCTGGGATCACGATCCGCACCACTGTCTGGACGATTTTTTTCTTGCCACCTTCACTCGCTGCAAATTTCACGTTCCATGAGGACCCCGCACCTAATTGATTGAACGGGGTGATTTTGCGTGATTTCTCGCAATAATAGCAATATTTTTGGGATGGATGAAGGACAAGAAGGTGAAAGAAGCTAACGGGAAAGTTTCGCATAAGAAATCGATGGGCTATCGATCGCGCGCTGGTGCAATTTAGCCAAATTAGACAAGATTACTCATCCACTCATCAAATTATCCTCGGATGCTCGTATTTCTTCTGTCCGAGGGAGCATAGCCCAGCGGGGGATAATGCCCAGTCAAGATAATGATGCGAGGGTAGACGTTTGTCGTCACTTTTCCCTCGTAGTCCATCAATCACCGCGGCGACTCTTTCTGGGTCACACAAAACTCGAAATTTGATACCCATTTCTTCGGTCCGAGCGAATCATCTGCACACCACCACCCGGCACACCAAAAATCCCTTTCAATTATATCCAATTTTCAAACATCAAACCATCGCTTAATTTCACGAGACTTCCCTTGAAGAACTTCCAACTATTAATTCACAAAAATATCCTCCAGAATAAAAAAAAAACCTACGATTTGTCCCCAATTAGGGTGAATGGGGCATTTCTTTGGCAAATTGTCCAAAGAATTGCCATCGAAAGTTTTAATCTTGTGGCCTTCAGACAAAGTGGATGACTGCAGATATTTTCTTTTCGAAGAAATTGTTATAAAATATATAGTTTGATGAAAGTTTTTTGAAAGAATAAATAATGGGGTGCAAGAAACATTTTTTTTTAATCTTTCAAAGGGATAAGAATTATAGGGATTAATTTTTTCTTGTTAAACGTTTCTTTTTTTTATTAAAAAGAATTGAAAATCTAAAAAAAAAAATATTTAAATTATTTTTTTTTGTTTTAACTTTTAAAGATAATTTTAAAATAAGACATCATGAAAATTTCCAAAATTCCCAGACATTTCTGAGTTAAAATTTTTATCTAAAAAAAACTGAAGATTTCTATTATTATTTTTTTTTAATTTACCTAGAAGATTCAGTTTTTCTAATTGAAATAAAAAAACAAAATATTTCTTTCCCAAGCAATTTTGCAGAAATAAGCACAATAAATCATCCCGGAAGCCACTAAACCACAATATGGCGAAAAAATTCGTTTTGTTCGGAAAAATGCCGTCAAACCCCCGAAATCCCAAATCCATTGAATTGTCTGTGGAATTTAATAGAGTCCCAATATAATGTTATTCAAAAGGAGCAGCAGATGTGTGAGATTTTTGGCGCGAATATCCTCGAGGGTTCCTTTTAGACCTTATATGGAGAGAGTATCTCATAGTAGGGAATGGTCTGGGATGCAATGCTGGGCGTGACGAGTCATTTGCAACAATAAAAAATCTATTATTCGCCGGTAGAGGCTCCCCTGGATAAATACCAGGGTGAGGGGCCTCCATATTGTCCCTTTATACATTTAATAAATTAACATGGGCGAATGAGTAGGTATACAAGGAGACAAACATCCGCGTGAGGGAATCTCTCGACTGCATCACATGTCAGAGATCGAGAGGCGTGTTCCAGAAGTTGTTAATCACAATCATAAATTTTATATGGTTTTATCCTATGCTGCAATTTTTTTAGGATATGGAAAAGCGCGGGAAAAATTTCCTTTCGTGTTTGAGGGAGAAAAAGTTGGGACGTTTTTTTTATGCATTCGCTGGCATTTGATTCGCTTTCTGCTTCTCCAAAATTGGCCAATTTTTGATGGAGTTTCCGCTGTTCTCACACGGAGCCAAATTACCCGCAAAATGCACAAAAATGCTACAGTACAAGAACATTTCCTTCCTCTTGCAACCCCTTTGTGGTGAGGCGAGGTATAAAAAAGCAGCAAGGAGTAAAAAAAAATCCGGTCAGCCATTTTGCATGCCGATGTAAATTTGCATAAATCGTTTTATTTTAAGCTGCAGAGTCCGAAAATTGCGGCAGAAAAAAAACGATGGGCCGTGGATGGTGGAAGAGGGGCCACAGAGAGAATCCCTCGAAGAAAATTCGCCATCATCTCACTTATATTCCGAAAATTACTGTCGATTTAATATGCAAATTAATCGTGAGTTTTTATTGTTGTTTCGCGTGATTTTTCGTATATGTGTATACCTTCGATGGAAAGCCGAAGAGGACCAATTTAATGTTATTCACAAAATTGTTCTTGAGTTGTATATGCCGGTTTTTTTTTCGGTGTTGCCAGCGCTTATCTATATAATACATCTTGTGCATATGGAATTTATGCGATTTGCTTATTCCACGAACCAATTATATGCTCAACTGCGGTGCACTCTATTAGTTAGCCGCATTGTAAGAAGCCATAGCGCTGAAAAGTCTTTTGTAAGCACTTTTCCATCGCAGCAAAGCCATCATCAAATGGAGAATCTGTGTGTTTCTCGCAATTACCCACAGCCTTTCCCCACCCCTTGTGCCCATATAATGATTTGTATTGCACAATTGCATCGTTTCATTATCTCCCATATTGCTAATTAATTAAACCTACCTTTTTTTTTCTTCTCTCAAACAACCAATCGGGAGAATATTTTTCTATACAGCTTCCATTTGCAACAGAGACACAGAGAGCCAGATTTTATAATTAATAGAAAATCTCTGCATATTTATTCCGAGAATTTAATTAGCCCCAAAGGGTCAGTTTGTGGTGGGAGATTTGGTACGATGTGTGTAAATGATGCGGTCAGAAAGAAATTTCCATAATTCGTTGCGCCCAGATAGAAAATTGCAAATGATGCCAATTGATGCTTTAATAGTCAGAGTATTTTCTATCGCTCTAAGGGGGTATACTTTCATGCTCAAACAATCAGGTGGGTAGCTTACAATTTAGAAAATATGGTATTTTAGTGTCCTCATAGAATTATCCAGCATAATATTGCTTTATCTATTGCATTACTTTGTTGAGTTTTTAAATCATATCTAGGTGAAGATTAACTAGGTCATAACGTGTGAGGAATCTTTTAATTTCTTCAATTTATTTCTCGGTTAATAAGAGATGATTTTTAATTTATAAATTCAGATTTTTATTAAAGGAAATTTGGGAAATTTTGGAGGAATTTTTTTTAAATAAAATAAAACAGAATATAGTCAGAAAACTAAACTAATAAATTCAAATTTTAAGTGCAGTTTAGCTCCAATCATCCCTGTAGTCATTGACAACCCTGTGATTTAGAAAATCACACAAAATTTATTAAATTCAACCTAAAAATTCATATACCTATATATATGTAGGTATATCTAAACTAACCACCACAGAACATTAAACGAGTAAATGATTTTGTGTCGCAATTTGTGGATGATTGAGCGGGAGAAATGTAAAATTTTCAGTTTCGAGGCAAAACCTCAAGCCCTAATCAAAATTCCCTGCACAATTTTCATGGTGGGAAATGTGCTGCAAATAATTTCCACATTTTGGGGACTTTTCACCAGCGATAAATCTCAATTGAGAGACAATCAACCCTCAATTGTTGGCATTGCATTAAATTCAGTTAGTGAAAATGTTGTTAAATCGAAACGAAATCTCATTTATGCGTCACATGGAAGAACGCTCACCCTTTGCATGTTCACCCTCCGTATGTGGAGGTTACCGTATTATGAGATTTATCTTCACAACATACGATGCTGTGTTAGCTTGTCCGCAGAGTATCAATTTCCACCCTCTCCGTATACTGAAGCATCATCATTTGAGACTGTCAGCTCACACATAATTTGCCCAACACCATCCAATCTTTTTGCGCATCTCAAACAATATCTATGTGAGACACAAGACCCTCCTGCAAATCCCTTAACCCATACAAAGAGGAAAAAAAGTATTCCAGGACATAACCCAGAGGACAATGAATAAAAGGCTTTTAATTACTCCCATCGATCGCTTCCTGCGGGGATGCTCAATTTCCGAGAGACACACAAGCCTGAGATTTGAGATGCTGAAATGATGCGTGGGTGATTACATGGGCTACGCACAGACTTTACCCATTCATTGTCATCCGATGGCGGCACACTGAAGATGACACTGTGTAATTTTGCATTAATTTATCAATGTCTGTTGCATGTCACCCCACTTTAAAGGGTATTTATCCACCACGCAGACAATGTACATAGTATATTGGAACAGTGCGAGTAATTATAAGAATATTACCAGCAATCATCGACATATGCGACATTCTTCTTCTGACCACAAGATGTTTAACAGATGCTTTTCATATATTTATAACATTCCCGCACTATTTGAATTTCTCAGCATGTCCTCTTCTCGTCTCCTTCTTCCCTTAAATTATTTTTTTTCCAGCAATCGCTTTATTGACTTTGCCACACGGAAAAAACATGCGTGTGCAGAAAAAAAGCTGAAGAGTGTTGAGTATAAAGTCTACAACACTCCAAGGTTTTAAGTGGTGATATATTCTTTTTTAATAGAACTTCATATTATAGAAAAGGTTTATGATGATTTAAACCACAAGAAAAACGTTGTTACTGCGTAATTTACATTTGGCAAAAAAGTTTATTAGAGACCTTTATAATGTTTTAATTAAAACGTAATGATACGGATGTTGTTACCTGATTAATTTATCATGATAAAGGAGTTCATTGTTGCTCTTTGTATTCATTCTTATACTAAAGAAATTTAAAAATGTATTTTAAAGTAAAGTATTTATTTGTAAATCAATCAGTGATCAATTTGATTGATTTACAATAATTTGTTTAACTAATTGATCAATCAAATAAAATCATTCTTGAGCGAGGTAGTGATTGATGAATGTTTGAGCAACAATTGAGTGACAATTGATCAATTATTGAGCCCAAATTGATAAGTAATCGCCTTATGTAATTTTAAAATAAAATAAAAATGTATTTTAGAGCTAAAATTATTTATTGTTTATTTATTTGATTGATAGAAGGGTTGCCATCATTTCTGATGATTCCCCTACTAAAGCTAAAATTAAAATATTTTTTAATATACAAAAAAGTTTATTTGAGACCTTTATAATGTTTAAATAAAAATGTAATGATGGGTGAATAATTTGTAACGATAAAGGAGTTCATTGTTGCTATTCGAATTTATTCATAATGCTAATGAAATTTTAAAAGGTATTTAAAGGCATAAAAGTGACCAAATAAACAGCAAGGACGTCAATATTTTTACATTTATTTAGCAAATTCTACCAGCTCTTTCTCACTGATTACAGTGGAAAATGGGAAATCTTTTTCGTGATTTTCTATTTTTTTGCCTTTTAAAAATTAAGCATAACTAGTTTGTTTCCTTAAAAAAAAGGATTTTTTCATACAAAGTCATGTAAACTCCTTTACACTGTATTCAGGGGATGTTAATTTAAATTGAAATTGATCAGAATTGCTTGCCAAAAATAAATAAATTACAATGAAGGGGAAGAGGCACGATAAAAAGGTTAAAGTTCGATGAAAATGAAGCAAAAGATATCGCCAAAATTCTAAGGAAAGTTGAATCCTGTTAATTATTCTAATTTAAATTCAACGGTTCAATTTCCAATGTTATTTCTTTAGAACCACTCTATTCCTGTATATTACAAAAAAAAACTATGAGGAAAATTTATCAAAGTTTCCCTGAAAATGTTATGTAAATTAAATCAGGAACCTGTTTTTTTTAGAGATTATATACCGAAGAGTTTAGCTCTATAAAAACATCCCACCCACTCTCACAATATGGCAAAAAATGTGAGAAAATCCAAGGAATTGCAAACATTTTTTCTCAATGTGGAATTGTTATGGGAAAAATGTCAATTCCCGGCACACGGCAAGTACAAACAATTTAATAAGGCATTTGCGATGCTAGAAATGAGCATGAAATAAACTACTGACCCGCGTCCAGCGTCATTTACTTTCTGGAGTCTTTTCTGTATTAACAATGTATCATTGTCAAGTGGAATGTCTTGCAACCGAATCCCAAAACATCCATACGCTGTAATTTAAGCAAATTACCGGAAAAATCGACAAAACATGTACTTATTGGTATAATTAAGTTTTTCTAAATACCTACATTTAGAGGCAGTCAAGTAGGAAAGTCACAATGGAAACTACCATTTAACTTTTTACTTCTTTTTTTACTCTATTGTTATTATATCGTGCATAACGACATGGCATATTGCGAGGGAATTTAATACCTACATTAGATATAATGCAAACTAACCGTTTTGTGCCAAAAATAAGATTATCTTGGACAAAATTGAAGTCTCATCCTTCATAGTTCCTCAGAAAGATTTTTTTAAAAGAATTTATTTGAAGGATTCTTCCTTGAAAAAAATTATAATTTTTCAAATAATTCTATCAAAGGAAGTTTATTGACCTTTTATTGAAAATCACGAGACTTGTTTCCTTATTGAATTTTTATTTCTTCGCCTTTATTGTTCTTCTCGTTTAAAAAATATATTTCCCTACTTGAAAACCTCTTACTGTGTGAGAACCACTCGACTTTTGATCCTCAAAACCATTCCCATTGTTCTCAATTCTCAATGGGATCCCTTTGGTTTCCTCACAGTCTCAGAAAAACGCGATCCCTGGGCTCAATGAAAGCCCTCCGTGGGAGGTTCATGAGCTGTATCACATTTCAATCGTAGCTAATTTTATCCTCCTGAGAAAAAATCTATTGGCGCACCTGATGTCTCATTGAAATTTGATGGCAAAACTTGGCACGATGAGATCACTTCGCAATTTGCCATGAACAGAGGATCTTTAGAGAAGAATTCCGCCCTCTGGGTGCCTTTTGCGATGCCATCTTCTTCTCGCGATAATTGTTCTTGAGCCGCGAGGGAGCTGCAGTTACGCGGCCATTGCTAAAGTTGAGATTGCTGCGCGGCTAAAGGTGCAAATGCCGCGAAGAACAAAATGCGAGGTGAGAGGAAAAGGGTGATTGGTGGTGGAGTAAAAAAATAAAGGAAATTGTACTGCTCTAGAGAGACTAATAAGTTCCAAGAATTCCTTGGTGAGCACGTCAAATTACAAAACTTTGTCGTTTCTTCAACTGTCGTGTTTGTCTTGCACTCCTATACTCCAATTTACCGCACGTCTCCCAACCACCTTCATTCTTTGCATAGAAAGAAAGAAAAAAGAAACTCAAGAATGGTCATTGGGGATATAAATTTCAATGCAACAAAGTGAATTAATACGTGGATGGACTTTTTTTTGTGTGTGGTGGCACACAAATGGAGAAAAGGGGGCGTCACTTTCCGGTGGTTGGTAAATATTGCAGACCATACAATTTTCTCTCTCAGCACCCAGTGCGCTGTTTTTTCTGCATTTCTACTACCATTTCTACTACCATTTATTTCCTCAACTACGCGATGCAATATTGGATTTTTTTTCACTAACTTTGAAGGTTTTTTTTGTGGTGGCTCCCAGCCCACCAATTCATCCAACAATGTTGGAAAAATGCATCAATCGAATTGAATTGCACAGAGTGTTGGTTGGAGAAAATAGTGCGATTTTCAGGGTAGATTTATGACTTTCAATCGACATGAATCTCACTTTTCCATATAAAGTGGGATTTGTTGAGCAATCAACGAATTGAACAGCCACAGAAACAAAACGTTCAATTGCAGAAAAAGCAGAAAAATAAATTTCTTCTTTCGTGGAGGGATCAATAAATAAAGAGCTTCTCTCAGAGATATAAGATGTTGCTTTCAAGTCTCTTAAAATAAGAGAGTTCTAGCATATATTTGAGAATTCGTTGAAATCAATTGAATTTTGGAGGATTCAAGATTTTCCTATTCTAATATGCTTTTTGAAAGTTTCTTTAAATTCTTTTAAATGATTAAATGATTTTAAAAAAATATTCCAAGTTTTCTGAACTTTTAGCCAAGAATTTTACTGGAAAGGTGACTTAATGAAAAATCCTTCCAAGAATACATTTTTCTTGAGATATTTCCGATATTTGCATACAAAACTCTCCGAAAAATTCAGTTATTCAAGCACGTTCTTATTGGTTGGTAAAACGTCCTCCCGCTGCAACCCTTTCAGAAATTTTCCTCATACGTTGGTGAATTGAAAATACCTCCCAAATGGAGTTGCTCATTGAGAATTCGGTAGCTCCGTTGCTTGCGCATGAAAGTCATTTCGTTTGATGTTAGCATTTGCATTTATGAGTTTTCACCCCTTTGATTGAGGAACAATTTGAATTTCCAATTTCGAGAAATGCCAACGAACATCGCAGCACGACAACCCGCCAATATATTGAAATTTCCTTTTTGCCCTGTGGTCCACGACAACGTTCGACGCGCAAGGAAATTTATTCAATAATCACATTCAATTATGGCAAAACAATGTGCTCGCAATGTAAGGAAGGAACACGCCTTATCAATTAATTTGGCGCGCAGACGTGGCATTTTGCGCTCTTGGAAGGATTTTCGGGTTGTATTGAAAGGATTTTTATTTGTGCCAAAAAGGCGCTCACAATGAGGTCCTGTGTGCGCGCGAATTAGTGATACGCCAGTGGATGTTTTGATGAAAATATTGACAGAAAATTGAATTATTCAGGATGAGAAAGTCATTTCAATTTCAACCCCTTTTCAAATGCATTGTTTTGCATTTTTATTTCTCAAAATAACACCTCAAGGGGTGGTCGTCTCAAGACTTTGCATCCCTAAATGTTTGGATTTTTTTATTCAATTCAATTGAAGGTATTTATCGAAGGGTTGATTCTTCGATTCTGGAGTTTTTGTCCCCATTTCTGTGAAAACAACCCTTGATCGCTTCTGCGGGTGCCTTTTCACAGTGCAAATTTCCCACTGAGCACCCTTGGGGGTGACATTTGTGGTTGTGCAACCTTCCCTCCCATCCACGAGAATGTTCTCAATGGCAGAGAAATTTAATCAAATGATTCTTGGGTTTTTTGTCTACCCTCAAGAGGGTTGGGATTTTCCTCCCAGTGAGCATTTTGTGATAATACACAAGAAATCCCGAAAACACTGCATGAAAAACAATCACTAAACTGCCAGAGAGACTCTGATGGAAGCGCGCGTGGTATTTATTATTTATTTATCGCACGCAAGAAATTGTGAAGAGTAAAAAAAAAAACAGCCCTAACAGGAAAAAAGTAATGTACTTTCGTACACACTTTTCCCATCAATTTTTCCAAATGTTTAGTGTAAGTTTATTGCCTCACCCGAAGAAGTCAAATTTTAATAATTCACCAAGTCAATGGGAAGGGCATAAAAAAATAAAAATAGGCACAAAAAGAAAAATTATTTATTGATTTCCACGCTATTGTAAGTCAGCTTGAAAATTGAAGGCATCCTGCTCAGAACTTCTCTTAATTATGATTAATTGCCGCGTTGGAGGGTGTCAGGGCAGAGAGTTGAAGTGATTTTTCTTTTAACCCGTGAAATATTCCTTCATTATGCTGGGATTAAGGCGTGATATTCTGTGAGCTGAATTAATTCTCTTTCACTTGCTTTTTATGAGGTGAGAAATGATTTCTTTAATATACATATGGCTCTATTTTTAATAAATTATCAATTCTGTATAAAAAAAAATAAATCTCGCTTATTTTCATCAAAATGTTGAAAATAAAATATTTTATTTATTTATTCTATCTTTGCACTATCATTGCGGCTGCCGCCGACTTACCACTACCTTTTTCTGGTAGATTATTAAAAGTTTATTGGATAAAAAAAATTCCAAGAAGCATTGGATAAAATTAGGAACGAAATCTGATAAAAAATTATGTATACGATAGAACTTAAAGTATTAAAATTTAGAAATCAAAGAAAAAAAATGCTTTTATTCACATTTTTTTTTTTAAATTCTGCCTGAAATGTTAAACCATGTTACGTTGACCAGTAATTGTAGATTCAGTGTTTCAAGATCTTAATTTATTTCAAGACTAGACCTTAATTAATTAAGATTCATTTATTTGTTCATAATTAATCTCATGAACTTAATTTATACAAGGTGGTTATAACAAAAATTATATCACTAAAAGCTCAAACTTTTAAAATTCTTGGAAAAATTGCAAAACGTTAGAAATTCTCGTATGATTATTGAGAGAAGTGAGAGAAGTTCTTTGATAAAATGAATTTTATATTTCTAGTGAAATTATCCAGAGTTAGAAATTCTTAGTTAAATTGATCATTTAAATGGAAATGTTTGGGTAAAATTAAGACTCTTTAAATTCAAAGATATAAGTAAATTTAATTTATGAACTGAAAGAAATTCCTTACGATACAAATTCAAGGATAACATGCAAAACTTAAGAATCTGATAATACAAGAGTAAATACATATAAGATTACAGAGAAGAAAATTCAAGAACCTTTTTATTTGAAAACATATCTTCTTTTCTTACACAAAAAAAAACAATTGAAACAAAAATATTAACCACATTGACCACATTATACCATTAAAATTAAATTCATTTGACATTTAAGAAATTTAATTCAATTTCATCTATTTTTGTCTTTTTTAACAACCAAATCCCGTGATAAAATTAATTCAAGAAAATTTAATTTCAATCCCAAATTCAACTTCAAATAAAAAAAACATCAGTCGCAATTTCCTTGTGAAAAGTTTCTTGATTAAAACCACCAAATTGTCGTACAATTCTTCTTCGCATTAGAAGGAAATTCCATTCATCCGCATATAATTTCCATTTCCCACAAATCGCATACAACTTGACATTCGACCTCGTTAACATTTTACTGTGCGAAAAACCACAAAATTCACCCTCTCAAGGCTGCCTCCACCCACCCCCGTCGTGATGACAGGGAGAATACAAATTTTCCACCCTCCGAGTGAGGAGTCCTTTTGCGATTCATGCAAATGATCTCGAAAATTGTCAATTTGTGCGCATCTAAATAAACTCCACCACCACGCACCGCAACTTCTTCTACCATCCGGGGAATTTTGGAATAAATTTTCAATTGTGGATGATTCTCATTTAATTTTCTACTTTGCCATGTCAAATATGTTTTTTTCCTCTCTCTCTCAATCTCTTTTATATGCTAGTAGCATTGTTGGAAAGTCACGAGGGATGGGAAAATGAGGAGGTATGCAGGGTGGCTTTTAGAGAGGGCAAAATGTTCTGCAGGGTAGAGAAAAAAGGGTCGAGAGATGGGAAAATCTCGAGGGTGAATGGATTTTATGATCATTTCTCATCTGATTTTATGGCTCTAAATTGTCTCTTATGTGTTGTGCAATAAAATTTAACTTCCACGCAGTGTAATTAATCAGAAAATCATCTTCCTCAAATGGGGGGTGGTTTTGTTGATGCTTTCCACCCCTGTGGTGAAGAGTTGACTCTGCATTTTGCAGTGCGCTATGGGAGTTTGTATCAAAAGTCAACCAAACCAGACTTTTTGGGTTTCTTTCAGACCTTTTTGTGCTTCTCACATTTCTTTCCTGCTGTGGGGAAGTCGACTTTACGGCAAAATGACCCACGTTTTAGCCTGCGCCACTCTCAAAGCTTCCTTTTTGCACGCTCTTTCGCACTCACCTGGCGTCTCCACTGCAACAGTACCTGCAGACAATTCACGCAGCAGATTCGAAAGAAATTTAACGAAGGAAAATTTCAGAACTTTGGTCTAGATTTTATTTCTCAATAGATTTTCTGCTTATTTCTCAATTTTTTTTACACACAATAATATTTCTTTTAAATTTGATAATAGTTAAGTTCTCTCTGCAACTCCATAAATCGATGGATTTTTTTAAAACTTTACACTGCTCTTTTACACTTCTACATTTTTTTTTTCTTTTCTTAAGTACATTTTCAATTACTTTTCTTGATGATATTTATATATAACAATTATTTCAATACATTTCTGAAAAATGATTTATCTTTTGCATCACTCTCAGATGGGATATAAATATAATTTAAATTGTAATAAATTATTTACAGTAGATTTCTGTGATATTTCTTCAAACCCTCTAAAGGGGTTAAAGTTCAAACTTTGTTCGTTTTTTAGTTTTTTTTTTTTAATTCAGCTTCTTAAGTGATTTTTTTCAGTGTTTTTTTTCTCGTGATATAAATTGAGAAAACATCGAGGAAAAGAAAAGCTAAAAAGGCTTTTAGATGGTTTTGCTTAAAAATTCTTCAGAATCCGCCAAAGTCCGCCAAAGCCTGAATTCTAAAAAAAATCCTTTTTCAGAATTTTTCATTAAACTTTTCTTCCCACGGAAACTGATTTGATTGATTTTTGCAAAAGATTAAACTTTGCAATGCATTAATTTCTTCCTAGAAATTCATTTTTATCCCTATTCAAAAAACATTACCAATTTATTTACGTCAATTAACAATTTTTTTTATTTACAAAATATCTCATATTTGATGATTTTTAATCTAAATACACCTTTTTTTGCTTCCAAGTCTTTTTCAACTTTTCGTGATTTTTTTCGCATGAGAAAAGCTCAAAAAGAAGAAAAAGACTCGAGAAGGAAACGACAACATCACGCAAGCTCCAATTAAAATTTATTAGTGGTATTTTTTAAGATTTAGATAAATTTTTTTCAGTGTGATTTTATGGAGGTTTTATGCCTCAGTTGACTGCCTGAAAAGCAATTTTTTTAAACAATTTGTACCATGAAGTGTATTTAAAATATTCTTCTAGTCACATTCGGGGAAATATTTTCAAGGCCCATCGCAAAGGAATTTTCTTATTTTTCAAATAATTATTACTTCAAAATTTATTTTTTTTGTTTCATTTTCAAAATAAGAGTAAAAAAAATCTTCCAAGTTTTTATTTTTAAAACGCTTTTTTCATAAAGATTTTATTCATAAAACCGTTCTAAAATCATTTTACAAATTTTTAAAAATTATTCTTTGAACTTTAACTTTATTTCATTAATCAAATGATTTTTAAAATTGGTTTTAAATTGATAAAAATAGAAAATTAATAACCCCAATTTGATTGATTTTTATTTCAACTTTTCTCAGAAATCTACTTTAGAATTTCGTTCATATTTGAAATAAAGTCCAACAAATTGCAGTGATGCGAGCCGAAGTGGCGCCTGAAGATATTTTTTTGCGAGGGATGATAAAAAAGTTGTGGCGTTAACAAAATATTTTATTTATACAAAAGTGCATCCCAGTTGTGAAATGAATTCACTCACTGGGGCCACAAGAGGGTCGTGGCGGCGGCACTCGGGGCCCCTGGCGGCGGCCACTGCACCAGCTGGTGCGTCGCCAGTAGCGCCGGGTGCGCCGCCTCGTCTCAAACGAGCCCCGGTTTGACGTCCAGTGGCGGCGCGATGCTACCATGCTCAAGACCGGGGCTCGGTGTGTGATGCTGCAGCGGTGCCGGGGAGTGAATTTGGTGCTGCCCAAATGGCTGTGGCGGCGCCGGTGGTTGCTGTGCCTGATGCGGCGGCAGCTGTTGCTGATGGTGCAAGTCCCCCTGGCTGTTCTCCTCGGAGTCCGAGCATGACTCGGATGAGCCCTTCTTGGCTGAGGCACCGCCAGAGCCGCCGTTGTGGGTCTTCACGTGCTTCGCTAGATGATCGCTGCGCATGAAGCGCTTGTTGCAGATGGGACATGCGAAGCGCTTCTCACCCGTGTGTGTCCGGAGGTGCCTCTGTAATTCATCGGATCTAGTGAATCGTTTTCCACAGAACAACCAATTGCATACAAATGGCCTCTCCCCCGTGTGCCAGCGTAGATGTGCCTTCAGGTGGCTCGTCTTGCCGTACACCTTCCCGCAGCCGGGAATGTGACAGCTATGGATGTTCTTCTTGCGTAGGTGCACCCCAGCTGGACCGAGGCGTTCTGCCTCCTGGCAGTTGGGACAGTCGCACGTGGCACGACCAGAATAGCGTCTCTGTGAGCGCGGTGAAGGTGCTTGGGGGGCTGCGGGGGCTGCCGGAGCTGCTCCGGGATGAGTCAACCCAAAACCACCTACCGCCTGAGCTGGCAGCATACTCTTGTACGTGTCCTGCAGGAGATGCTGCCCAGAACCTAGGAGGTGTGCCGTATTTGACAAAGAGTGCGTTAGGGAGGAATAGTCAGAGCCCGTTGTGGCATAATTTGCCATTGTTGCGTGCATTCCCGCCGCACTACCCATATCTAGCCAGCCGCCAGCCGCACCATGCATATCCCACCACCCGGAATTAACACCATCTGGCTTGTGTGCCGCCGCCGTGGCAGCCGCGGATACAGCGTTGAAAGGCCAGTCGTATGGGTGGCGAGAATACACGGACCCCAGTGCGGCCCCTTCGACCTTCCCCAGGAAACCCTGGTGCATGTGACTGTGTGAATTATCCGCCACGGCGGGAGACGTCGTTGCGCCGGGGAAGTACAAATCACTCCCATACGATGGCGTAACCGTTGCCGAGCACGACGACACGGAGCGGCTGCAACGAAAAGAAAAAGCCAAACATTAAAATCGCTCTCAGCAGTAGCCTCTCACGGCTCACACCTCGCCAGCAGTGTGTGTAAAGTAATTAATCTCTCGGCATCCAATATATAATATATTTCTCAAGCGACGAAAATGAATTAAATCCATTAAAACCACCATCATAGTCAAATTATCGACGTTTTTATTTCAATTTATTATTCCCATGCCTCTCATTATAACGATTTTCCCTCTCTTTTAATTTGTAATGAAAAACGCCAATATAAATCACTCCCCAGCGGAATATTGAAATCATCGAATATATATTGAAAGTTATTCATAACTAATTTGAATTGATAATCAATGCGTGTAATGGTGTTGATTTGCAAAGAAAGGAGAGAATGACATAATCTTGCTAAAAAAAAAAACAACCATGAAGATATCGCAAGATTTTACACACCATGAAGATTTTATAAAAATCAATTGACGCCTTTTTTTGCTTCTTCATCTTATGGAGGAAAAAAAGAATATTTTTGCAGACACAAAACCTATATTGAACAATGGGATGATTCTTCAGAGAACAAAATGCTTCTGACGCGTTCTGAAGTTGATTGATGACTAAAGAATGATTTATTTGATGAATAATTAATTTTTGGATTATTTTTTGTGTTTGAAAATTATTTAATTAGCATCAATTGGAATGGGATTGTTTTTACGTATTTTTGAAATTTTAAATAAAGGATTTGGCATGTATAATGAGAGACAAAACTAAAGTCAATTGAGCTATTAAACTTTATTTTCTTTAATGATTTAATGCAATAAAATGTTGAAGATTGGAAGACGAAAAACTCTTCGCTCGAAGAACAAACAAAGGAACAAATTGTAACGCGTGTAATCTTCTAGAAAATCAGATACAGTGGGACCCCAGTACAACGACCACTCGGATGTACTCTTCACACTCATTATTTTCAATGCGCGAGAGTAGCTCAACCAAGTGGTCGTTGTACTGGGGTCCCACTGTAAAAGGATTCTCTATTTTCCACTTAGATCAGCTATGAAAATTCGGCAAATATTTGCTCAAAATTACATACAATGACGTCATCTTTGGGATTTTTATCTCTTTCAATGGATGAAACATAAAAATACTTTCTCAAAATTTATCGATGAAACATTGACGCAAATGTTTCATATATTTTTTGATCCTTTGAAAAATTACGCGAATCCCAAATCCTGCATTGAATATTTTTTTTATACAAAAACCGATAAATCCCTTTCTTAATAATTTTGCAATAAGGAAAAAAAATCTTCTAAAGTTTTTGATTAATTACATTTTAAATATTTTTTTAGCTTGAGAAAACAGATCATTTAAAAAGTCTTCTGAATAATCAAAAATTTAATTAAATTAAGGATCAATAAAAAAAAAGTCTTATTAGCTGATGGTGGGCTATTATACCTAACAACATTGTAGGAACTCTTCTTTAATTCCAATTCAGCTTGTTAACCCTCCCCATTTGGCAGGAAGATCTTAATTAAATTAATACAATATACCTGGGAGTGACGTTGCCCATTGAGTTCACAGACGACGAGAGACTTCGTTGTGCCATTGAGGATGCATTGCTCGTGGCGGAGACCCCACTTGAGACGCCGGACCCGGGTGAATGGGGTCCCCCTGTGCCTCCTGCTGTGCCCCCCGTGGGGCTCTTCTTCCACGGATGAAAACCTTTTCCTACAGCGGCGTCCGCGAGTGGGGGTGGCGATTTGCTGGATAATTTGTTGCACTGTGCCGCCAGCATTGCCAGAGGAGTCCCCCTGAGACTAGGATGATCCTGCAACAATACAAGAATAAAACTCCGTTGAAATACGAATTATATATAATGTATAGGTAGTAAAATAAGTATATTTCTGGGAGGTCTCCTCGTCATTTTCTCTCCGCCAATTGCGTGGCGCTCCCCAATGAATTATGCAAAATAGCCCATTGAGTGACACGAATTCCTCCTTGTCACTTCACACCACACAAGGGCCCCCATATATACGCTTCACGGTCATAAAAAGCCAAATCCGCGCTTGAATGACAATGCGGAGGGCCTTTTGAGGAGTCTCGTGAGCGCCGGCAAGCAATGCCGCACACAAATGTACGATTCTTCACCTCAAATTAATTCATAGATTTGTTTATAGCCGCAACTAATTGGGTGCCGGCAATAATCCGGCGTCCACTCTGCCGCCGCAGCAGGGCACCTCTCTCCTCGTTTATCTTGGTGTCTGCGTGTTTTTGATGTGGGTTCTCATATAAGTTATATACTTGTGATATACATATGCTCTCCCTCGCACTTTTGCCTTCTTTTGTGTCCCGACCAATAACGAGGCTCATTCTTTCAACAATAGCAATCACCCAGGGGGTTACTCAACACTCCATTTTATGCACAAGTAGCTGGATACTTGAGCCTTCTTCACTTTGTCGATCACGACATGGACACACCAGGGAGCACCACAACTGTGGGCACCCTTTCCCATCGCAAAGTGTTTCAAATTGATTTTCCTGGTACGAATTTGCTTTCCTTCATTAGAAATTGATATGTTAGAAAATTAAATTCTCAAGAATATCCTTGCTTGAAGAATGAAGGAAGTTTTAAGAGCCATTAATCAGTCACAGAAATCCTTCTGAAAAAATCGCCAGAAGGTGAAAGTGCATCAGATAAAATCTTTTCAGGAGCTTGTGCTTTAGTTTATTACCAGAAAAAAAATTTATCGTTAATTTATTGTCTGAATATAAATTAAAATGGAAGGAAATGTATGTAAATTAACGTTATATTATCCTTAGCTAATTTTCAAAGTGCTGAAAATCAAGCAAATTTTTCCAAGTTTTATGCTAAAATTCGCCTTTACAGCAATTAGTTAGACGAATCAAAAAAAATGTTTTGAAAGGTTGATCCTTTAGCTTTCTAATGGTGATGGAATCACTTAAAAATATTAAATAAAAGTTAACTTAAAAATCATTTTTCGTTTGGGTTAGGGTTTAAATCGAAAGTTCAGAATGTCAGAGAGTTAAATAATTTTTCAAAGCATTTTTGGAACGAAAAGAATCAATTTGCAGGTTGATTTTATGTTTAAGAAATGTTCTTTTCCCTATTTTTTACCTCAGTTTATTATGTAGGTGCTTGACCTACATACAAACATACAAAGAAATTATAGATTAAAATAATCAACAGAGATAAATAAACAGAGAAAACATTTATAAATAACCCATGTAACATTTTTTGGTCGCGGCGACGTAATTTCAGGTCGCGGCAACGTCACGCCACAAGTAACATCGCACCTCGCCGCGACGTAATGGCAACGTAAATGGGGAATTTTTCGACGTCATGGCGACGTAACAACAAGGTCGCAGTTTCGTCGCTGCGACCAGGCATGTGACCACATACGTAACCGCGACGTCGCGGTTACCTCGTTGTTACGTCGTCAAGTAGCGATGACGTTGCCATTACGTTGCGGTTACGTCGCAATTTTTCGCACTGTCTGTCTCTGTTTTTCTCTTGAACATTCAACATTTCTATATTTTCTCTTTCTTTTTCTTTATTTATACCAATGCCATGGTGATGGCGCCATGAGTTATTACAACAAATATCCATACGGAATAATTTCATGGCGACCATCGCGTATATTATTTATTTTTATATGCATTTTTTGGGAAGTCATCACACCCAAAAAATATATGCCAATTTAACTACCGTCGTGAAAAATGATGTAGATTCATTTAATAATGCTCCTTTATTAAAAAATGATAATTTTTAATTATTTTATTGCCATTAAAAATTGAATTTTCTTGATTAATTTTTTTTTATTTTTCTAAAATTAGATTTATATATTCTAAGGTGGAAAAGCTTTAAAATATTGCTCAATATATTATATAAATTGAGAAATAATTTGTTAAAGTTTGCATTGAAATATTTGAATTCCCGCCAAAATAACCGCCGCCAAAAGCCGTCGCCATGACACCCAAAAAAATAAACTTCCATCGTCGAAAAATCCTACGACTTTTGTCGGACATTTCCAACATTACTCCATTTTCAGCTTTATTGTTTATATAATAAATTAATTATTTTAGAAAAATCATATTTTTTGTCTTATAAACAATAATTTGGCCAAAATTAATTATTATGAAAAATAAAAAAAAATAAAAGCAGAAGTTTTATATTGAGATTTTAGTCGTTAAAATGAATAATTCTTTTTGTTGGAGTTTTTAGTTTTGGCAAAATGGTCAGTTTTTTGATTATGGGTGAAATTCACCATTCAGACAGTCTTAAGATCTTAAGATTTCTTAAGAAAACTTAAGATTTCTTAAGTCAGACTGAATTTTAGGCTAAATGTAATATTTTTTGATGATTTTTAAGATTTTCGATGTCTTAAGACCATCAAGAGCATTTTTTTAAACTTAAGAATTATAAAATTGTATTTATCAATTTAAAACAAAGAAAATGCATTTTTGAGTGTACAAAGAAGCTGTGTTTCTTTGAAGAAAGAATCACAGCTAAAATGTTACTTTTCAAGACAAATTCAAGTGTAGTAAGCTGTTTTTTTTTCATTTTTATAACTTTTTCCCGATAAAGAATAGAACAAACTGGCACTCAAAAGCACGGCTAAAAATTATAATAATTTTCCCAAAATATTTTCCAGAGTGATTTTCCTCAAAACACCCCCGGAAAATTCTTCAGAATCATTCAGTGCCCTTTAAGCAAGTATTAAGAATGCTTAAACAATCTTAAGACTGTCATCAGTGCATGATGATTTGCTTAAAGCGAATTTTCGCGTTTTTCACGTGAAAATCCCCCAATTTTCCACCAAGAATTTTCATAAACTGATGGAAAAAATTGGAAAAATATGTTCAATTCTTTATCGAGAAAAAGTTATAAAAATGAAAGAAAAACAGCTTACTACACTTGAATTTGTCTTGAAAAGTAACATTTTAGCTGTGATTCTTTCTTCAAAGAAACACAGCTTCTTTGTACACTCAAAAATGCATTTTCTTTGTTTTAAATTGATAAGTAAATACAATTTTATAATTCTTAAGTTTAAAAAAATGCTCTTGATGGTCTTAAGACATCGAAAATCTTAAAAATCATCAAAAAATATTACATTTAGCCTAAAATTCAGTCTGACTTAAGAAATCTTAACTTTTCTTAAAAAATCTTAACTTTTCTTTAAAAATCTGAACAAAAGAAGACTGTCTGAATGGTGAATTTCACCTTATATTTGGTAAACGTGTCGGTTATTTTGAACAAAAATTGGTGGTACACAGAAGCTGTGCTATTCTTTTCTTCGAAAGAATCACAGATAAAAGTGATTATATTTGGCAAAGGATGGACAATTTTTTCCACTTATGTTTGGAGAGGAATTCTTTTTTTTCTAACGCAAAAATGTACTTTTAGCTTTGGTAAATTATTTAATAGCGAGTTTTCCCAGCGGATTTCTTCTGCGAATGCTTTATTAAATGAAGGAGAATTAAAAATGCTACAAAATAATGAAAATAAAAATTGGTTACGTGGAATATTGGAGAAATGGGAAGCGAAAGAAAAGTTCACTTCCGGAATCTCGCGAGTTTTCTTCACAGGAAAATGGATTAAATATATAATGTTAAGCTTTCAAAGTGCTTTCATTTCACATAGAAAGGAATTTACTAGAAAAGCTAGAAATTAAGAAAAAAAAATCAAAATGTTTTACACCAATAAAACGGGAAAATTCATGTATTTCCCAGCGCTTTTCCGGGAAATGAGAACGATTTTCTTGAGTGTTTGACAATTTCCAATGATAATTTAAAAACAAAATTTGGTTACGCCTTAACTCTTAAGGAAATTACCGTCATTTAATATCTCTTTACCGTCATTTTGACTTTTAATCATAATTTGACCAAACTTTCCGTCACTTTTGCTTTTATTACCTACATTTCTTCAAACTTATCTTAAGCTATTAATACAAAATTAATATTAATATTTAAAAAAAATGTATTAAATAAACAAAATTAACATTTCAAAAAAGCGAAACCTTTAAATAGCGAATAAATAATATAGAAAAGAAGTACACTCACAGATTGAAAACATATAAATCACCTTTAAATAGCGTTTCGTGTCTTATGGAATATTAGAAAAGATGATTTTAAAATTGAAACTATCAGTAAAAGATTTGGAAAATTTAAAAAAATTTCTACTAAAATGCACCATAATCTAAGAATATTTTTTCTGGATTTTTATTATATTTTTTATTATATATGTTTTTTGTAATTTAATACAATTTTGTGAAATAAAATCGAGTTCATTTATTATTTTTGTTTCGAGCCAAATTATTTTTTTGTAATATTTATTTTCACTTATAATGATTTTTAAGTATTTTTTTCTTTAAAAAGCTATTAAAAATATATTTTAAAATTTTTAATAATAATTATTAGATTTGTCCAATACATTGTCCTGAAATTCCGCAGACAATGTCGGCGAAAGTTCTTTTGCTGGGTGCAATGAGAAAACTCGGTGACATTTCATGTCAAAGATTTTCAATTTCTGCCTTCAGAAGAAGAAATTGATCTATTTTCTTGCTAATTTCCACCAATGCATGCCATGTAATGCCATGAAACATTGATCCAGGTACTCTGGATTCTATGCTACCTTATATTTGTCCACAGCTAGAAGAAAATTCGCTGGGAAATTCCCTATTTATGTGAAGCTTCCCATTGTTTACATTTTTGGTGACGTTGCCGCGAGGTAATCGCTACGTAATAACGCGACGTCGCAAAATTACCTAATTGGTCGCGAAAATTACCAACGAATACATCTTATGATTTTATGCATTTTTAGCTATATTTACGCCCACGAATCCACTAAAATATCCTTGCTCTCCCATAAAATGAAGATAGAGCAAGTAATTTGATTAAATAACTAAATATTTGGGCTATTTTGGGAAGGTAACAATCTTCCATTGCGAGTGTGGTCGCGGTTACGTCGCAATATGACCATTCGGTTACCATGCATTCATGAGGTCGCGAGATTACCAAATTGGTCACAAATGTTACCATGGGGTATGCTTCATTATTTTTAGCATAATTTATCATTTTTATGCCAACCAATGCATTGAATTATCCTTGCTCTTCTATAAAATGAATATCTAGCAGGTTATTTGATGAAATAATTAAATATTTAGTCAGTTTTTGCAAGGTAACAATAGGTCATTGAGAGTGTGGTCACGGCGACGTTGCGCGCGACCATATTGCGACGTTATGCCTACCATTTGTTCACGACGTCACAAGATTACCAAATTAGTCGCAAAAATGACCAAATGTTCTATTTTGATAAAAAACTAAATTATTGAAGTATTTTTGAGGATAATTTGTATTGGTAATTCATATTTTCTCATTTTATGATTTTTACAAGAAAAATTGCATTAGAAATGTGAAAATTTTGTACAATTTGCACAAAAATGTTTTCATGGTAATTTTTGTGACGTCAGACTCGTGCCAGATATAAGTAGTCTGTATAGTGTAGTTTAGATTATTTTTAGAATATAATAGAATTTTCTTATAATCGATTGGAACTATTTATAAATCATCTCTTTTATTATTTAAAAAAAATCACAAAGACGATGAAAATTTCTTAAAATTATAACTGTCAGTACAACCCACTTAAAATTGAAGAAGTTATATTCCTTCATAAAGCAAGTATACTATTCTAAACACGAACTATCTATATTAAGAATCTAATTTTTATAAGCTAAAACATCCATTAAAAAATTCAATTCTCTTCAGATCTTTACCTTAACTTTCTTTTCAAAAGAGATGAATAAGTTGGAATCAAAGTTGAGTTGTCTTTAGTCTTCAAAATCTTTAAAAAACTTCCTTCCTTAGAAGAAAGAGTTGGACAGCAAAAGATTGTCCTATCAATCTTCAGAAGAATCTTGATGGAACCCCAGAGCCTATACCAAAAGAGAAATATTTCTTAACTTTAATGCTTTTTTTCTTATGCCAAAAGTAACTCCATTTAAAATTTTCAATTTGTGCAATTTAACTGAAAGATCCTTCCGATAACCCTTTTTATATCAACCCCTTAGTGTGGAGTGTGTTGGTAAATTGATAAAGTCTCTCCCAAAAATGTTCATTGAAAAGTGTTTTAAATTTGTTTGAAAAACAAGACTCCAACACTCTTGTGTTATATGTATAGTACTTTATGAGTGTACTTAAGAGGATTTAACCGCGCAGACGAAAGAGGGGCAAATATAAACAACCCTCGGGGTGTTTGGGCAGGAAGTTTTATTGTTGAAACTCACGGATGCAATTAAAAACACAAAGTTGAGGCATTTTCGCAATTGGTGAAAGAAAAATAAAAACGAAGCAATGAGAAAGGTGCCTCAACCCCAATTAATTAGCCATCCTCTGTTGAGTCATTTTCTCCCCCCGGCAAGCGGGGTTGCTTTTTGGCGACCGGGTGGGTGATTTATTTGCCTGATGGCGCGGGAAGTCAATCTCACGTGGATTGGGTTATTGGATGAAGAATTGGAGGAAGTTAGGGGGAAAATTTTGCTGGCGAAGAAGAGTGCGCGGCAAAAGCTCAAGGAGGCGATTACTGCTGCAAACGGGTGCGGTTCTTTCAGTCAAAATTAATTAAGTGTCTGTCTCGGGGGGCTCTGCAGGTTATTGGATTTGGTATGGAATTGTATGAAAATGTAACTCGAGGAGGCACATCACAATATATCGCGTCAAGACGCTATTGCGCATTTTGTTTATTTATTGTACGCACATTAATTCTCACAAATCACACTTTTAGCGCAAAACCCGCACCGACTGAATGATTGGTTGGGCTATACTCTTCAAAAGTATATTGCTGGGGATTTAATTTCTTACTCCTCGGAGCGGCTCCGTGGGAAAATGAATTAGCCGCGAGCTTATTTATTGTAGCACCCAATCTAAGCCACGCAATTTTTAATTAATACCACAGACGCATCTCTTTTCAATTCCGCGCGCGGCGATCTCCCGATTTTTTTTTCTCCTGCGGGACGTGAAGAAGCCACGGAGGAAATTAACACTGAAGCGGCCCAATTTATTTTCTCTCACACTCAACACGCCGGGCCAAAATATATTGAGCGGGGTGTTCCGGCAGGAGGGCCCCTGAGAAGGAAGGCGACTTTTGGGTGGATGAGATGGTAGCAAGACAAAAAAAGAAGAAGATATGATGAGGCGCGAGAGAAGAAATAAGAAAAGTGCAACTTGCCGAAAAATTAAAATTGATCACATCATCACAATTGATCTCTTTTCCATTTCTTGTCTTACCCATCCTCGTACACATGGCTAATATTATTTTATGGATGACCATGAAAGGCTACGGAGTTGAATAGCAAAGTGCTTTGGAGGTATATGTTTACATTTGAACGTGCTGCCTGTGCAGCAAATAATAGAAAACGTTTTGTTTTAAATAAAAGGAAAGGAATTTATTCATTTTTTTTAGATTCTCATGATAAAGGATCTACCAGACAAAAAAAATATTTCTGAAAATTTATTTAAAATTTATTTAATAAAAAGAATTGTCAAAACCACGCCCATATCGCATCTTATTTGAGTTGTTTTTGTACAAAAAGCAAATGTGCATATGCTGCAAACAATTAGTTCTGTTAATTTTTTTAACTGTAAAATAAAACACTAAATCAATAACCAAAAAGGATAATTTGAGAGTAGTTTGAATGTTTTTCCGAGTTTTCTAACTGATCCTAAAAGAGCCACAGAAAGCATAGACTTCAGAGCATAAAATAAAATACACTAAAAATGAAACTCAAAATAAACAAACAGTCAAAGCACCTTGAGAAAAGAGTGTCTCACTCTGGTTATCTTCCTCATTCAACTTCAATTCCCCATGAAGAATAGGAGAAAACAAGATGAACAATCAAAATCCCCGGAAAAAAAAGAGAATGATCTTTTTTGCAACCTTGTATAGGAGCTCAGATGCTGCGTGGTGTGAAGCAGCAAAAAGTCAGAGTGCAGGGAAGATCCCGCGCGGTGGGGTTAGAGGTAAGGTGAGAGAGAAGCCCCATCTCATCCCATATATGTATTTTGTGTTTAATTTACGAAAAAGTCATTAGCCGGCGTTTTTAATGGGCTTTCGTCCAAAACCACATAATTGCGCCCAAGCGACTTTTTGCTCTCGCAGTGCTTCTGCCCGTGATGGAGATGACGATTATTATTTTAATGGGTTAAACGATGCCCTCATCGTCCCCCGGCAGGGGCTTCTTGTCTCACCCATTTGGACTCCCCCTTGGCCATCCCATTTTTGCGATTTTTAGCGCGTCATGCGAAAAAAAGCGACAACATCTCCGCAAGCTAATTTAAACCACCCACAATTCATTTCCGGCCTTCAAGTCGAAATCCCTAAAGACGTGCAACTTACAAACTACAAGTGAAGAAACTATTTTTTTTAATAAAATTTTTAAGAAAACTTTAAGAAAAAACTTGTAAAGAGGAAATGAAACTCCTTTGCCGGAAAAGGATATGACCAAAAGCACTGGTGCTCTTGAGAGTCACGCCATGTCGTCGATTATTCGGTTCGTCGCCTTTTAAACCACCTACAATTCATTAGAGAAGAACAACAAAGAGCACTTCTTGCAGCAACCAAACCCAGCAAAGCATTTAAGAATCACTCGTTTCCAAATGGCGCCATGAACGCGCACCTTCGGGCGGTATTTGCGAGGGGCAGCCAATTTCGCGAATCATAGTCAAACAGGTGTACATAATTATTCCCTTTTGAGAATAAAAACTATTTTTATCTGGGGAATGCTTCTGTATGGAGTGAAAAAATTAAATTAAGTGATTTAAATAATATATCTTTTATTTTGTTTAAAACAATTTAAAAAATCTTATTTCTTTTAGTCTTAAGAGAAAATTTAAAAGAAGAACAATTTAATTTACTATGTGATCAATTCTGTCAAAAATCTTGTTTATTCTTCTCTAACAATTCGACAGTTGTAAGATTTTTTATTAGAAAGATTTTTCCAGAACTTCTTAAAAGATTTTCTAAAAGATTTCTGGAAAAGTAGCGCGATAAACAAAATGATTAAAAACGATTAAAAAGTATTAAATGTCAAAATCTTAAAACACCTTTCAATTTGCAAAAATACAAAAGAAATGTGACAGAATTGACCCCTAGGATGCCTGTAGGGCTTTTTATTCTTATTATATTTGTAAAAATAACAGTACAAGAAAAACGGTAACTATCTATTTTTTTAATATTCGAAAATGTTCACAGAAGTGTCTAAAATACATAAAAAATAATAAATTTTTGAGCCTGATAGAGCAACTAGCTAGTACACAGAAGGTGCTGTCCTTTTGAAAAAAATATCACACTTAAAATTAAGAATAATCTAATATATTAGGCCATGTAGAATTTATTCGTTTCCCAACCGAATATTTCCACAAAACTCCTTTAATTTTGGAACTTGTTCACCCCTGGACATTCTTCCAAGGAGTCCATCGTTAGGCCCCGTTCCGGGTTAATTCGCCACAAAGTATTTCCAACTATTTGCTCTACTTTCTCACACAAAAGGTAGGCCCTCAAGTGGTGGCGTGTACGGCAATTCAGTGACAAATTTCCCTAATGGACTTATTAAGGGAATAAACCAATTGTTTTCCACCATCGAGTTCTCAGCATTAGGGCTCCCCTCTGGCTCGTCTTTTTGTTTCGCGCGGGAGAAGAGTGATGCCAAAAAAAAGGTAAAACTGTCAAGGTGTCAATCATAGACGAGGCAACACCCTTAATCATGCCATCTCCCTCACGTGCACATAAAACTATTTACTCTATAAATAAAATAAGACAAGCTAAAAATTGCCTTTGCGGGTGAGAGTTGATGGAAAATGGTGTAAATGGCGGGTTTGAAAAACTGCTCCGGGTAAAATGTCGAATTTTTCTTTCATTATAATGCTATTGTTAATAATTTAAATATATAGAAAAAGGTGCAAGACAGCAATTAATTTAATTAAATCATCTTAATTATGATGTTTCCAATGTGCAATTATAGCACACAACAATTCTTTTATGCAATTTACTCTTGCCCGTAATTAAAAGTGTATATAGTGAACACCTCCCGGGCAATTTATTATTAATATTGTTATTAAAACAACTCGCGACAGGTCATACCTAATCCACACCCCAAATGGAATATTTATATACACGAAAAAATGCGGGAGACATTTTACAAAATTAGACTATAAAACTTTTGTCAAAAAAAAATCCCTAATTGATTGATTTATACCACGGAATAATTATTCTGCGGGAAAGGGTTGAAATTCTTCACCGCAAAGGGAATTTCATCGATATAGTTAAAGTTTCTACTGGGACACGAATACTAAGGGCTTTGGGGTGGTGGAAAACTTGATGGAAAACTCTATAATTTCCCTGTAATTCCTTTTCTCTTTGAAGGGACTATTTAAATTAATTTAAATTGTCACCATCCCCAGTTGAACAATTTAATTTTCAACTCATCAAAGGGTTGAAGCCACAAAACGCAAGGAAGTTCCCTCAACTTCCGGTTCTTCTTCTTTTTTTACTTTTAAATTTATTGATCCATGTATAATTTTTTCCTCCTTCCAGTGAACTCAATGTGGAAGAAAATCATCGCAAAACGGCTACGCACATTTGTTGAATTGCGTAATAAATCTGCATGATTATTCCTAATCGCCCAACTGCTCTGATATCTCAATCGTTACACATAACTTTTCTCCCAGCGAAAAGCAGCGGGAAAAATCAACTCACTGACGTGTCTCAATTAATCAAGAAAATACTCACAGGTTATAAATTTTCTGTGAGTAATGTGCCTAGAAATGAGTACTGGCGCATAATAATTTAGAGTCAAATTAATTTACACTCATTTTTATCAGCTTTTGGGGACATAAGCAATTGATTCGTGGATGAGTAGCTTTTACCTGAATATTCACAAAAAGTTTTCAGTTTGATTAATTTTTCACTAAATTATTTTCTTTATAATTTACAACCAAAACACACAAACAATTAATCAGTCAATACGCGCAATCATTTCACAATTTTAACCACAACTTTTCCTCATGGAAGTCCCCGCACATGAAAGTTACCTTTGCATTTAAAAAATCAATTAAAAACAATGCATTTCGTGTGTTCGGGGCAAGTAGATATTGGCGAATGAAATATGTCCAATTTATAATTATTGTACCTATATAAGAAAATTGTTTTGTTTCGTGAGAAAATAAATTCAAGAAAATAAAATATATTGAAAAATTCATTCACAAACATGCTCCACATCAAGGTTTTGGGAAGATACACTTTTGTGGGGTAGGAGTGGGAGTTTGCGAATCACGAATAAAATATTAAATTCGTTAAAATTAATTAATTCGAATTTTTCAAAGAGTTAGTGTGAAAAGTTTCACGTCAATGAAAGGCACTTTTACTTTATTTTCAATCAGAAAATATATTTTTCTGTTTTGTTATTTCTATTATTGTTTTATTTAACTTTATTTTTATAACTTAAATAGATAAGTGATATAATAAGTTTTATATCTAGATGGAGGCGCTTGGTGGTGCATTTTTAATTGTAGGTATATTTTAATGTAAAACAAACAGAAAGAAAGAACTTAAGCTCTGAATTTTTAATGTTATAATTTTAACAGATTTGTCTTAATTTACTCAGAAAAATCCTGGAAAATCCTTCTAAATATATAATGTATTTGAATTTATTTCCATCACAAGTGAGTGACACTATCGTGCACAAATGTACGAGATAGCCTGCGGGGAGGGAATAAAATAAGAAAAGAACATTCCGTCACAGTGTCATGCTGAGAGTTCCTTTCCCCAGAGCCCTAAAAGTGCCCAACTGGGAGAGATTGCGCTTTTTACTCCTTCATGCGATTCTCAATTCATGGTGAGAAGAATAATGTTAATAATTTGGCCAAAAGTGAAGATAAAGAGAGTGTTTTGCTTGACAATTTGTACACCCTTGAGATCCATTTGGCACACAAGAGGAGCGAGTCTGTCAATCTCGCCACAGGCAACCAAGAGTGGTCTCTTCACATGAGGTGCATTTTGCAACTTTTTGCTCTACATTGTTGATCTCTCTCCCTGGGAGCATAATAGCAACAAAAAATGCTTGTGTGGACAACAAAAGATTTTCCGCGTATTGAACTCCAAGAGGGAGATGGGATTTTTGAGGACATCTCTTGGAGGATTACATCGAGTGGCATTGTCATTTGCTGATTCCCTCTAAATACCCATCCAAAATATGGGGCACCTTCGGTTAATCTCTGGTGTGTATGTGTGTTGTTTTTGAGGAAGAGAAAAAAGGGCGGATAATCGCCTAAATACAATTTTCTGCGTTAAATTAAGTGAATTCTCCTCCATTTAGGGCATTTTTTTTCAGCCGACTTTTCACAGAGAGAGAGCCCCTTAATCCTTCCTCGAGCTTCATTCAATGCCAAAAAAAGAAAGATTTTCGAGACGCCTCTCAGCGCAAAGGGCAAGAGATTCCAAAAAAAAGAAACCATCGCATCACAAATAGAGAAACAGCCTCACCCAATAAAAGTCTGTGTCGGAGCGCAGCAGAAATACCCTGTATATGTGCGATTGTGGATTTCCAAGAAATGAAATTAGTGTGATTTTTGCATTCTACATTTATTCGTCAGACGAATTATATTATTGCCGGGGATGATATGAGGCGAAAAGAGGCTAAAACAAAAGGCAGTGTGGTGTAGAAATAAAATGCAATAAATAAATAATATACTTAAAATTGTTGCATGCAAAGTGCAAATCAACAGAAATTCCCTACATCGTGTTTCGCCACACAACACAAGATGTGTGCACAAAAGTGAGACAATTTTCAAGGAAGAATTTTTGTCGCAACTTTTTTTTTGTTTTGACCGCAAAACTAGAGGCACTGTGAGCAAATGAGGAAATAATGAAGCCATTTCCGATGCTTTTGATGCTCCAACAAACCGCTAAATGCCCAAAATTTTATCCTGAAATTGGAACTCATGCGGGGATGGTTCGTTAAAATGTTAAAGGTTTTATTGCCAAATAAAAGTCTCCATGCTGAAAATATTTTTTTTTAGTATTCTAAGTCTTATTTTTAGCAATTAGTTGCTTCAGAAGTTTTAGCTTCTTTCAAATGCTTTGTAAAAAAAAATGATTCGGTCATAGATTAGGCACGATAAAATTAAGTAAAATGTATTATTTAGGCTTTAAAAAATATTTTATGTAGGTATTCAAAAGGATTTGTGTCAGTTAATATTGATTCCTTAATTGAACATTAAAAGAAATTGAAAAGGAAAATTATTTCCATAGACTAAGGTTAAAGGATTATTGGGTGGTAAGATGACTCACGCTTCAAAAGCTAGCCGTTAAATTTAATTCTAAAAAAATTAAAAAAAAAAAGTTTTTTCAAAGAAAATCCCTAAGCTCATTTAAGAAATAAATATTGCGATACAAATTAATATTTCAATGTTTTTGTTCCCTTTGAGACGCAAAAGGGTTAATTTTTAAATAAAACTTCGAGGTATGATATATACATACATACATTCCTTTGTCAAAATGTGTAGTATTTTATTCAATTAAATTCAATGAATTAGAAAACTTATTTAGCTCAAAAATACTAATTGGAATATTTCAATAAAAAGCAAAACATCGCTGGAATAAACAAAAAGAACATTATATCAAAAAGTACACTGAATTGCCTAAAACTTCTTTTTTAAGAGAATAGCCAAAATGGCAAAAATTAACATCTCAAAGAACTAAAATGTTTGGACATTAAGCCATTTTGTGGGGAAGAAATGTTTGTCCAGGGTGTTTCGAGCATTCTGGAAGCCCCTGGCCAGGAACCACAGACTGTTAGGATGGTTGGAAACCGCAAAAGAAGTTGCGCATTTTATTTCTCTATTAAGACACCCCAAGTTTGTAGGATATTTTACAATTTTTTGTGCATGAAAATTACCATTGCAATGGCACCCGATTGTTTCTCAAAACGAAAGACAAATACCAATTGACCAGGGCAAATGGCACGCGGTGGTTCGGGGAAAATTGTTCTTGAGGTCTCCATGGTGGAGGCAGGGCTGAAAAAAAAAAGAGCAGCGTCTATGTGAGCATTTGGTGGCGGAGTTGGAATACACTTCATGGTGTTGTGAAAACAATGTGGACAAGATAATTGTAGACGGTTTTTCTTTAATGAACAGACAACTTACCAAACCGCAGCCCACAAAGTGTATTACATACATAAATTAATCGGTGAACGGTGGATGGATTGTGTAAAAAAGAATGAAAGACTTTTCAGACTTTTTTTTTCTTATTTCAATCCTCTCTTACTCTTTTTCCGCAGCAGGGACCTCTTCGTGGTGCTTCCGCGCGCTTTTAAGCCCATAGAAGAGGCGATATGAAAATTGACGTGTTTTATGTTGCTCTCTCAGGAGGGTTTTTCTTTCCTTTTGAGGTGCTCCATCCGCGCGCAAAAGGCATTGAGAATAACAAGAAGTAAAAAAAAAACGTGGAGACCACAGAAAAAGAGGGAAAAAAGGGCTGAAGAAATGAAAGACAAGTAAAGTTCTTCTCCAATTGTTGCTCGTTTGGGATGGTGGAAGGCACGAGAGAATTATTGTGCGCGATATATTGTATTTAAAAAATAAATACAATTGCTCACATGTGTGCGCGATGGTGAGAGACAACAGCAGTCCATCATGCAACAAAAGACTCCGACTCTTTTTCTAATTAACTCCCATGAATGCAACTAATAAATTTTGTTATTATGGCGCAAAAAAACACGGACAAGAAGGGACTCCATCCTTAAACAGCCTAAGAGGAAGGCGCGGAGAACCCTTTTGGAAGTACTCCATGACAGATGGGAAAGACTCCTCGTCAAATGTTTCAGCGAAATACTGTCGATGGTTATAACACAAAGGATGGGGGCTCCCAGGGGGGAAAAAGGCGCTTTGATGGGAAGAATGGATGAAATTGGCGCCACCACTTTTGCCTTTTGCCCACTTTTCGCTTTTTTTCTCAAAAGGGAGACTCAACCATGTAAATTCCACCCGAGACGGCGACAATGATTTGATCGCACCCAAACGATACGGAGATAATTACACAATGACAAATCATAAAATGCACACCTTTAGCCCATGGGACGTCCTTCACGGCGGGCAAAAAGCCAAAAGGGAGAAAATAACTTTCGCTCGAGTCATCTTGGGTGCAGGACTACATAGAGCTCTAGATGGGGTGGAAGTTGGGAACACCTTCAGGAACTCCCCAAAAAAGACACGGTTTAGGGAGTTTCCATTGATACCTCTTTATGTTGATATACCTAATTTTTAAGGGTTAAGTATGTATGCTATTATGTAGATGCGAATTTTCTGTCATTTTCTCATTGAGATCGGAAATGGTAAATCGGCAGAAATTCATTACTAATTCCGGCTTAAATTTCTTAAATCAGACAATAGTCCTAATAATCTAGATAGAACCTAGATATCTGGACTATGTAACAAAAGCTAGCTCATAGCAGACTTTAGATTTTTTAGACCAATCTTTACGGGGCTATCACACTTAAGCTCCAAGTGCTTGAGCATCATAACCTCTATGTGAGTACGAAAGAGAAAACAACGGTATTTTTTCTCGTTTTTCCACATGTAAAATCTTAAGCATCAAGCGCTTAGAGCTTATGTGTGATAACTCCCTTAGTTTGTTATACCGGAAGTAAGATTTTTATAAGTTATGCTTTTTCGGTTTTGAAGTTAGGTTGAAGCTGAATGCATTTTTGATGATTTTTCTAGAATTTAGATGCGCAAAACTTTTAGAATTCATCTAAAGATCTGTTTAGTTTCAATTTATTCTAAGACGTTAAAAAACTCAGATTCTATTTGAAAAATTTAAGCCTAGTTCTAAAAACTAATGCCTAGGTTAAAAAACTCACCTAGGCTAAGGATTTTAGACCTAGTTTTAAATCTTAAGACTGGATACCGTTTCCTTTATAAAGGAATTAAGTTAAGAGACACCTTAGAAATTAAATTAATTATTTAATAGTAAATTCTTATTTCGTTCTTCAATTTTTCGACTCTTTGAAAGACCTTCTTCAAGTTTCACCGAATAAAATGTTGCAAAAAGGCTAAACTCTTGCATAGCAATGCATTAATTAGGAGTAAAATGATTTTTATTAAGAACAAAACATGATTCTGTTCTTTTCCAGGCATTTTTACAACTTTTTTTTACAACATTAATTCATCCAAAATGCCCTCCCGTGCCAATCTGTGTGTGCGCACAGAAATCAAGACCAAAAGGAACCCTTGCGGTGGCAAAAGCGAAGAAGTTGAAAGAGCCACCGAGTACAAGACTTGAAGTGCCTGCGGCAAATGCAGTTAGAGGTGAGTCTCTTAGTTTGTCGATTACAAAAAAAAAGAAAGAAAAGCGAATAAAATAAAACTAAAGCTCAGCTGCAGCGACCCATCCACCAAACTGCCACTGAACGAGAAATAATTTCAGTAGCTGGAGTTATTTGCTTTCCATGCGAATTAACAATTAATTCGATTACAAAGCTACATTTTATTTCTTTTTCTCCGAATCTACCTGTACAAGACACGTAACCATGGTTTTCTTGGAGCTCAACATTCTTTTTTTCCTCTATTTCTTTTTTTTTTCTTTTTATACATAATGCCTAGGATTTAATTTAATTTACCCTCCTTTCTTGCGCACACATATTTTAATGGATTATTAATATTAACACCGCGCACACACAAGAGGTGCCCACGATGATTAATTAAAATTGTGAATTAAAATGCAAAAGTTGTGGTGACAAATTGATGCAAAAAAAAATCATGTGCTTAGGGTTTATTTTGATGTGTAAAACATAATTTTAACGGCAAAGTAGTTGCTCCGGGGAAGCATTTTGTGAATTGTGTGAGCTAATTGTTTATGTTTCGCCCTGCCATCTTCCTATTTTCGTATGCGCATCGTTTATCTCAATCGCCCTTTTTGCCAACAAAGTGTTTGTTGAAGTAAAATATTAGAGAATCATTTAAGTGATATAAAATAAAATTATTCAGACTAAACGCTTCATTAAATTTGATGTTTTAAAACGTGCTTTGCGCTTCATTTTTCTCGTAATGTTAATATGGTTACGAAATAAACTTCAGTAGTGATGCCTACAATGAGCAAATACCGGTGATGGTAATTGAGACTAGAGCTTGTTGGAAAACTTAATGACAAGACAATTAAAGTATTCTTAAATTAGTGACATACTTCTAGGGATTTATTCGTTAATTTTTTAATTTATTCTTTGACAAATTTTCTTAAATTTCCTTTAAGATTAAGTTTCAAAAACAACAACAAAAAAAAAACAAAGCAAAACATCGCTGAATTACTTAAATTTGAATATTTCATTTAAACATTTTTTATTTAAAATAAATTTTTAAAAAATCAGGACGATTAAATAAGATAAATTGACCTTCTGAATTAAATTTTGTAAAGTAGCCCCACATAATCCAATGAGATAGAGCTCTTGTCTTAACAAACCTGAGGCACACGAAGAAGTCGAAGAACAATCTCACGAATTAATCGCCCACAAGATCAACTAGCATCGATTGAAATTCAAACTATTGAGTGATTTTTAGTGCTGCACTCGCCAATGTTTTTTCTACCTTCAATTGCCCATTCTATATACCTGGCAAATGGCGCAATATTTGAAGCACCTCTTGCAATTTTTTTCCCGGCTCTCGTGCAATCGTCTTAAATATCACGAAACAATCACACACCGATGCTTGTGATCTTTCGCCTCCGGAGGATCACTGCATCAATTTCCTCATTAGAAATCAAATGGCAATAAAATTTAATTCTCCATCTCCACCCCCTAATTGTTATTCTCTTGTGAATTATCTCGTGTGGACGGCGATAAGATCGTTATGGAAAATTAATTTCCCTCAAATCCCGCGCGCTATTGTTGCATTGGTGCAGAGAAACAATACACACGGCATGGAGAAAAATATATAAAATCGTAGGATATGGAAATCATGTTTAGGATTTGTGGTGCAAAAAATATATTCACATTTTTATTTTATTATTAAGATATAAATAACTCAATAAATTATTTTATGATTAAAGATGAAAAAATAATAATGAGTTTAATCACAAAAAAAGAAATATAAGTTTAATAACAGAAGGTCTCGTGGATATTTTTTATTCTTACAATTTCTTAGTTGATGCCGCATAAACCACCACAATGTTTTTTTTTACATGATAATTGAGGTGAAAAAAGATAGAGAATTAATTATGTGCAATTTTGTGGCAATTCCGATGAATTACTGCAACATTGTGACAAATGATAAATGCCACGAGTTCGCGAGAAAAAGCCACTGCAAATGGTTGGAAAAAAGAATCAACAGAAACATGTCCATTTTAATGGAGAAAATACCGCAGAAGCAATAAAAAGATAAAATTTTGAAGAGAAGGAGAAATAAATTTTTACATATTTGATATACATTGATATTCAAACTAAAATACATAGAACAAACTCTAAATTAAAATTAAAAATAAATAAATCAAACAACATTATTGAATTTTCATAGAAAAAATTATTTATAAGCAAAAAGATGATAAATAAATTCGAAAAAAAAAATATTTTTTGTAGTTCATTCATACTATTCTACTGTGTTAAAAAAATGTTAAAAAAATACACTCCCTGTGTATTCTAGAAAATTGAAGAAAAAACTCAGAACAACATCTTTTGCAATTGAAATTGATTTTTTTGTTCACTCTGTTAACAATTCAACGACATTCGACATTTCTTTGGGTTTTTTTTGTGAAACAGGGGTATGTTGATTAGCAATTCTAATGGTGCAAAGACGTGCCGAGGATTCATCTTAAGATCACCACAAAAATCAATTCACACGAAAATCGAAATCATGAATGAGACTGTTGATGGGGACAGAGGAAATGGATTATTTGAAGAGTATTTGAAATGTTGTCTGGGGCTGCTAAATACGAGAAATGTGTGAGAATAGCATTTTGGGATTTGATGGTAAAATGTCTCCGGTATGATGATGCGAGCAAAAGGCGCGCATAGAGTGGAAGACGAATGACACGTATATTAATGCAAAATACACGCCACGGACCATTTAAAAGTGACATGCAAATGAAATAAATTTCCCAGCGTGTGGAAAAATCGAGGAGCAAAACACTTTTCTTTGATGAAAGATTAAGATGTTCGCGCCTGACAAACGGAGGCACACACCATCTCTTTCAAATATGCGCAAAATAGGTAAGATGTTTAGTGAATTTAATTAATAGCATGGTGTTACTTCAAGTGCGCGATTTGCCAGAGTGTGATGGTGTCACTTTACCTTTTTTTTTGCCAAACCCTCTCTGTGTGGTGAGACATTTCCCGGACAATTATTCCTCTTTTTCTCTGGGAGCTACCTTCTTTTTTTATTCTCTAAAGTATAAAACCTCCTATTTCCTACACAACACCCTTCGTCACCATATGATCTCCCCATTTTTGCCACAGAGAATGATATTTCCACGGCAGTGTAGAAGCAGATGGATCTGTATCTGATCTTGAGCGTCACGCCTCGTAAAACTGATTCCGAAGCTTTTCACGGTTGCCTTTTGCGATCTCACCACGTTTTGTTTGGTTAGAAAAGTCTTGTGGCGTGAAAGAAAATAATAAGCTATTTATCAAGTACATTTTATCTCTTCGGATATGCCGCAAATTTACAACGAGGGACCCCTTCTGTGGAGAATCTGTGTCAAATTTATTCTATTCGCTACTTCATGCGACAATAAACCCCAATTTTCCAACACAATTTGCTCGCCTTTTTTAGCTAAGTGATTTATCATCTGACATCATCGTTTTAAATGCCTCAACTCCAGCTAACTATGTATGTTATGTATCTCAAGATGTTTTGTTGAAGAAATGTTTTCTTGAAAGTCTATTGAATTTCTTTTGAATGTTTTGGATTTAAAATAAAAATAAGGCGAAGACGTAAAAGTCATGAGGTTTTATCACTGATTTATGTTTAAAAATGTACGGGTAAGCTGACCAAGCTTACGAGAGCTGTGTTTCTTTCAGTGTACCAATTTTGTGAGAGCAAACTAGAACGCGAATTAATTTAAATACGCGCAAAGTAGGGAAAAGTTGAAAAGTCATCCCCCAAGGAATTTTTAAAATGCCATATCTCGGGAACGGCTCCATAGATTTTCGAGTTTGAGCTATCGTTGAAAAGGTCTTAACCTCAACTATAATATATTAAAATATGAAGTAAATCGATAATGGCATTTTCGAAATATTCGAGTTCGAAATTCTCGAAAATTTTGATTTTGACTTTAGCGCCTCTCGCGGTCATTTCTCGAACTTGCAATGTTCTAGACATTTGTAGGGCTTCACGAAACCTTTCATTTTCACTTGAGTTGATCAAAATCGGACTTGTAGAACCCGAGATATGACATGCCAACTTTGGAAGGCTATATCTCGAGAACGGAGACATAGATTTTCTTCATTTTTGGCATGAAGCTAAATAATATGGTCAACTATAACATATCAAAAAATGAAGCAAATCGATAATGGCGTTTTCGAGATATTCATCGAAAACTCATCGAAAATTTTGTTTTTGATTTTTGGCCCCCTAGCGGTCACTTTTGAAACTTATGATGTTCTAGAGAGTTCTAGGGTTTGTTGAGATCTTTCATTTGACCCCGGGTTGATCAAAATCGGTCAAGCCGTTTTCGAGTTATGGTCGATTTTCTATAAAAAAATGTGGCGGCTATATTGACTAAACGGCTTGGCCGATTTTCGAAAATGAGGTATCGTTGGAAAGGTATTGATGGCCCCTACAACATACCAAAATTTCAGACCTCTAGCTATAATAGCGGCAGAGATATAGTGAAAACAAAATTTTGAGGTTATTCAAAATGGCGGACGGAGGGGTGCGGGGTAAAATTTGACATCATAATCGGATGTCTTCCGGTCGATATTTAAACTTTGCCGTTTACCGCAAGTCTCTATCTATCACCGTTCTCTCGCAATTAGGCGATAGGTTCCGGCCGGACGGCCGGCCGGAAAAAAATTTTTTTTGGCGCATACGTTTTTTGGAATGTGGGGACCCTAATTCGTGCTCATCCCAAGTTTGAGCCCGATCTGACGACTTTCGATTTTGCTCGGTACACAAAAGCTGTGTCTGAAAGAAACACAGCTAATATGTTGGTAGTGAAGTTTTTGCAAAGTAGTTTATTTCAGTTCACTGAAATTTTTATATAAAAATTAAATTAAATTTAAAGTAACTTTATTAAAAATTATTAAACATTCAAAAGAAATTTTGAAAAATATTTTTTTCTAACGGATTAGTACAAAGATATATAAATCACGCCTCCATTGTATCTCATGTTTTTGTGATGAAGCATATGCATCAATGCGCACTAAATAATGTTTTCCATTTCAAGAAATTAAATTGACGAGTTTAACCGTGAATATCTCAGGCTTTGAATGATCTATTTTAAAAAATGTCATGTAAGTATTTTGAAAGTTATATGTACATTCATTCCCTTTATTCAGTAACGTTAGGTGAAAGATTTTTAAAAAATCGAATCATCCTTTGATATTTAATTAACGATTGAAGCGATAATAGTCCTTTTTGCATGAATCTACTTGAGTGTCTGTAAAAAAAATCAACCCTTTGACCAATTTACATTACTCCGGAAGTTTTGAAAAGAAGAAAAGCGCAGCTTTCAGAATTTTTTAAAATCATCAAATTAGAACATCATATAATAAAGAATTATGTGAATTTTTATGTTGATATTTTAAAAATATTTTTATTCTTTTGTGAGCCCCAAAACAGGTTCTTAAACGAATAGACGAATCAAAAAATTGTAAAAAAAAAAATATACCAAGAATACTTGGAGAACTAAAACAGATATCACCATTAAATCGAAAACCTTGAATGAAATCCCCGCTAAATTACTTGAAAAACTATTTTATTTGCCATTAAAATCCACCTCTGATCTCACTCCTAAATTTGTTGAATACAACACAGCCAAGCTGCAGAGTTGCATCCATTGCACAGAATGAACCAACATTTCAATGTTAAGTAGTCGCAATTCTAAGACTCTCCAGCATCCTCGTACACGAGATTGCAAAAGTGATCTTCAGTGGCTTCTGCAGGAGTGATCACGATATTTTAATTGCCACTCGAAAGTCTTCTCGTGGAGCAATTTTGAATCCAATTCCGCAATCACTTTGTTGGGTGGATTAAAAGGTACCTTGTGCAAATACAAGCAATGGGTCTTGCATGCGAGCCCATCAAGTCCCCATATATACATATGTACGGTGGAGGGAGAAGAGGGCGAGAAAGTGTCTGGTGAGGCCGATTTGGAGATTTAAGTCGAGATCATCTGGGGCTGATCTGTGCACTGTGAGGATGAGATTGAGGTTGTTGTGCATAAAGATAAAAAGAAAGGAGAGAGATTAACCGATTATCTGCCGATAAATATAACTTGAGCCTCATTGAGGTATTGTGCGACAAGAGGAGTTGGAATGAAAAGTGAATAAAATGCAGTCTAAATAGGTACACAAAAGCCATCAACTTTACGTTTTGGGATCCTCTTGTGTGCCTTTTGTACTATAGATCCCATATAGGCTCTCATGGTTGGATCTTCTTTTCTTCCACCGGACATTGTTGGCCATCGTCGAGTGTTGTGTGTTTATTTTAGACCAAAAGAATGATGCAGAAAAGACCACACCATTCACTCCAGGTTGACTGGTAATCTCTTTTCTTGGGACGAGACACCATGCTGGCTTTTGATTCTTCCTACCAGCCGCGCGCAACTCCTTCTGGCGAAAGCCGCGCCAGATGAACGATTTTGTCGGGGATCACACCGAAAAAAATTCATTGGAAAATTAACATAATTCCAACGCGGGACCGTCACTAATAGAGAGTTCCATTTAATTGCCCACATTGAGGACTGATGAGGTATAAAAATTGATTGGATATTAACGGACATCCCGCGGGTTTTGTATCACATTGTAAAAGTTGCTCTTTCGGACCATAATTCTGATTATTTTCCAATAATCATAAAAATCAGACAAGGGGGGAGCATAATTAATAAGAAACAACGAGGGTGTCGGTGATGATCATAGGAAGAGCATAAATTCTCCCAGCAACTATTAATAGCGGAAAATCATTACTATTTCCAGACTTGTGGTTACCCTTTTCCCATATGTGTACAGCCAAGCTATTCTGAGGGCATACATAGCACGCAGTATTTTACTCATTTATATTTACATACAATGTCTCATAATGTTGTGCTTTCACGTGATTTTATGAACCTGATTTATTTTATAATTTATGCTTCTTTACTAATTTTAATTGTTAGAATTTTAAATAAAATTTATTTATATACATTGAAAGGTTAGGAGGTCAAACTTTAATTAATATCGAGTTTAAAGCAGATTAGAACGGGTGAAAATGAATTATTATTAGAAAATCATTGATAATAAATTTAAAAATATAATAATTGGTAATTTTAATGTCAAAATAAAA
Source organism: Lutzomyia longipalpis (assembly GCF_024334085.1). Taxonomy (NCBI): domain Eukaryota; kingdom Metazoa; phylum Arthropoda; class Insecta; order Diptera; family Psychodidae; genus Lutzomyia; species Lutzomyia longipalpis. Next base: position 14,151,289 of record NC_074708.1, on the reverse strand, counting down.
ATTCTTTTCCATTGAATCAACTGAGTTCAAGTAAATAGTAACAAAAAACATTGTTCCTCTAGGTACCAGCGACGATTTTCTTTATTTATTTTATTTTATTTCTTTTTGAATATAATTTTTGAAAAATCATAATTTTTTCAATCTTCTGGCACGAATTAGAACTAAACGAACGAATTAGAATTAACGGACGAATTAGAATTAAGTTTATTAGATTCTGTAACTAACAATAAGAGCTTCCCTGTATACCCTCAAGGAACCTTGCTGTCTGACACAACAATCACCCATCATAAGATCATCCTTTCTGGGTTTGCTCGAGTTATTTGAAATTTTCCTTCACACATGTGCCAACAAACGATAAATAAATTAAGAGGAAATATTTCAAAAATCCAAACAAGATTCTCCCTCGAGGGACGATGGAGTTTGAAGAAGTGAAAAGGGAGTAAAAAAAAAAAGGCGATCACTCCACAGAAGGAGTCAATGAAAGGGAATCTCAAACGAGCAAAGTGAAAAAGTGTCACTTTTATGCGCTTAATTTATCTCGATGGTGAGGAATTTGAAATTTGTCACTCTGGAATTTCACAGGAGTAAAGTCGGTCGTGGGGGAAAGGGGCAAAGCATTGGTTTTCAAACTTTTCGGGGAGGATAATTAATTAAGTGTCAGAGACATAATGTCATGTTTTATTGTGTGTTAACACTAGTTTCACACATTCTCTCCACAATCCGAAATCATTGTAATTCAACGCTCTTTCCAATGCTCTGTCGATGATGGGATAAATCTCTGCCACGGAAGATTCCTCATATGTGCTCCTCTTCCCGAGAAATTCCCTCTTCTTACTCTTCGGGTGCGTTTGTCTGAGGGCGGGCGGGAAGATCATCTCTCATAATGAGGTGACTTTTGTCGGAATGGGTAAATGAGTTCCAGGATTTTGCGTGTTTCCATCAATAATGGGGCCTTCGCGGTGATACGGAGGATGAGATATTTATGAGATAAATCTCCCTCTCACAACTTCATTTTTTTTCCTTCCACTCACATCTTCTTCCTTTAACAGTAAAAGACACCCAAACTTCTTTTTACCATCATAACTTGAGCCACTATATACAGCTAACTAAGGAGGATCTCTCACTCTTCATTCTCACAAATGATTGACATTTTGCACATATTGTGAGAGTCTCTGGGCAAAAATGACAACAATTATGGTCACGCGAGTTTGAGAAATTGAAAGAATTTATTTTTTTCAATTTTAAGTCCCTCATCAGTGGCAGATATTTTTTTTCTTTTCTCCATTTTATTGCCCAGCTAAATATCTCGGGATGAAGAAAATATTGCAGCCTAATCACGTCTAAATCCACTTGCAAAATTGCCTCATGCCACAAGAGCGGCATCAATTGATTTTCCATGTGATCACATTGCATTTTCCTCGTCAACAATATGTCATCGTAATGATTGGAAATTAATTGAATTAGACTCGGACAATTATCAAACGACTCACTCAGCCGTACGTGCTAATGAGAATTCTTCAATTGCTAGCCTTTGACTTTAAGGGGAGGCTCAGCGCTATGAATTAAATACCATAGCATTAAATTTCGATTCCAAGAGTTATTTGAAAAATTTTTTAGTATATTTTTCTAATTATTATAAATCTGTTAATTCGGATCCATATTAAAAGAAATATTCCGTTTTGTAACTTTGTTTAAAACCTTTTATACTAACTTTATGAAGAATAGGATTTTGGTCGAATATGTTTACAATTTTGTACTCAAACCTTTTAACCCCCTAATGGGGACGAATTCATTTAAGAAACCTTATGTGTTGAAATAAATTAGATAAAACTTTGTAAGTTTAATAAAGTCAATAAGAACTAACCTATTTAATTAGTTAAGGATACCGGCGACTATGCTTTAAGGAAATATACATAACAATTTATCAAGTAGTTCGATTTTCTTTTATTTCGTATTTAGAGAACACCAACGATATATTGGATAAGTTTTCAACAAGAAACTCTACTTTCTAGCTAGGCTAAATATGATAGAATAAAGTAAAGACTTAGGACTTATTTAAAGAATAATAAAAAAAATAAATATATTTACTATTTATAAATTCATTTTTTTTTATTCACGAATGAATTTTTCTTATTAGAAAATTTCTAATGAGTTCGATTCTGTAAAAAAGTCTTTATTTTTTCTTGCATTTTGAAAGTTGTTATTAGATTTTGACAGTCAGCTTTCTTAAATTGTTTTTTTTTGTTATTCTGAAGATTAAAATATCTGGTTCTAGAAGTTATTTATTTTTCTTTTTTAACACTATCAGTAAAAAATTGCAAATAAGGAAAAGATTTTTGACAAAATTAACCCTTGAAATTCAATATTTTTATCAAAATCCAATTTATTGTTTTTTTTTAGATAGTTAGATAGAAAGATAGATACGAATTTAATATTGCAATGAATTGCCTCTTAGAACAACATTCGTACCATTTGCACATGCTTTTTTGCATTACTTTGAAAAAATCTGTGTTTCTACGAATGAGTGGGAATTGCATTCATCATTAATGGTGGCAGAGGTGAGAGAATTAATTCTAATACAAATGGACAAAACCACCTCTCATTTGTGACCTCAATTAGTCACCAACTGTCGATTCGACTGAAGGAATATTGGAGTTGATCATTTCTGCTGATAGAGAAAACCACATATATTTTGGGCTCTGTTGTGAGTTTAACTTTGAAGACTTTGAGGGTCCCTATAAGGGGCTAGTTTGAAGTGGCGCTAAGTGGTTCCCTCAATGCAACAATGCCCAAAGAAATTTGTCACGACTTATCAAAATTTCAACCCTCGTGTTTCGCCCCATGATCCTTAATACATATTTTTTTCTTAGAGGCATTGTTGCCGTGAGAATACCGTGAATGTCCTAGATATGCTGCCAATAGGTGTCATACAATCAATCATATTTGTAGCATCGCTCACTGATCCATCACGCGGACACAGGCACCAGGAGGGAGTGCATAACAAAAGGGGGTATTCATTTTGAAGAAGAAGTAAAGAAAAAACTGTCACTTACAGGACTAACTGATGGCTTTTGTATGTGTGTCGCTATATTTGTTATGTTCATGCCCATTGTCGGTATTTGCGATCCATAGAATTGCCCCGCTGCCGTCGGTCCCATGTCGGTCAGCATCTTCGCCTGCCACTCCGGCTGGGGCTCCGTTGCACGTCAATGCTGGGCCAATTCTTGCACTCGAGCACCTTCAAGTGGGTGCACGGAACCGAGATAAATTTAAGAAATTAAGAAAAAAAAACTTCACCCTCTTCCAAGGGATTTTTTGTCCTTATTTTTTGAATTCCTCCGCAGTCACACTAAATTGGTCCTATTGCATCGATCTCTTCGGCAAAAATCAAAGTCTTCACAGAGGTCAAATTACGCTTCCTCTGCAACCGAAATTTTTGCCTGCTCTTTATTGTCGACTTGTTTTCTTCGTTCTCTTCTTTTTTTGCTTTAGAAAATATCCTGAGGACATTAGTTTTGTTGCTGAGGACACTATATCGTTGTATTTGTTACTTTGTTTTTTTTTGTTGTGTTGTGGAAAACCTCTTCGGTCTGTCTTAAGGAGGTTTAATATGTGCAGGGATAAACTAGATAGAATGGCACTGTCTACGCTATATCACAAAAAAATTTCAACAAAATTATCATCGCACTTCGCGAATGAGGGTGGAAAAAAGGAGGAAAAACTCACATTTAACACCTTTTTAAAAAAATGTACAAAGTATTTGAAAAAACTGTCAAGAAATTTAAATATGTGACAATTTGCCCCCAACTGTGCCTTTTTTAGTCCCTCTTCAGGCACTCACATCAGGGCTCATAGGCTTGTCCATATAGTGAAATCTGGTATGTCCAGTCTTCTACATTCATGGTTGAAAATTCGAAATTTCACAAAGAGAAGCACTCGAGAACAAAAAAAAAGTTGATCGCGATTCACGGCCTCACCGGCACACGGCTATTCATTCTAGTTCGGGGTATTCTTATGAACTGACTCTCGTGCGATGTTTCGATGTGTGTTGAGCCGCGACGCAACTCTACCTCTCACTCTGCACGCCATGTACAAGTGGAGGAAACCGGCTCCGTACATGGCGTGCTACATTTCAAGAGATCCGAGGGTAAAATGTACACAGAAACGCCCAATCTCCCACTTTTTGCTCAAATATCCGCCCATTGGCGGCGCACCAATCGAGCTCGGGACACACTACTTTTCTTCACTCAACACAACATAACACACCACCATGCTACGCACATCCACACACAACACCCATACACATACCGCAGTACAACACATACGCTACCGCGCCATACTACAGCGGGTGGGGGCCAGCTACAGCCCCCTTTTCCCCCCTGAAGGGGAGCCAGAGGGGGTGCCACACAAGGGGGGCCAACAGGGGTGGAGTGATTTTTCATGCGACAAAAGTGGGGGACACCCAAACCGGATCCACATCCGCGAGAAGCAATTGTGTGAGCCCCCCAGTGGATCCCCAATCAATGGGATACACTGTGTGCACGGCTCCAATTCATGCAAATTCCCATTTTCACGGTATGGAGAAAAACTCGCCACCAAATTGATTGATTGTGGGGGATCATGCGCAAAAATTGCTATGAAGAGAAAAAAAATGAACCATTGAAGCCCCCACATAGTTCACATCTACCACAAAACCAATAGTTTTCGGGTAGTTAACCCCATATCCCCCCATACTACATAGATGAGTTTCTGCAGTGAAAATTCTAAATTTTGTGATTTATTTTTGAAATTTTTGCTTGAAATTTTGAAAATTTACGTTAAATTGAAAATATGTGAGGTTATGTTTTTTTAATTTCAGGAAGCAAGCCTAAAGGAGATATAAGGAAAAAGAGGGTTCAAGCCAATAGGAACGTGGTAATTCTGTGCATACGTGTAGGTAAATTCTTATCGTATATCGCGACATTTAAAGAGCGTTGAGACTTCTTTGAACAATTTGGTTTCAAAAACAATCCTAAAATGCGGAAGACCACGATTTTTCCATCAGAACAAATCAATATTCCGAGGTCTCTTTGGTAGGCATCTTTCAAAATAAAACCGTTTTTTCCTGCATACTCTCCTGGGAATTTCTCTAACAAAATGAATAAAGTTCTTTATACTTTACGTTTACGCCAATAGATTTTCCCTTACATTTCGGTATGAGTGACCCCTAATAATATTCTATCTTTGATAGGTACCTACCTACCAAGCAAAATTTGAATAACAAATAAAAATAACTTCATCTAATAGGTCTAATAGAAAAAAATAGAAGCAGATGGACTAATGGCGACTGTGGGATCCCCTCAGAGGTCAACAGAGAATCAAAATCCATATCAATGAATTTTTTATTCATACCCACATTAAAGGGTGCTGTCAAGGGGAGACTCTGCAATAGCGGGTGAAGGACGGAAAAAAAACTTAAAAGAATTTTATATTTCGAGCTGTCATCGAATTAAAAATGGCTGAGGCAATTAATACGTTCCGGGATGTGTGACTTTGGGATGGGAAACGTTGACGGGAGGGAAGCGAAAATTCAAAGTTCTCGGTGGAAAATGGGAAAAAAAGAAGTTAAAACGCATTGCAACCAGCAATTATGTGTCTATTCCTACAACTCTGGGTGTTCTACATGCGAATGATGATAATTAATAGACAATGATACAATTTTGATTTGAATAATTGCTCCATATTTCTTTTCTTTGCATTCCTCCCTGGATCGTTTGGCATCAGTCATAAATTTTCAGGTGAAATTGCTTTTCTTCTTTTTTTTCTGTTGTACAATGAGCTGAGCCTGCTGGACAGATGAAGAAGAAATAAATTTAAAAAGAAAAAAAGTAGAACGCTGGCATTTTTCATAAAATGCAAATAGCATGGTATATACAGTGTGACATGGAAGCCACCCACTTGAGTGGGTACACGAGGGCCCCTGTAATGACAACAAATTGACTCGTGTCCAATTCTATTTTCAAGAGATGCTCCACCACAACATGATGCACACAAAACAACAAATCACGTAGCGGGCATCACCATAAAATGCTGATATATGTGGACTTTGGCATGCTCGCGAAATTTTACATTCATTTGCATTTACGTGGTGGAAAAAAACGCGGTGGGTGCGAGAGATCAAAGTGAATCCCCCGACACGTTGAAGATTTCTCCTGACTCCCATAAAGCACACGGTCGGGACGAGGAAGCGAAACGATAATCCAGATCATTTGATTGGCAGCTTGTGCCGCACTCGAGGACTGATTGATTAACCGACACAGCCCTCCTAACCGTCAAACAGCCCCCTGAATCGCACGGAATTGTCTGTGGCGGTAGGGGTTGGTCCAGCCCACACATCAACCCCGCATGAAACTCCCGGCATCATAACACAATTTACACGGTTGGCTCACACGGTGTGGCAGAAAGGCTTCACGCTGACTTCTCCGTTTGTGTTTTCCGTGACCGTTTTTTTTATTGTGACGTATTTTCTATTTTGAAAATTAAATTATTGGGTCCCAATTGAAGGGGTGATCCCGAGAGGCGTTGCAACGCATGCAGCTATACAGAGTCAAAGGGATTGACGACATTTATTTTATGATTTTTAAAAGTATATTCGTAACGTTAATAAAACGTTGAAAAAGTTCTCTAAGTTTTTCTTGTTCTTTATGTATTTTTTTTTTTATTTTTCATTAATAGTGGTGAAAATAACCTTTAAACGAACTTATTTAAACTTACATTGACAACAACTTATAGGGCCTTTAGAAATGGTTTAAATTCTTAAAAGATTCTTCTTCTTTAACTTCCCAAAAGTGAGATAAAACATTGCTCAGCTAAATAATTTTTTTTTAACTAACATTAATCCATTATTCAACATCAGAAGTAAATTAAAGAATAATATCCCTCGTATCTTTCTAAAAATGAGGAAAATAATAAAATTTTATTGGAAAGGGTGGAAAACATAGCAAAAATATTTTTTAGAATACCTACTGAATATTGAAAAAAATCTCTTAAGCACACATAATGCCCATTAAGCCCATTAAGCACATTAGATTAGATTAGATTTTTTATTGCTGAATGTCCAATGGAGGTTTACTCCTTATTAGGACTATACATAAATGGAAAAACAATTTTTAAATAAATATTTTACCTTTAATTTTTTTATTGCTATACGGTCGTAAGTTTTGGAAATCATTAAGCTCCATAAATCTAGTCTCAATTTTTAGTTCGTCATTTAAAAATCTAAATCTAACCCTCTTTTAGCTGTGATTCTTTCGTTTTATTTCGCTGAGCTTTTTATAGGATAATAAATAATTTTTCAAAATGGCATTCGTTATTGTTGAAACAATTCAAACTTTTTTATTTATTAAAAAAAATATCTGTTTTACTTGCAAAGTGTCCTAAAAGGGTTAAATATAAAATAAAGCATGAAAAAAAAACAATTCACACAGACTTCCTTTTAGCTAGAATTTTCTCGCGAAAAAATCTCTGCAATTGAAAACAGGGAGTCATTTCATTTGGGGTGCATCAATGCAACACATTTGATGATAATGAGAGGTTTGACACATTTTCCATTTGCAAACTATAATGGTTAAAGGAGAGAAAAAAAGTTAGAAAATGGGTGGAGAGAGGTCCGTGCAGATGTGTCTGTCATCGTTTTTAAGGCTGAAAAAGCGACAATATGGAAGTACGAGCGCAACATAATGGCTTAAACAATTATGTTGGTCGTATGTATTGAAAAATCCTTAAGCCACGTGCGCTCGCATTTCACATTGGAGGATTTTCCAACACACACAGCTCTTTTTAGTCACCTTTGTACCCTCGATCTCGATGGGTTGGCCACGTACCGCCCAATTCCGGTACCAAGGATCTGGTTACCTTTTAATAAATGCCCGGAATCGGCATTGAGAGCATTACGAGAGACCGGAACTATGAGCTCAGATAGACGATGGGATCTTTCCAAAAACGTCCTTTGAGGAGACTCTCTTTTCACCTCCTTTTGAGATTTGCTCAAGAAATATGATTGAATTTCATCAGGGTCTTGCAATCCTTTATTATTATTTTTTTCTAGAAATTCTCGCTCTGTCCTCTCTTTGGGCTTTTCCTCGCCATATATCCTTCATTTTCTCTCTCTGTCTCTCTCGAAAAGTGATTAAAGTAAAATGAATAGAGTCCCTGGTGGAATCTCTCTCCACATGGGATTTCTCGGAAATTGTAATTCTGTGACCCTTTCACCCCTTTTTTTCTCATTCTCAACACCGCCACACACATGCTTTGGGATGAAATTTAATTCTATTAACTTGAAATATGCGTAGGAGTGTCGCTTGCGCGGTATTTTTGGTGTGAGATGGTTATATTGAAAAGGGCGTGTTTAGTAATTTTCAATCGGCATTTCATGAAGAAATAACATGCAACTTTCCCAAATGTAAAAAATGCCCAGGAAATTTATTAGGAGATTTAATTGAATTTTTGCATCATAGCAATGAAAAATTCTCTTCTCGCACCCACATCTCTCGCTAGATGGGAAATTTTGAGCTTAAAAGCCAGAAGAAATATTTAATTTTGACAAAAACTATATATTCATAATCTTAATTAATTATGTTATTATCTTTTTAAAAAAATAGGGAATAAGTTACTTATTTATTGGAACAAAACTAACCCAGAAATATCCAGGAATTTTGTTCTATTTTCTACAAAGTTTGATTTCAAAATTATCTAGAAAGATCAGTTTTCAACTAAAGGTCTTGAAGTTTTGCTGATTTTTATGAAAATAAAAGAATTTCTGTTCCAAAAGAAAATTTTTGGGTGAACTAAATGGGTTAAGAAAATTTTATAACTCTCACAGAAGGAAGTGAATAATGAAATTTTATTGCAATTAGAAGTGGAAAATGTTGCGAAAATATCTCTCAAATCCATATTAGTGGAAAATATCTAACGAAGAAATTTTCTGCCCATTAGGCAGATGGTAATGGAAAGAAACTTCTTAATATTTTTCTTTAATTTTAATAGTTTTCTTTTATTGCTCTACGGCTATAGCTTTCTTCAAGGTACAGTGCGGTGCTTATCTTAAATTTTTTTTAAGTTCATCACTTAAAAATCTAATGCATAACCCATTTATTTTTTATGGCATTTTTAGCACTTTTCGCAGTAAATTTTAACATAAGATTTCTTTGAGTGCAAGATCGATGGGGTGGGCGATGGGAAAAAAAGAGTTGCATGGGACGTCCATTTTGAGGTGATTCCCAATCATGCAAAAATAAGGTGGAATTTCACGCATTTCCACACGAAAATTGATTTGCAAACTAATTTATTGTGTGGGTTTTATTAGCCGCGTGCATGGCGCGAAGGAAGTGGCGCAAAAACGAGGCACCTTAACACCATTGAGTAAGTTAATAATTGTAATTAAGTTGAAGTTCGGCACATATGTTTATGTCAAGATTGTCAGTCAATCGATCGAGTAATGGATGATGATGCCCAGGGCGTCTCTGGGTGCAGTTGTGGCAAAATGAAAAAAGAATCTAAACCCAAGAACCATGACCGTAAGCCGGGGCGAAGTTTGCACACCGAAAGCCACACCGCGGGAGCCCTCGTGCAGAAAGTTGCAAGGAGGTGAGATTGATATGCAAATTTTCGGTGTGGCGGTGAAATAAAATTAAATTATTAACATTCTGTTTGTGCGGATGATGTCTTAGTTCAGCCCCTCCGTGTGCGCATGGCGAGCAAGGAGTTTTTTTTTCTTTTGGGTTGATACTTTTTAACAATCCCAGATGGATTGGACACCGAGTCCATCCCTGGGAGAGAGCGCTTCACGAGATATTGATGAATTTTAGCGTTCAAAATTACTATAATTTTAAAAATCTCAAGCCTGTTATTTTGTCAATTAATTCCTTATGGGGAAAAATTAAGAGAAGCCCCGAAATATTTTACATCTCACTCCTTTTTTTCTCATCTTACCCACTGTGTTAACACATCCATTATACAACCACTTTCGATAGATGATGCGCACTTCGATTCACTTTTCCGCGATGATGGTCAAGTCAAAACTTCCCCCGGGGTGGTTTATCAATTCACGATCGTGTAGCACCAAAGCGGATGGTTACAATTTTTTTTTCGCGCGGCCATCTGACAAAAGATCACCGCATATCACTTTCACACAATAAATTAAAATAATATTTTATATACATATTAATTTATTACCACTTGGCACACAAAAGGCTCATCAATTAAATCAACCCCAATTAGTCAATGCACAAATTCCTCTCAATCATCGTACACGGTCGACGAGATATCCATCAAAATATGCGTCATGGGCTTGTCAGCAGGAGAGCCCAGGTGAGATATTGATATTCAGTGACATTTTACCTGAAAGGTTTCTCGCTAAACTTGCCAACACTTCTTTGGAATTTTTGTCTCAATGAAAAAGGGGGACTCAAATCGAATTACATTTATTTGTTGTTCTTTAATCTGCTTAATGTTTCACGGTGAAATATGTAAATTAAAAATTACTTTAGTTAAACTTTAACTGCTGATTTTAATAATTAAAAATGTTCAATCAATTTACTCATAAAAAAAATTAAAATTATTAAAATTTTGATTTTATGATTACTGATTTGTTATTTTTTCCTGAATGTCCTGAATGACTTTTCTACTGACAGAATAGATGTAATTTATTTAGGAAATTTTTTGTTATGATTAGAATTTCTTTAATTCTCTAAATTAATTCACAGGTTTCAAGAATAAATTTTGTGAAGTTTTTTTTTACAAAAATATTTTGAATTTTACATTTAATTGTTCAATATCACGCATTTTGTTCTTTTTCTCCGCTGTTTGATGACTTGATCAAGCAGAATTCTAGAATTTTTCTTACATCAAACAAATATCAGATAGAATCTCTCAATAAAGTAAATGATGATATACTTTCTTATTCAAATCCACTGACACGATAAATTCCGTGGCACCACCTCAGTGCCTCCAACTCACGCATTTCCCTCGCACTTTCTTGGTTTGTACTTTTTTTCCATTTCTTTATTTCCTAGAAAAATCTTCGAGAGAATTGATGTGTAACTTTAATATGCAATTGCTGTAAAATCCAATTAACATTCTTCAATGCGAGTTGCCAATTCCAGGAAAAGTTTCTCAACAGCATACATCCCATGCGATCATGTGACTTGTAACCCTTTTTCTTCCGTCCGCCCACAATTGTGCCAGCATACGACAATGCAGCCAGGGCGACAGAGATCCCAAGAAAAACCAGAGGCACGGGAATCCCACAGAGAGTTGAGCATAAATCTCTCACAGAGGTGACGCTCGCATCTTCAACCCATGAAGCCCAAGACTCTTCTTGAGTTTATCCCATCCTTATGTGGCTGTTTTTTCGCATTAAATAGGCGCAGAGACATTGGGCTGCAGAAAAAAAATGAAAGAAAAAAAAAGACCGACGGAGGGCTCGAAATGGTGTTTCTCTGCCGATTCAATAAAAATTGAATGAAAATAATTGCTACCTTCATGAGAGATTCATTAATAAACCACCAGATTGGTGTGCTCTTTTTTTGCTTCCATATATACCCAACTGCCTCGGAAGAAACCCACCACCATACCGGGAACGTCGTGAACATTTTTCCACAGACAGTGAGAGCGAGAGAGAAAAATAGCCGAAAAGAAATTGATGAGCCCCTCCGTGCCTTATAATTATAAAAATCCCTTCAACTTCTTCGCCTCATCCTCCCATTCATATCTCGTTTTTCGAGTCATTCCCTCAAATGATGCAGCCATGCTGACTATTTTCTCCCTTTCGGGATGTTTTGGCGCCAAAATACCCCTTCCCGTGAACCCTAAATTCCCAGACTTTTCGCAGGGTAAGCCTCAAAATCATAAGAAAGGGGTGAAAATTCCATTTAAGTATTTCAAAAAAGGCGCGATCCCTTCAATTGTTCTAGGAGGCAAACAGACACCATTAAGGTAATTAAATAACATTTTGGAAATTCAATTAAAACCATTTTCATTCACAAATTGTTTTATACATTGAATTTCATAACGTTTTTATGCTAATAATTCTATAAAGAAATCAAAAGAATTTCCTGTGACTTTTTCCATCATTTCCATTAAAGATTAACAAAGAATCTTCCACGATAAAAAGATGAAGAAAAATCACAAAAAAAATCCAACAAAGAAAATTTTAGGAAAATTACTTTTAACATTGTAAAGAGCACTTAATGTCCTTTGTCCCTCTTATGCAAGAAAGGAGCTTTTCCCGAGGGATATTATGCAATAAAAATTCTAATATAAAGAATACAAAGAATATTGTCAAAGTTTTTCTTCCTCTCTGGAGGCTTTTTAGTGCTTTTGATCCACCAAAAAGAACATGAGAACATTTTTCCTCCAAAGTGGTGCTCTAATGGAGTTTTAAAATTCATTCACTTTGGCATGAGAGGAGTTTTCTTTATGGTTAAGAAGTAACAACAAACATTATTATGTGGATTTTCCACGAAGTGAATATTATGGCGAACCGCCTCACGCCCACTTTCTTCCCGCTAATCGGCACGAGAAAGACGAGGGCAGATTGGAGGAGACAGCGAAGCGCGGAACGTGGATTGAATGTCAACTTGTCCGTTATTTAATTTAATATTGCTCGCGTGGATTGCAAAATATTCCACTTGTGCGCTATTGCCAACGCGGGGGTTCCGCAGGGCGTACAAACGTGATCCACTAGCGCACCCTCCGCCCCCTTTGGGCGCCCCCCAAACATATTAATAATTGTCGAGAATCGTGTGGCGGAATGTCTGTGGCAATTAATAATTGCGCCCATGTGTCTTCGCCGCCAAACACCATCTTACGGAGGACATTGACTTTCGCAAACGGGACTCACATCTTGGGCATCGAGAAATTACTTTGGGACTTTTTTGCCGAGAGTCGCAAGAACACTTCAGCGAGAGAGAGAGAGATTAAAAGATAGTAACGTCCATTGAAGGAATAATGCGAATCGATGGGAGAGCTTTGATTTTATCGTCTTCCATACAGGTTTTAAGCTTTCAACGAATTTATATAAGTTGTGACAGGTTTATAAAGCATTGTAGAAAAAAAATATAATGACGAGTCTCACCTTTCTCTCCATATTACCTGTTTATTGCTAATTGCTAAACGTTCTTTATAAATTATGTAGTAGAAAGAGAGATAATTGGGGGAAGTAAATTTCTTTTCTTAGGAGTTGAAGATATTCTGGAAGAAATTCTTGGTTCAGGATATTTCGTTCCGAAATTTTCTTAAAGAATAAAAATTCTTAAACTTGAAGCAGTCCAAGAAGACGTTTGTTCTTTACATTTTTGCAAATTCTAGATAGAACTTTATAATTAAATTTCAGACATTCAAATTAAAAAAAAAAAAGAAAATATTAACAGTTCTGATTTAAATTTAAGACTGATCTTCAGATTTCTCTGCTGAAAAATCTCGCTAATTTTTTAAATTTCTTAACCATTTTTTTAAGTCAGTTCCAATTCCTGGATATTCAGCATATTTTACCTAGATAGAACTAAAATACCTTTCTAATTAGGAAAAAATTAAATGCATTCTTAAAAAGCCCTGAATGTGTCAGAAAAAGACCTTTATTTGAAAAGAACTTTACGCAGTTTAGAGCAAGAGAACCCCTCATTCAATTAAGTATCGGGATATAATTTGTTCTCTTTATTTTTAGATTTTTGGATAAAAAATGGTAAAAAATGATAAGTCTAAATTAATTCAAAATTCCTTAATCTCCTTATGGAAAAATCAATACTCTTCTTACCAGGAAAAATTATCTTTTCTTAGGATTTTCAGTCCAGAAAATCAGTCTCAACAACATCTAAGACTTTAGGACTTCTGACCTGCAAAATTTTCTTTTTTTTTTACAATTTCTGAATCATTGAAGAAATGTGTTCGTGAATTGGACGTGAATGAATCGTCTTTCTCAAAGCCACAATCCTATTTATGGTGCTTTGTATTCCTTTTTCTGGCCTCTACAAAAGTCATCTGGACCCATCAACAATTAATCTTGATCACAATCGTTTATTGTTGAGGCCTCAAAAGGGCAATAATGTCATTTTGGTCTGCAACATTATGCGTCTCTCTGGAAATTTCTTCGATTTACCATTGAGAAAAGAACTAAAAGACTTTTTTTTCTTTGAAAAAAAAAAAAAGAATCTTCATTGATGGTGTTGGAAATTTTCTGGTGACACCTCCAAAAAATTTGTGAATGATTTCCCAGCATGAAGAGCCGGAGGAATGCTGGTATATGTATGTACATAGTGTTGAATGGCGTCTGGGAGTTGTGTGGTGCTCTATGAGGGACACACAATGTGAAGGTGAAAAAAAAGAGACGTACAGCGCGAGACATCCAGAGTAAACACGTGCAGAGTGCGATGGGCGGGAATGGGCTGGCTGGGGATGGATAAATGTGATATGGGCGAAGAAGAAGTTCACGCCAAGAGAGTGCCCCATTGCCGAGTGAAATGTCAACAGGTACACAAAAGCCCACAGATTGATTTGTTCCGCAAACTTGTGGCTGTTTGCTCTCTTTCTCTGCCCAAAAGGAATCATCACATATGTACATATATGTACTTTTCCTCCCCTTGGGGATTAGCGGATGGCAGGAAAAAGAAGGTATCCGGGTAGTTTATAGAGACCGTTTGTCCAGAGCCACGAGCATCCGCATAAAATCGCACCAGTGTGGCATTGCAATGAAATAAAAAAAAGAAGAATAAAAAAGAAAAACGTCCGCGAAGACGCAAAACGGGCAAGCAAAAAAATGCATCCCGTGCAGTTGTTAAAAATAATTTAATAAGAATCGAATGGATTATTTCCCTGTACACAGCATCTACATACATTTGATACAATATAAATACGATTTACGACTCATAATTGCAGGTTATATCTGTGCCAGAGAGTCGTGATCTTTGATTTAGTGAACATTTTCGCGGGCATCGAAGAACTGCTCAAGATTTTTTTTCGATAACTCCGCGTACACCAGAAAAATGAATTAATAATTCTTCGTATTCCTCCATCGTATTCTTCGTGTTTCTTTTTCTTTGCACTCTCACACAGGATCCGCGCGAATATGGAGGCTATGCGTGAGAGAGAAAATGGCAAATTTTCAGCAAAAGGGGATGCTACATTTCTTTTTCTTTTTTTTTTTAAATTCATATCTCGTTTCTCTCTGTAAGTGCAATTTAAGAGGTCGAAATTTCAGTGATGACACTTCCATCGATAAAAAAGAAATAAATGACTTTGTCGTTTCAGTTGGTATTTTATGGGAAAATGGTTCCATTCTTCTCAATTCATCATTTTTTGTATTCAAAGTGCAAGGGGGATTTATCTGAATGAAAGATTATGCAAATATTCGTTGCAGATGCGGATAAAATAGCATTTTTAAAATAGCACAAATTGCAATAAAAGAGCGCAGAAAATGATAAAATTGTACGAAATCGGCGAAAATTAAGCAAAATTGCAATAATGTCGCATTTTTGACAATTTTATCACATTTTTTTTGCTTTTTTAATTGTTTTTATGCAATTTATACTTCATTTTTTTATAATGAGAGTGAAAAAGGAAAATTTTAAATTTTACATTGGAGCATCGTAAATGGTTGATTAAACGAATTAAGCAATAATGAATCCCAATTTCCAGAGCTTTCGGCATTCTTTGGCTATTGGAGGATAATATACAGGCACTAAGAATGAAACAGAGTGTCAGGAGCTCTGGCAATTGATACGCTTTATTGCTTTTTCTAGTATTCTCAACGTTCATCGGAGAAGAAAAGGTATATTTTTCAACTTACTTTTATTCTTTTATTTTGAACAATTTATAACTTTTATAAATTGTTATATTAGAAAATATAAAATATTAACTTTTAAATAAATATTTCTAAATTATATTAAGATGATTCGAAGTAATATTCGTATTATTCGGCAGAAAAAAAATCCAAATATTTCACAGATAAAGACCCCCTGACTCCAAAATATGGAATTTAACATAAAGAGCAATTTATGTGTGGCAAAAATTAACATTTTGAACCATAAAAATCTCTCCTAAATAACTTAAATGCCAAATCGAGACGTCGCTGGACAAAATAGCTGATTTTAAGTGAATATGATTAAATTTATTTTAACTGGTGCATAAAAGTCAATGGCACGCAATTTATTTCCATTTAGGCGAATATCTTTGACTTTTTGGTTCCTTTGAAAGTTATTGATTTTCACCATTGCAAATCCCATAAAAAGATCTTACCAGGGAGTCATCTCACTTGCATGACACGTTCGCAAAAAAAGGTATAAAATAGATGCGGTTTGAAATGGTTAAAAATAATTAAAATGCAAGTTCGTGGCATTTTGCGTTGCGCCGAGAAAGACTCTCCATCGCTGAACCATGCAATTTCGACTTAATCACAATTTGTGCATCAAATTGAACTCTCTTCTTCTTTACTGCTTCTGTAAAGGAACATGCTGACTTGACTCCAAAAGATTACACCGGAGAGAGGTAGCTGGCAACATTCTGTTAATATCTGCACTTCACCATCCAATTCATACAACCGCCAAGCAAAGAGTTTTCTTCCTCCTTTTCTCTAGTAAAAACCTTAACCAACTCTCATGTGCCATATAATCAAGTTGTTCCAACAAATCTATCCACCCGCCTTTCCCCTTTCGGTCGTCCAACACCACACTATGTAAGTAGTCTAATACACCCCAAAGATGCTCCATCAATTGCAGTGTTTGTCTTGCATTGGACTTTTTCGCCATTTTAAATACTATTAGTTGATTGCGCTTCTCGACTTTCTTCAATTGAAATCAATTGGAAACTATTGGAAAGAGACGTTTTCTTTTGCACTCTTTAATTAAACACCAAGGCGATTGCTCCGAAGACACCATGCTATTAGCCACATAATTGATTGCATTTTCTTGAATTTCACAACAATTTCATTTAAGCCCTCTTTCCTTGGCGAAGAAATTCTTTTTGCATTGCATAAGCTCGCCCCTTCCACGCGTGTGTGATGTGCCCCTGAAGAAGTTCACAGCAAGAGGGTTGCAACAATGAAGAATTTATCGCCATTGCAGTTGCGGATAAATTTCTCGCGCAATTATAAATGCATATTGAGAAAATAATCGTGACCACAGCGAACTCATCAGTTTCCCTCAATAATTCATCGGGGAAATTGGCTGCGAGGGAAAATAGCGTCAATGTGAGTTTGCATCTTTTGCACAATGAACGACGGGGGTTGTTGGGCTCTTTGCGCGATAATTAATTCAAATGCCACCCCCGTGCCGATATTGAGGAGGAAATTGCGATGATTTTTGATTGTCGGAAGCTAAGCACTTAATGACAGCACTGTGGTCAGGTAGAATCTCTCAATAATTCACCAGCTAATTACATACCTCCACCATCATTGCGGACATTGATGATGGAATTTAATAATTGAGAGACGAAGTTGCATTTTACCCGTATCCACAGAAAGGTATTATATGAATTTTCCCGCGAGGAATGAATCAAATGCAAAATACTCGAGATTACCGACTATTCGCAAGAATTATTATTTTTATTTTTAGATAGAAAAAAAACGTGTTTAACATTGAGATCTTATCTTAAGGAGCTGATAGATTTTCTTGTCTAGTAAACAAAGATTTTTCTGATGTTTAAGGTTTAATTAATTGAAAGTGCTTTGATAATAAAGTTGTTTCAGAATGTTCTTAATTTTATGAATCTGCAGGTAAAAGTTTTAATTTAATAATTTAAAGAAAGTCAGTTAAGATTATTAAGAGAACGATTTTTTGGCGTTTCTTTTTCATGTTTAACTAATCTTTTTTTAACTTTTTAATTTTCTTTCCTAACGTTCTGTTTTTTTTTCTAAAAGATGAGAAATTCATTTTCTAACGTTTGACTTTTCTTTTTTTAATTTGACGTTTATTCTAACAAACATTTGAAGTTTTTCTTTCTAAAATTTGACGATTTTTCGTAGCATTTGAAAAAAATGTTTTTTTCAAGTAGTTTTTAGACTGACTTTTTTGAATTGCCCAAACTTTGAGAATGTTTAAACCACTCAAATACCCTCCATAGTTGATCTATGTATGTATGTATATCTCTATAACAATAAAAAATCGGAAAATTCACAAAATTGTTCATCTTAAATCTTTCTATTTAAATTATATATTTCTCAACGGATTCTTATTAATTCAAATGTTCAAAACGACGTTTTAAATCAAACGGCTTTTTAATAAGATTTCATAAGAATTATTGAGAATTCTTCTTCTCTATTCACGATGCCGACATAGTATTCTCAATTGATTTCCCCTCCTTTCCTGAGTGGGGGAGTAATCTCTCACCTCTTTTCATTCTCAGAATGTGGTGCTCTTCCCAATGACATAGAATTGTGCGGAGAACAATAAAATATTCCATGACATGAGAAAAAAACACATGGTGGTGGACACTCCATACTTGGGTGAGGGATTTGTGGTTCTCAAGCTCGACGATGGTAATACTTGTGGAGCTTCTTTTTTGGATTGCGGACAATTTATGTAAATTGCTGTGAGGACTGTGAGGAAGTTTTGCAAAAAAAAAAATTCCTCGGATATGGTCTCTTGTTTTACTACTTTTATAGGAGGAAAAAGAAGAAAAACTCAAGCCACGGGGGTTTGTCAAAATTGGATAATTTATGATGTGTTTGTGAATTTTTTATTGAAAAATCATGTTGAAAAGTGGACAAAAGTACAACCCTTTCTGTAAATGCTTCTTGGTAGTCATAAGATAGATGATATAGAGACGAAGTAAATCCCCATCATTTTTCCTACCCACAAAATGGTATCCAATATTGGAATTATTTATGACACATCCAATAGAAAATATAGCTATATGGCTCGCTTTGGAATAAAGTATCGTTCAGTTGCAATTGATAGGTGAATTATGTCATTATTGGTATTTATGTGATATCACATATTTATAAGAAGTTAAAATTGGTGTCTTGCTATTCAAATTACAATCAATTTTCAATCCTTTTCCCACCCATTGTGGCCGATGAAATAACACTGATTTCCCATTTCCGTATATAATGTCTTATTCCCAAAAGTATGACCAATTTTATTTTATATACATATGCATTGCTAGAAGCAGAGGCTTTCTACGAAATCCCCTCATCATCGTTGGGGTATATCATTTAAAATCCCGCGCTTGAATTATTTGGAGAGATTCCTCATTTTCGGCTTTTGATTAATTTATCAATCAATTGTCAGAGGACAAAATCCCATAATATTTTGACTCATACTTTTCCTCAAAAAAAGACCTAATAAGTCCATCGATCAATCATAGAATTTTAAGCATTTTATTTGAATTTAAAAAAGATCCTCTAGCTTTGTAAAAAAAAAATCCATCCCTCAATTAATGCCAAAACCACCCCATGTCGAAAATCTTTCGTTCTGCTAAAATTTCTCTACTCACCAGATAAATACAAAGTTGCAATTTCCCTTTTAGCCGTATTTACCCAAAACTCTGTAACGAGATGATAATGATTTTATGGCGGAAATTTGCACATCTCAATAAAATCATGCGCTCAATTTTAATCTCAAAGGCACGCACCGGACTATGAGGAAGGAGGGGTGGATTTTATTGAAATGACTGGCGTATTCCTCCGCGAATATAAAGCTAAAGGCTTAATTGTCATTTCCCGTGACTCCAACATTCAAAGAAGGGGGGCTCACAGGGTAATTTCACGTGTGCGTCTCTCTATCAAGGAGCTCTCTCGAGAGAATTTTGTTTTATCGTTTTACTGGCGCGGAAATTTAAAGAAAAAAGGAATCCCTCGATTCATCATTGTTGCAACCGAGTCACAAGCCAATTGGATGGTATAATGTTTTGAAAACAAATAACATGTTAACACGTGAACTTTTATATGGTTCGTTTATTTTATAAAATTCTCCACCACTGAAGATGCATAGATAGAGAGATTAAAAAGTTACGCGGTTTCATGGCTCTATAAAATGTAGATGAACTTTTGGAGCATCTTTTAAAGCTGGTGCAGCTGAATTTAATTTTAACGTAAATAATTCATTCATGTTTTAGATAAAGTCTAGCTTTATAGCAAGCTGTTTCTAAAAGGATATGAGATCATCACGAAGGTAGGAATCTTTTTTTTTTGTAAAGTGTTTTAAAGACAAGCGTATTGAGCGCAAAATTCCTATTATTTCGTTCTGAATTCTGATTAAATATTTGCAGAAATTCCTTAGAATCCAGTAGAGGAGGTTATTCATTTTTAAATGGGATTTTCAGACGTTATAAATAAACGTCAAACCTCTGACGCGTTCCAGAGCGATGAAGAAATGTAAATCGTTAAAAGAGAAATGTCAAATCTTATAAAAACGACGTCTAGCCTTACAAATTCATGTCAATTTTTTTTAAAAACGTCAAATGTCAGGAAAAAGACGTCAACTGTTATTTATATGTTTTTATCTTAATCTGTATAAATCTTTATTCAAATAGAAGAATTAAAAGAAAAACCTAGAACAGATATCTCTACTCCTCTGATAAATAAGGGCGACAATGCGAGTTTTTCGTGATTTCAGCAATGTTTTGAAAAGAATCGATTGCTAAAAAAAAGGTGCTCTATCAAAATCCGCAAAATTGTTCTAAAAACAATAATTTTCCTTCAATTCTCTCTTAAAAATTTATTACTTTAATGAGATTTCAGTAATATTATAATGTGAGAAAGGTGAGTTACATCATATTACCATTTAACATGATCAAATTAAACCCCTTACCTTGAGATCATAAAACTTCAATTCACAACATTCCCCCCTGAAAATGTCTCTATTCATACTACATCGCGTTAGAAGTTCTAAACTTTGTGTTGATGAATTAAATTAAAATTCTTCTCATGATCAAATGAACAAATTTGCTCAGAGGCATTTTCATGCGCTATTATTATCTTGCTTTGGTGAATTAGAAAAAAAATAATAAAAACACGGAGGCATGAAGGTGAGAAGAGTGCCACTGAATAATGTGTCGCACCTTAGAAAAATCCATATAACTAATCATGATAATGTACATACATATAGTGTATGTTCTATGTTGCCTCCTAATAGTAATGATTACAAGCCAAATAAAGCAGTCATTATTTCTGAATTAACAAGGTGTGGAGAAAATTGCCTCGTGTTCACCGACGAAAATTTGTTGCGGCCGCATCAGGAATATAGGTAGCCAGCAATAATTCACAAGTTTGGATGAAATTAATGTTAAAATAATCAATTTCCACACCATATATACATATACTATTCACCTCTATGACTATATACCTACATACAAATGCCCCCCACCCACGTATTCATTTGCACCCAAAAATATTGTCACCCATTCTTGTGCACGAGGTGTGATTAATTCAATTTCTAGGGAAGGATAATCACAATTTGAAGAGAGTGAAATAGTATAATAACAAATGAACTTCCATACCTAATGAGACTCACATTAGCTCTCTGTGTGAGTCTTTTTTTTGTGACCCACGCGCGGGGTGTTCTTGTGTCGCCCGCTATTTTGGGCTTCTGCCACACAATGGCCCGCACCTGAAAATTAATTTTTCCATTCGACTACATTCCAATTGGTCGTGGATTGTTAATTTTCGTTAATTTCTTCATTTCATAATTACTTAATTGGCTGTTTATTCTAATACATATAGGATAGCGGGGCACGTGAACTTAATTGAGCCACCCCGCATTACACAAACCCAAAAATTATACAAATTCTCTCGTTTGGTAGGCTCTATCACACTCTGGGTGGCAAATTATTCCTTAAAAAAATTTATAACATTTCAAACTATTTAAACTTCGGTAAATTATCGAAAAACCCAAATCAAAGCAAATTAAATTTTGTTTCTGATTTAAGTGCCTCTTGCGGTTACTTTTAAAATTTGCAATGTTTTGGACATTTATAGGACTTTTTGAAACCTTTAATTTGAGTCTAATTTGATTTAAATCGGCCAAGCCGTTCTCCAGTTATATCAGAATAACATCTTTTAGCCTTAGGGTGGCCTTAATTGCTAAAATGCTTGATCGATTTTTAATATTGAGCTGTTCAATATACTAAAACTTGAAATTTTGACTATATAGCGGCCATCTTGGATTTTTAAAGTTTTCTAGCTAAAAATTAATTATATCCGACCAGGTTGAATCATTACCACAGTTTTCGTAATGTGGAATGTCTCAAACGTGGTTATACTGAGTTTGAGCCCGATCTGAAATATTCAGTCTTTACGACGGTTACAACACTTGGTATAAACCAGGAAGTGGAATACCAAGTTATAAAATTTAAAATAAACAATAATTTTTAAATGATTCTTAATAAGAGATAGTAAACTCTAGACACTGAAGAGAACACCTGTTCTGAACACATCTTATCAGTGCAACTGATTAGCGTAATGTGAGATAAATAACTTAAAATCATTATTGTTTAATGTTTATATTACTCTCAGATAAGATATTTACTCAAGTACCTTTGTTATCTAGAACAAAGCTATATTGTGACTTTCAAATTTCTTCAAAAAAGACTGCTTTAAAGATGAGATATAAGGCGTATACCGTCTGATGTTATAACAGTAGCAATCTTGCATTTAATGCGATTGCACGTAATTTAAGCGTGGAATAATTTAATATTTCTACTGTTTGACGTTCGCTTAA
Source organism: Lutzomyia longipalpis (assembly GCF_024334085.1). Classification (NCBI taxonomy): domain Eukaryota; kingdom Metazoa; phylum Arthropoda; class Insecta; order Diptera; family Psychodidae; genus Lutzomyia; species Lutzomyia longipalpis. Next base: position 14,128,601 of record NC_074708.1, on the reverse strand, counting down.
GTTTCCAATTAAAGAATCTCCTAAAATTTCGGCTATGACTAAATTCGACAGTGTTGCAAAACTTTGGAAAGGAGAAGACGATACAAATAAACTTTTCCACGAAAATGTCACTGTAGGTCGTGCTGTGCTGTATTTACTTAAGATTAGTTCAGAAAAAATTTGCCAGATTAGTGCTGATGATGGAAGCCAAAGAACCAACAATGAGATTTATGAGGCAACACTTAGGATTGCACTAAAGCTTCAGAAACAAGGATGCTCCAAAGGAGATGTTGTAGGCTTTGTTTGTCGAAACAGTCACGATCTCACACCGGCTTTCTTAGCATCCCAATACTTGGGAGCTCCTACAAATGCTCTGGATATTTCCTTTACAAAAGGCTAGTTAAAGTTTTAGATGTACTCGGAGTTCTTATCAAACATTTATTTTCCTAATTTGTTTAGAAGAAATCTCGCATATGTTTAGAGCAACTAAGCCAAAATTTGTCTTCTGCGACAACGATGCGGTGGGAAAAGTTCAGAGTTCGCTTCATGAAATTGGAAATAGAGCTACAATAATCATATTAGGGGAGAAAATAAATGGTTTTGCTCATATTAATGATTTCTTGGACGATGACGTGGATGAAAGGGAAATAACGTAAGTAGGAATGTCATTTAAAAACAGACAGTTCGTTAATTTTATGGTGTCTACAGAAACTTGGTGCTTCATCCACCAGAAGTAGACAGAAGATCATGCTCATCCATCATCTGCTCATCTGGAACAACAGGGCTACCAAAAGGTGTTGCAGTTTCTCATGAAAGCCTACAGATCATGTTCTGCAGACCAATCAACCAACTACTCGGACCATCAAATTCAATATTCTGCTTTAGTTCACTTTACTGGCTTTCTGGCTACATTTCGATGTTTAGAGGATTCTTCATGGGTGCTCAGAGAATAATCACAACCAAGACCTTTACTCCAGAATTAATGATTTCAATTATAAAAGAATACAACGTTACCCTCCTAATAAGTCCTCCAGCTCAAGCTGCGCAACTCATGAATTGTCCACTCTTTGAAAAAGACACCCTGGCTGGATTAAATAACTACACATGTGGTGGAAGTATGGTGACTAAAGAGCTGTCTAACAAAATGAAGCAATACCTCCCCAAAGGAGCATTAACTATTGTCTATGGCATGACCGAGAGTGGAACTATATCTACTGAATCTTCTCAGTCATTAAAAGGTTCTGTAGGAAACTTGACTGCTGGTTGTACTGCAAAAATTACTGATGACGATGGAAGACTTCTAGGCTTCGGAGAATCTGGAGAAATCTGCGTTCAAACTAAAAGTCAATTCCTGGTAAGATATATCACTCCTTTTTTTCTAAATGTCTCAAGAATAAAAAAAAACTTCTTGAACAGGGATATTACGGCGATCCAGAATCTACTAAGGAAATTCTAGATGAAGATGGGTGGATTCATACAGGGGATCTGGGTTATTTTGATGAAGACGGTTTACTTTTCGTAACTGGACGGAAAAAGGATATTCTAAAGTATAACAATTTCCACGTAACTCCATCCGAAATTGAAGAGATTCTTGAAACTCATCCAGGAGTATCCCAAGCAGTTGTTGTTGGAATTCCTGATCCAGTCTTTACTGATCTACCAGCTGCTCTTGTAATTTGCAAACAGGGAAAACAAGTCTCGGAAGAACAACTCACGGAAATGATTGAGAAAACTCTGCCTGACTACAAAAAACTTCGTGGAGGCATTTATTTCGTTGATAACCTTCCAATGACGGCATCAGGAAAGATACAGAAATTTAGGGCAAAGGACATAGCAATTGGCCTGTTTAAACAGAGAACAATACGCCATAAATTGTAAATCGTAAATAAGGAACAGTTTTCGAGATAATTTCGATGAAAAATTGAGTATTCTGTTTCCTATTCTCGATATTTCGAGATTTTAACGATTTTTTTTGAAGATTTCTTCCCATGGGTACAAGTCACTTAATAAAATTCTCCAATAAAGTCTTAAACGATTCTTAATGATTTTTTTTCATAAGGAAGAGGGGATATATTAAATTTTACGTAAAGTGTTTCAAATCCCGCCACTAAATTGCCAATTAAATTTGCATATAAATATAATTTTAAATGTCTGAATCAATTAAATGGTCATAAAAAAATTCGCTTATTAATTGTGACCAATTCAGTTGGAATTAATATGTTATGGCAAAAAATGTTGCTTTTTACACAACTTTGTAGCATTCTGTGTACAACAGTTTTCAATTTAATTGATACTTATTAAAAAAAAAAAGAAATTAAATGTAAATCGAAACTATTGCCGTAGATTTCGAAAAACTTTACGTTATTGAAAAGAATTCGTTTGTAAATAGTTAAAAAAAAATCCAGTTGTATTTTTTATTAAAATTTTTGTCTAGAAGAATAAAGAAGATTTTTAAGCAAATTGACATAGATTATGTATTTGAAAATAAAGGCGTTCAGTTTACACACTTTCCATTGGAAAAACTCCTCACACAATGCAATACATATAATAAAGGAAACTCAACATAATCCAATTAAATTCAACCAAGTTTTGCATCACATCAATTATGGGGTTTTTCCTTAAAGTGCGAACGGCTAAATTGATTGAAGTTTATTGCATTAATATCAGAAATGAATATTAATCTCCAGGAGTGAGAGGTGAGAAAAAGTTTTCTGCATTTTAAATTACTTAACGAGACATAACAAATTACGGATAATTGCTCAATCTCTTGCGCGTTGGCGGGAAATCTTTGCAAAATTCTTTAATTTTTTTTCTTATTAATCAAATAAAAAAAATAAATTTCTTGGAATTGGGCGTTTGGGAGGCTAATGCTGAGGTAAAAGAATCTATTGTTGATCGAGCAACAACCATAGGAGAGAGCCTCTGTGAGAATTAGATTTTTTTGTGTGCCTAGTGTGAACATATTGCGTGTCTGATGGACGTTAATGCTTGCGCCGTATCAAGAGAGCAAAAATGCGGAATGAACAAAAAAATGAGATATGATTTTTCACTGAATGGACGCTTTTTTTTCGTGTGCCTCTGTGCATCACGTATGGAATAAATCAAATGAAAAGTGTAATGAATATTTTTCCACCATTTTCTCCGGAGGTCCTTTTTGTTCTGGTTGAAGGTTAGCGGGGGTGTTGTGGAGTGTGTGGTTTGCGGTGGTATTATATGTATTACGAATGTGGGGTTCGCCTCTGTTGGTTACAGTTGGATGCCATAAATCTTCAAGCACCCGGGGGCGTTTTGTTTTGATCACTGCTCGTTGAGCAGTTGAATTGCACCCCCAAATTTTCCACCCTCACCCTTCTTATGTTGAGCGAATCATTTGGAATTATATTGCAACAAGACCCATTGAAAGTAAATACACCTCCGGAGTAATTTATTTATTTATATGTGCACTCCAGGGAGTCGTTGGTGTGTGGATTTTTCTTTCTGGAAGCTTGACGAATTTGTTGCAGTCCGTTTTTCTGGAGGGAAGAAGCAACAAGGAGGGGATTTGAGGGCATACATATATAGGAAAGAAAGAGAACCTGGCGGGGAGAAAATGTTAATTACCCTGTGAATGACTCACAGATTTATGAGATTTCATCCCATTAAGTTGTCTGATGGAAAACCATCAAAAGTCGATGATCTCGACGGTTCCCCCTCCGCTTGCGCACCTTCGTCCACCCAGGGGCACTTTGAGTTAATTTTCGGGAACATTTGGTCACTCTTAATGCGATCCCAGATGGTTAATGTGAGCCACCAGAGTAAAATGACTCCCCCAAGCCAGACTGAAAACTTCTTCGCATGAAGAGAGAGAGCATTTGTGATGGTAACCACTTAATTTTCTTTTTAGCTATTGTGGTATTTTACATTACAAAACGATGACAAATGTTGTGTCCCACCCGTGGAAAATACCTCCTCAACTTCTTGTTGATGCGTATTCCATCCAATTGCGTCAAGAACGCTCCATTGCCACGCAATCGTGCGCAGACAAGGCTGGGTGAGGTGATAAAAAATGGGTGTTTTGTAGAGATGATCCCATAAATACAAAAATAAATAAAAAGCCCCTGATGATGGCCAATTATAATCGAATCATCGCGAGAGAATTTCCAAAATATTCTCCGCCGAACTTCAATCAAAACGTCGCTCCAGGGTGAAATCCCTCTTATTCATGTGTAAGAAATTCCCTCCTTAACCGTGATTTCCCAACGTGTGAGGGAGAGAAAATCATGAAAAAGAAGCCCCAAAAATACATTTACATAGCATGCCCTACATATAGCATATATCACAATGGACCCATATTTCACTTTGCGTGCTTTTCCATTCCGCGGATGGTGGATTGACAACCCCAAATCAAAATTCACCTCGAATCACTATAATCGAACATTCACGATGATACCTTCTGGATGATGGTAGAGATGAGCTTGAGCATTCACTCCTGGGGTAGGCATTCTCAGCATTCCCCCATAATTACGATTTTTACACACCATCTAATGGATCACGTGATTAATTGCTCAATGGATCAAATTTCTTGCACTTTTGCTGTCTTCATCTGTGATTTCACAAATTTTCACCTTCAGTGCCAACAGAACGGCGGCACAATCTGGGTGAAAGGGCCATTATTGGCAGAGTTTTTGCCCCCCAAAAGTGGTCCTCGTTGCAGAGAGAAAATCTTAAGTGGACAACTTGTGGGGACAACAGAGTTGTGAAGGCATTTTTAATGGAACCCAAATGGAATCTGAGAGAAAGAGACTTAATGTTGAGCCTCAAGGAATTTTGTACGATTAATAGGACTGGCAGAGTTGAGGCCTAAGTCGCAATTCTGCTTATTTTCTGAAGAGTTTTCAGTATATTTGAGGTCAAGCTCTAAACGATTATTCAACTGAATTTTATTCAATTGTTTATTCCCTTAAGCTGCACAGATCTGGGTCATAGGGACTTGTCAATATTTTATTCTCTATTGCAGAGAATCCTTTTGTTTTGCATGACATGTAACATCTACTTATTTTACCATTATTGATGCATAAAGTAATTTATTGTGAAAATTCTAAGAATACCTATGTAGAATGTTTCCCAGAAAATTCAATTCAATTTAGAATTAGACCATTTATCAGTGTTTTGCGAGAAATTAAATATTTTATAGTAAAAATTCTTAATAAATTGGTAATAGGGCTTTCCTGAGGACTCTACATACTCACCTTTAATTTTCAATTAAAAGTAATTTGTTAATAACTGCTAATTCAATTGAAAAGTTGTTGAATTTTCGGTTCGTTTCCTGAATATTTATTTTTTAATAATTTTAAGAATGCTTAATACATTCAATCTTATAAAAATAATTAAACTGACTTAAATTTAAGAAAAATATAACCTTTTCGTTTCGATCAGTGTATGACACAATGTTCCTTAAAGGGTTAAAATCTTTCTTTCTTAAATTCTTTTATTTTCTCATAGAAAAAGAATATTTTGCAAAGGTAAATCACTAAAAAAAATATTTCAAAACCTTTTTGACGCACCATTTCTCCCTCAACTCTGGATATTAAGTACCTCTATACTTTGTGAAAAGAGAAAAAGTGGGTGGATGAATATTTTTGGCCCACTTCTCGCTGAGATATCAAATATCACCCCCATAATACACATGGCAACAACAATTCACTCTGTGTGGGGGAGAGCTTTTCTCGATATCCCACCCCCCGCGCACGCTCCCCACGTGAATTCTTCCCCCCGTGCCATCGCCCCATCCTCGGCATCTGGAACATACAAATGAGTCCCAATACAATTTCTGTAAACCCTGTGTAGGCGTGTCGCATCCATAAATCACCTTGAGTGCACCCACTCGGGGTTAGCTTTTCCTCTCTACGAAGGAGCACCATTCACGTTTTGCCACCCTGCTCCCGTCGCATTTGGGGGGTGGGAGGGAGCAGCTCAAGATAAGTACATCCATCGAGGGGTGTTCTATATACAGTGAGCATCCCTCGAATTGTGTGTGTGCTGTGTACGGGGAGAGAAAACCCATCGATTCGCTACTTACATTGCATAACACAACACCACAATCTATCCACGTCTTGAGATCTGCCCTGAATTCACAGAGAATTCAAAGGATTCATGTGGGAGGTGGTTGAATACAAAAGTGACAGGCAACCAAATTCCCTGGCATATATTTATTCAGGAGGAGAATACGAGAAATTTTGCTGATCTTGCTTCCTTTTACGGGATTTTTGCAATAAAATGTAAATTTTCTCGCCTGAAAGGATTTTCTTTTATGCTCAAATGTCGGTCAGACGCAATTCGTTTTATATCCTTTCTTGATTTTTTTTAAACAACTCTTGCAATTTAATTTGTTACACGGAAACGTAAAATAATAATCGACTCAGTATACCTATACGCATAAAGCAAAATTAAAGGTAGTTATTTCGGACTAATAAAATTAAACGCATTAACCTTTAAATTTCAGGACGCCCTAAAAATAAAAAGTATAAATAAATTACTTTTCAATCATTTCTTGTAAAAATATTCCAGCCATTCCAGCACAAGTTCAACGATTTTTCCTTCCCAATTAGTAGTCAAAGAGAACCACTCAATCGATGAAAAAAGATCCCATTGAAAATCCACAACTGATAATTGCTCTCGTGAAAAATTCCCTCTAATTTCATTAAATGCAACTCCCAGCATTCCCGTGATAAAATTAAAAGGAAAAACAAGAGTAAAAGAATAGCAGAGTGATTGCAATAGTGGTAAAAATATATATCTGCGTACACCCCATTTAGTGAGGAGAAAAAAAAAACAGAGAAATATTTGCCATGTAACATCAAATTCCGGGAATTTTATTACAATGATGATGATGAAAAAAGGCCAGACATTTTGTTGTTGGCTTTCATCAGCTATAAAATTGCACTCCCTGTAATTAATTTCTGCAGCGCGTATATAATTTTAATTAATTAATTACTTTTTGTACACCATATTTTATTATTCTGTGTTGTTCGTAGAGTTTCACTCATTCCAAACACTCTCCGCAGAACTCTCTGTGACTCTTCCTAAGGGGACATTATCTGTGTCAATATTCTGTGTTATGCTATTTCCTGTTTCATTAAATTCGTCTGAAAACTCGATTCTATTCTATATAGAATAATTTTCAAGATACAAATGCTTCGTTATTCTATTTTAAAATTTCTAACGTTTTGAGGATCGATTTTCTGGTTTTTAGATATTTCGTAAAACGAATTTTTAAATTCTTATGTTTTGAGCATAATTTCTAGATTTCTCATGTTTCACTGAAGTATCGCTAAAGAATTTCTAAGTCAATTGCATCTTTCTAGGTATTGTGAGAAGCTTCTTTTGCATTTAAGGGAATCGGAAATCGTTTATTGTGCAAACTTCTATATGTTTCATATTTTTACATCTTTTTATTTTTAAAGTATTAGATATTCAGCACTTTAGCCAATAAACAAGCACATAAAACATTGAAATATTCGGTCTTTTTGTCATGATATTTATTCTGGGTATGCTTTAAAATTACACAAACAATAAATTTTGATCGGAAACATCTTTATTGAAACATTCTGAGCAAATGTTTCATTGTTTCTATGCTTCAATTATTCGCGAAAGATTTTAAAGATTCTTGAAATTCTGATTTGTTTCGAATAACTCTTATATTTTTTTTGAACTTTTAAAAATATTTCGTTACTTTTGATCTTGAAAAAGAAAAGATTTAATTCTTGATCACAATTCTTTGTAGTATGAGCGTGTACAAGACACAATTTTTCCACAGATAACAGCCCCCTTGTTCCTTTATCTTTCGAACCACGACAAAACACCCAGGCGCTAATGTTTTCATTATTTAATAATGGCTGGGGCGATGGAACCGGAGGAGTGCTCCACAGGCCACAAGTGAAAGAATCTTTAATGGGTTTTCGATATGTACTGATACCACGAGGTGGGGTAAAGTGAAAGAGCATGGCGGTGCGTAAAATTGTTCCGTTTTGATTCACCATCGCGATGGTTTTAATTGAAAATCATTTCTTGAGAATTAATCGCAAGAATAATTTCTCGAACGCATTTTGCGCGAAAGACAATTTCCACATTTAATGAGAAAACATTCCCGATGATGATCGAATTAATTCCAAACACATGATCTCATTACGGTGCGATCTTATCCGTGGCCGCGAAAAGCATTCTTATACCACCAATCACCGCATGGGCCCGTGTTTGCATCGCGATTGCTATGTATGGGGATGGCGTTGATAAAAGATCACTCCATTTTCCTCTGCGCTGACGACTTTGCCGGTGATCTCCTTCTCCTCTCCCTCCCCCCTCGTGGTATTGCCTTTTTGTGTCCATTATTGGGAATAATTGAGGGCACTTGAATCACAAAATTACATTCTATGAGACTGCCACTTTGCTTTTATGCGAAAAATAATACTGCACACATGGGGCGCACACTTGTGGCACCCAAGAAAACCCAGAGCGGTGAACAATGAGGATCACGATTGCTTCTGCCGTGAACTTTGAGTAACATCTTGTTGATCGCGATAGAAAATTGTTAATAATAATAATAATGACGATATAATGAAATATTGCACAAAGTGGGCAACCATAGAAGGGCATATCATGAGCACGGTGGCGTGTCAGGTTCCTCATTGCTCTCAATCGCACCCGAAGATCACCTGGAAATGAAGGGCGCGCACCGCGAAGAGGGAGAGGAAGGGCTTACGATCGATCAGGTGCAATCAGGTGTTAGATGATATGCCCCATGTAAATACCGCACCATATAGCGTTGCTCATGGAAACAATTCAATTTAATAATGTGCCCCCAATCGAAGGCCATCGCGCAGAACCCCATTGGCAGCGGAAAAGCCAACTTATCTATATACATTATATACATAGGTAGGTAAAGGGTATACCTAAACATGAAGGCCACGATGGAAATCGATTAAATTTTTACAGCAACCTGAGCGATTTTAATCGAATTTCGGGGGGAACTTTATCTTCAATTCACATCACGATTGCGATCAATTTAATGTGCTTCAGTGTTGCCCAAGGCGTCCTTTTCTTTTGTTTCCTATGACTCTCCTAATCTCATTCCACTTTACTTTATTTTATACCTAACTATACAATAATTTTTGCACACCGGCAAAACTATTAAACCTGCATCGACTGTCACCTTGATGCTGCGTGGCAAGGTTTATGACTCACCGCTCTTTAGCACTTCTTTTCCATAAAGAATAGAATTTAATAGCATAAGATCGCGATCTTCGACACGGGCGAGGTAAGCAAGTGTGTATGACGCAAAAATTAACGGTGTGATTTATTGAGATTTTGCACATTTTCCCCAACACCAAGAAACATTTTATCTTTACTAACTTTGCTGATTTTTTTTTATTTAAACTATGCACTGGGTGGGACGTACAACAGCCCAAAGCATGATTCGGAAGATGTCAATTTTAATTAATAATATATTTTTTTAACTCGGTTAACAACAAATTAATTTTCCTGTCTTTAAAGGAGATTACCCGATTTAGTATGAGAAAATCTCATAATCTAGTATAAAACTTAAAAGAAATGAATAAGAAACAGTCTAGGAGACTTTCCATTTTTCACTGAGATTCAATGAGAAAATGCGCTAAAGATCGTCCCAAAAAATCAAACAGTGACGTCACCACTTTGCTTTTTAGCCCTCTTAATACATAACATAAAAATCCTTTGCCAAATAATCATTGACGCAACATCACCTTTGCAGATGCTTTATGAATAAAAAAAAATAATTTAAAAAAAATTTTTTTATTTAATTAAAAAATTAAAATAACTTTTTTAAAATAATGAAAAAAAAATAAAATTGTAACGTCGTCTTATTGACGTCAAAAGGTCGTTCTAAATGGTTATAAAATTCGTTTGAAAACAAATCCTTTTTATTGATTTTTCTTTCTAGGAAACATAATCTGTTGTATTCCAAGTAATTTACTAACTTTAATTTCCCAACAGGACTAATTATGGAAAATGAAATAAAACTTTTCATGAACATTCTTTTGCTTTAATTATTAGGGTTCCAAGGTTGAGATAATCGTTCTCTAATCAACCGAATAATTATATAGGTGTAGTTTGATTCTTGAAAATTAGGAAAAGGAAATTCTATTCTACTTAAGCCCATCAAAATCCTCTCTCTCTCTATAAGTTTTAACTATGATTTCTATTTTATTCAATTCCATTGTGAGAAGTCTCGTAAATTGACTGTGATGGATAAGTTTAAATTTCCTAAAAGTTTTCCTAATATTATATCTGCGAGAGTAAATTGAAAGGAAATGGTTAAAGTGGCGTGAAATGGTACCCATATCTCTTGGCACGTACTTAAATATCAATAAAATACCATTGAGAAATTATCGCAGGTATATTCAGTAATGATCATTATTAAGCAATTTCATTAAAATAATTTACATGAGTTATTGCCGCCACTGTGCTCTGTGAGAGAATTTGCATTATATGATGCTAACAGCGATGTCCATAAGACTCGCGGCTAATTGGTGTCCCCTTGTGTTCTTTGGGCATTCTTAACGGCCCATAGGGAGGGGAAGGACTTCAGATTGGAGGGCTGGAGGACTGGTGCTGATGGACAAGGGATTTTAAAGAGAGAATTTCCCACAGATGAGCTTATGAGAAGGAATTTCGGGGGTTAAAAGAATCCATAAACAATTAGTGAGGGAAACACACCCACTCTGGATGAGAAATCGCGAGAATTTTGTCTAGACATTGTGTGCACAAATCTCCCTTAATTCCCGCTCCCATCTACACCCTTCTGTGTGTGTGATCTTCCTCCACCAGTATCGTGGGCTCAATCCGCGCGAGAATGGCCAACACGTGACGTCCCTGGGTCGGTTGGAGATGTTGAGAACATTGGGGCATAATATGGGAATTATATACAAAAGTCTGATGCGCGGCGCACAATTTGTAATTATACGGTACGAGTTGAAAGTTTTTGGAGATATCCACAAAGCCCAGAGTCATTCTACGACCTCAAGGCACAGGTATACACACTACATTGGATCTACGCCGTCTCCCGCGAGCCCATGGTCAGCGTGTCCGTATTTGAGGATCACCATGCGAGAGAATCTCTTTGGGACACACTGTGCCGCGCGCAGATCGAGGCGAGCAAATCATTCATTAATATAAAAGTTGTTTTTCGAATCTATTTCGAAACCTCTTCGGGAAATTATATCTGTTTGTCTTTAAAGCATACGCACACACACGGAAAAAAAAGAAAAGATACTCATCTTCTTGATGGTCCACAGAGTAATTTTTTTTCACTTCATTTCAGAGTTAAAAAGTGAAGTAGAAAAAAAACTATTGATCATAAGTCGCTTTTTTTTCAACCACATATCCCTCCAATTCTAAACATCATTCACTCTCGCTCACCCTCCTTTTGGCGTTGGTCCGAGAAAAAATTGTGAATTGGCTGTCGGAGGATCTTTTTGTGTTGTGCCAAAAAATTTATGATGGATTTTTACAAATGAGGTCTCTCAAGCTCTGTTCCACTTTGGACTCAATCTATCCTATTTGGATCTCTCATTTTCAAACCTATACGGCTTTCTTATAACATTTTCCATCATACACATATCTATGTATATATATACCTTCCACCAGAAACCATATTATGTGTCTTTCTTCTCCTATTATGATAAATGGGGACCCATCTCGCCTTTTTCTTCCAGCCGTGTGGTTTTTGGGTGCCAATGAATCCCAGAAAAAAAGAGAGATAGATTGTGAATGAATTTTTGGACATTTTAATCGTTTCCGGCAGACCTCAAATCAATGAATGCCGCCTCGGGCGCCCATTTGGGCCTCTTCTTCCCCTAATTTCTCCCATTATTTCAAATTCCACTCCCCCGTGTGACCAAAAGCTCATTTCCATTTCACAGGGATTTCAAAAGGGGTGGGCGCATCCTTCTTCGCAAATCTCTGGGCGCAACGAGACACTGTGCTGGAACAGTGAGGAGCTAATGATAATTTTCCTCCCGGAGAGTCACGTGTCGGGGTTCGAAGGTGTACATAAGGATGACGAAGGGGTTGTGGGAGGATGTTGGAAAATTAAGAGGGTGTCAGAGCACCAAGGGAAATTTCTATTGAAATTAGAGATTTTCCCTGACAAAAGGAAAGGGTATTAATTCGTGGAAAAGCAGAGACTTTCCGTTTTTTCCATGTCATGGAAATTATTTAATTTAATCTCATTTTTGGAAGAATCTTTGAAAAGAAAAACAGAAATTGGAAATTAAATATTAGGCCAGTGATATTTTAAAAATATAAAACTAAGAGGTCCTAATTAATATTTAAAAAAAATAAAAACACATTTCCGTTTCTTTTTTTTTTTTTGATTATTTCGTTCAATTTACCCTAAAATAGAACCATAAATATTTCTTCTTTTTCTTTCCGTGTATAATAGAATTTCCGGATGAGATTATAAGGTCTCCTGCCTCAAATGGCCATCAAATCCCTCAATTACACACCCCCTTTAAAATTTGCTACATTTTCGGGTTTATTCTCTTTGGTGCTTTTTGACTGAAAAAAAAGTCATTGACAGGGTTTGAAATAAAATCCCAACCATTAAGCAACAGAGCTATATGAGCTCAAATTCGCATCTCTTAAATAAATATACATACAACAAGAACTGGGGCTGGAGGGACACGAGAATCCTCACATTATTAGGGCAATGAAGTCAAATTATTGCGCCCATCGAGGGTGAGTTCAAAGTGATTGTGTTTTCAATTGAGATATTCGCAATCAAATGGCATTCAAGATGTGAGAATTAAAGGGTAATCACGTGGGTGGAATTGGCCATATATATTCGGAATGCCATTTCAGAGTCCTTAAATGATTTAATTGGGATCATGTGTCATTGGGATGATGGTGTTGGGCTCGCCTCAACAATGTGACATCATTAGTTTTGAGCGTGATTATTGAATATTATATTGGTGATTATCAAAGGGATATCTCGGTCAGTTTGATGGCAAAAAAGGGTTGATTTAATCTATTTTCTTTATTAATAAATTAATTTTTTTTTATATTTTTCATTGATCCTTCATGCGTCCTGTGAAAGATTTTTGAAAGAGAAAATTAGAAATGAAGATTCTCTTGATTTTTTTTTTTTGCAAAAAGCTAGCTTCCTTCTCACCAAACTCTAATCAAGACCCACGCATCTGCCGGACGGACCCTCTGACGCTGTCTAACACCAAATTATATCTCCACAACCGAGTGAAGAGCATAGAGTTATGAACCCCTTGATGAAAAAGTCTTCTAAAATATTAAATTCTCAATATTAGATCACTTTTTTTCTGAGACTTGCCCCTGACTCCTTCTTAATGAATTTCCATCTCACGAAAGTTCACGGTATTTTCTCACTCCCTGTAGATCCATTTTGGCCGGTGTTGATGTGTCTTGGCAAGAGGCGAACAATGAAATGGACAAAAGACTTGAGCGTTGGCGCCAGTGTTCGGCAACTTTCAAACGATACCCAAAACACTCTCCTGACGTGCCCAAAAATGAATGCCATACAGAATCTCCCGAAAAAATTGGGAAGAGATGAAAGAACCCATGAATCTAATTACACTTTCTCACCCAACATACATAGCACTCGCAAGATGACTTTTGTTACGGTCTCCGGGTTGAACCACATTTTCTCCGGGGCGAGAAGTTTATGTACCTCCACACACATCTCTCTGGTCGTTTTTTTTTCCACCATCAAGTGAGCAAAAGATGAAGAAATCCGTTGATGATCATCTTCGATTGTTGTGGGCGCCTGGGCACAAAACAGGTGTCAAAATAACAAGAATTGATGGCCACCACGGTGTAATGTGCGTCTTTATGTTATTTTCGAATTAGAAATCACTTAAATTTATTATCATCCGAGACAACATCCAAATGGCCCCATGCACGATTGCAAATGCGGAGCATCAATTTTTGCTATATGTGCAATTTGAAAATGAGAAGACGCGCACAAATTACGAACCACTTTTAGTCTATTACCTGTTGTATGTACAAAAAAAACCAACTTTTGTGCCTTTCATGTCTTTTTCAAACAGCCACACACAATTTCCATCTAAAATCCAGCGATGGTGGAGTGCAAAAAAATAGCACCTGGACAAGGTAAGAGGCAAATTACACTCATGATTAATCGCTTGTGATTTATTGGATTACACCCGAAGCAATGCCAATCCAAATTGCACATACCCAACACTTAATTTCTGTTTACAGAACTCAAAATTACTCGTACAATGATTTCATCACACCTCGCGATCCTCACATTGTTTTCTTTTGGTACTAGCGTAGAAGTCTTTTTTTTCTCTTTTGGATGGATTTGGCATTGCGCGATCTCTGTTGTACTATAAAATCCATCGCGTATGGATCCCTATATTCTCAGTTCACCCAGGAATGATTTCGCCCATTTAATGATAGTCATTTCGAAAGGGATTCACCAACACCGAAAATATGTGTCGACATCCTTTAATATATTCCGCGAACGTGTAAAATATTGTAATCATCATCATTAGAGGCCATTGTACCTCAACCACTGGGTACATGGCACACACCTTCATCCAATTCCTCTTTTTATTATTATTTAAAAACCCACAAAAAAAACGAAGAAAAATATGCAAATAACCAGGAAGGGTTTGCCAAAGAGAAAATATCGTGATCGCCAGTGTCTTGTTTTTCATCATGACATGATCATCGAAACACCCTGTAAGGGGGCATTTTTTGATGGTTTTTCATCAGACCTCATCCAAATTTCATGGACTCATCTTTACGTGATCTTCCGCCTTTATGTGATCTTACACCCAAAAAAAAAAACGATCAAGCCACACCAAAAGCAAAAAAAAAAGAAGATTGAACAAAATTCTTCCAAGTACGCGTGAGGATGAGATGAGATTGAAAAGTGACCAAAATAAAGCATTAGGAGAGTTTGGGGAAAGGTGGTGGATTAAACAAACTTAGGAAAAAAAATAAAAATTGACTTGACCAACTTGTGCTGTTTCTAGCAAAATCATGTCCTTTATTCTGGGTTAAGATCCAAGTTTCCAAAGCTAAAGTGTAACCAGTGTAACAAAGCGATTTTCCGAACCGTCTTACATGTATTGAAATTGATTTAAAATCTGAATTTTTATAAGATAAAATTCTTTGACTGAATTGACTATTGTTTTATTGCATAAATACTAAAAATAATAAGCAATTAAAAATTCTCAGGACATGATAAAAACTCTTTTTCTTATTACAAATATGCTTTAAAATAGATAAAATATTACAAATTAAGAATTTTCTCAAGAACTTAATAAAAACTGAAAAACTTAAAAATATTTTTTTTACTTCGAAATGCAACAAGTTTTAAAAATTTTACAAGTTCCACATTTTTTTTGTTGTATAAACTTAAATTATTATGATTTTAAATTAATTTGATGAATTCTTTTATAATTTTTGAAATTGAAATTATAAAAATCGCAAGTCTCAAAAATCTTTTTCTATTATAAAACATTAAACTCTATTTTTCAAATTATTAATAAAATTAAGAAATAGTCTTCTTTTTCACAAATTTTCTCCTCCAGCTTCCCAAACCTCTGAAAATATTAAAGAAATAATAATTTCCACAAACCCCAAAAATGAACCCAAAAAACATCAAAGGTACCCCATTCTCCCCTAAAGAACACGGCATTTTTTATGAGCTCAATATTTTGATGTTATTAGAAAATGCCCAAGGATATGCTATATCCCCCCTTCTCTCAGCACAATTTCTCGTGATTCCTCGTTTTTGTCCACCAACATTATATTCCTTTTGCTATGCATCTCGCATATGAGCAAAAAAAGAACCCCATCTATGTGTTTTCATGTCCACGGTGAGACGTCTTTTTTTCATCCACCTAACTCACACAACTCCCGCGGGGGGATCTCTTTAATTCTGTCTTTAATGTCTTTTGGTACAGCGCAGGCAGACGGGAATAGAAAAAAAAGAGCAGCACCACCAAGGTCCCGAATGAGAATATTACAATATTATACAAGAAAAACTATCAAGTTGAACCGCCAACAGATTAATGATCGACTGATATGCCTCATAAAATTCCAAATCACGTCAAATCGGTCATCGCAGCAGAAACCCCACAAATTGCACCCATGCCCGCGTATTTAAACGTGGTATTGCCGTGAGTTTGATGTTGAGCCGGCATGATGGGAAAATTGTTTAATTTCGCACATGAAATCGATTATTTATGGGAATTCTTTGCACTATAAACAGTACATGGTTGGGTTGAGAAGAAAAAAAATATGCAAAGCAAAGCCAAAAAGAGGTGTATTTGCAGCTCTACATATCAAATATCCCTTGACAGTGCATTTTATTTCAATAAATCAAACAATTAAGTGATACTGTGACTTACTAATTGGCCTGGCAAGTTCTGCATAACTTTGCCATGCAGATTTTTCCACTGCCAATGCCGTGTGGTATTTACTTTCCGACAAGAGAAACATACTCTTTTGCGTTTATTCTTTTCATTTGCCTGCAAAATGTATGCTAAGAATACACTCAGAGAAATTAAAGAAAATTTTATTCTATTCTTCTGTGGTTAATAAGATTTTTAGAATAAATCGTTTTTTTTTTTATTAAACAAATAAAGTTTTTTTTATAGATTTTCTCGACAAATATGTGATTAAACTCTAGAAGAAAATTAGTTCAATGAAGTAGGGATTTTTTCATAACCTAACTTAATCTATAATTGTAACCGAAGACGTAAAAAATCTAACTGAGCTTAACTTTTTTTTCTTAAAACCTGCTTGATTCTTTTTATTTATGTCTATTTACTAGGCGCAATATCCAGAGAAATCAAAAGTTAGATTAAACTAACCTAATATCTAAGAATTTAACCTTATTAATCAAAGTTAGTCTTATTTAGCCTGACCAAATATAATCTTCTCTATCTAACTTTAAGTGAGATTTTTAATTCATTCTTTCTAGAAATTTTAATGCTATTCTGATTGCAGTATTGAAACTTTAAGATGAATTGAAAGTATGTGAGGTTTTCATTCTGTATTTAAGGTTATGAAGTTGAATCAACTTACCCCGCTCGAGGAAAGAAATCTTAAGAAGGTATAAAGATAGACGGTTCAAGCCAATGGCGATGACGTACATATTTTAGCTTCAAAAGTTCATTAATTGAACAGGCAGATTTTTTTTAAAAAATCTAACACCATCCTAGGTGGCGCTGTATGTCATAAGGTATAACAAGTACAACGCCTCTACCACGCTGCATGAATTTTTCTGAGTGTAAATGGAAGATTCTCTCGTTCTTCATTTCGACACGTGATCTTTCGTGGAATTTTGATAATTTTCCTTTCAAAATGTCCCATGAGATTCTCATGCTATGTGTCTGAGGAAAGCACGTATTGCAAGAGAATTTAAGTGATGTGGCTTTTGGGGAATTTTTTCGTCAACGAAAATCACACTAAACGGCCTCCCTCGAGGACGTTTGTGTTCGGATATTGATAGAAAATGCAGCTAAAGGAATTAAAGTCAGAGAGGCATAAAACAAGGCGATGTGACAGGAAAATTGGTCAAGTTTTATATGTCAAATGGAATAAAACGAATGAGTTATTTATTGTAAGAGAACGGCCTCAGAGCACACACAGTGTGTCGGGTGATCGGTGAAAAATTGCAACATTTATCTCAACAACTGTGCACCACACACAATCTTCGCCCGGCCATAAAGGTATATAACATGAGAGAAAAGACGCGCCGAGGAATAATATGCTGATGGAGAGTGGATGGTGTATTGTAGCAAAAAAAAGGAGATACCCCTTTTGTATCCATCATCAATACACCGCACTGAGCACACTCATGAAATTATACGAATATAATGGCTATGATGACCATCATAATGCTGGGATTGTTATCACATTTTTGTGGAAAAGATTCCGAACGCCGCACAAGAGCCTGGGCCAAAAAATCAACATAATATTGAAGAAAGTTTACCATCATCATTACCCCTGTTTTTTTTTTTTCATTCGATCTTGTGATGCATCATCCCAAGAGGGAGAGAGAAAAAAAAGTGAAATGAGTAAAAAATTATGGCGCCTCCATCGAAATCAATCGATAGATTTCTTAGCTCTTTTCTTCTTGCCCTCACCGAAACCCATTCACGGGCATCAATTTTTCCTCAACACTTAATTTAACTTACCGTTAAATTTATAATTCAAACATTCCGACACTTAATTGGTGCATCCAATCAGTCTTTTAACGTAATATCCAAAATTGAGGGACTCCCAGACAAAAAACCGCGGTGTCTATACATTTCTTAAAATGGGGAGCTCTTGACCACAATTTTTATGTGGATTTTCAGGGAGGATCTCCTACTTTATGCTTTTTGTTCGATACATACACTTAAATGCCGTGCTGTTGGTGGATGAGTAGCAATCCAGAAGGTGTTAAAGTTCTGAACAGAGAAGCACATACTGAATAGGAAGCTCTAATGCCGCCTACAATTTGATCTTTTGAAGACTTTATAAAGAATTTTTTTTTAATATTTAATTGTTAAATATTAAGCATAATAATTTATGATTCAATAATTTTTAATCCTTAACAGATGATTGAATATAATTAACCAAAAAAAGTTAAGGAAGTTGGGTTGAAAGGATGTACCTACCTACAAAAAAGAAAAACTTGGACTTCATTAATTTTTTTGCTCTCATGATGTTTAAAGAAATGAAAGAAAAATTAAAAAAAATCACGTACAAGATTATATATTTTTTTGTAAACTTTAATCAAAAGGACATTATAATCCTGGTTAGAAATTATATGACAATTTTTGAAAACATTTTTAACGTTAAAAATGAAACATCAAACGTTAGAAGGAATACGGAAAGTCGTTTTGCTCTAGCAATGTTTTCTGAGGATATTCAAAAATTAAAAATCTAGAAGAGCAAAAGAGTTCAAATTCAAGCTCAAATTAACTTTAATTATTGAAAAAAAATCACAAAAGTTTTGATTAACTTGTAAAAATGTTTTATAATATTTTTTAAAGTAATTTTATATTATTAATACCAATATATCAAGAACGTTTTTTACTAAAATAATTTTCCTTTCATGTGTTCGTAAAACTATGCATGATTCTAAAAACTTTTTCGAGGAAATGTTATTAGTAATCGACGCCACATACTTTGGCACATAAACTGCATGATTTTTTTTAGCATACAAAAAGACATCCTTTTGCAGTACTTGTCAACGTGTCAATGAGAAATGCCAAGTGTTTTGTGATGAACCACGAGAACCTCCCCCGAAAGCAACCCACACTTTTGCGGGGATTGTTTTGCAAACACAGAAGTGTTTCGGGGGAAAAAAGAAGTATCGGTGTCAGAGTGGCAGTGTCACCGGGACATCCCATTCTGAGAATGATGAACCCCTCGGTACGAGGGCTCATTGATCCAGTGAGCGGAGCAACACCCAAGTCAACATTTCAGTGTTTTGTAAATTATGCCCGTCACGATGATAATTCTATTTTGCATATGGGAAGAAGTATAGAAAGGCACAAGAGAGAAGACGGTGAGGAGAAACCTTATCCATCGGTAGGTGGACTCATGTGTCCATCACATTGGCATCGGCGTACGAGGTACCCGATTATATGAAAGGCGAATTAGTGGAAGAATACGGTAGTCAAATGTATTTTTCATTTATTAATTCCCGTGATGGCATTTTTTCCCGCACTCCCAGAGCCTTTTCTGCGCGCTCCGGTCGGCGGTTGGGATACCAAAAAGAGCCGATCAGCGTGTGACTAGCCAAAAAGATCTCTCCATGCTGATCGCCATGCCAACAACAAAAAAATAAGCACCAAGCTCTTGACCCAGGAGGATTGGATGAGATCTTCTCTTTACTATCTTATATGGGATGATTAAAAGTGCTGCCGTACATTTTTGAATTGTTCATTACGCGCGGGTGCGGTGTAGCCCCCCCTTTTGGCACCATCTCGCGCACATTGACTGCGCGAGAGATGTTACTTTAAAGGAGATCCCGGCGATGAAGACATGAAGCCATCATCGAGATGGCGGAGGAAATTGAAGAGAACATCAATCTATCCATCAGCTATGGAATGATTGAACTAATTGACAGCAAATCAATCGCACACATTCCCTTATAATGCAGCACCGACCGTCTTTTTTGATCTAAAACACCTCGTTGTTTTCCGAACTACCAAACAATTTCTTTCGCGTATCTTTTTGGCGCCTGTCGGATTGCCTCTTTGCGGTGGAATTTTATTAACGTGCACGTGATTGAGGAGCTATGTAAGAGAGTGAATTATCAGTGAGAAAAGACATTTATTCAGCAGAAAGTTTCGCGCCTCCTCCCTTTTGACTACCATCTATGGAAACCACGCGATAATTGCATGCTCAAAAGAAAAAGAGCTTCAATTTGTCGAGCATATAACCGCGGTTAAATTCCAACTCAAGAACAACTTTACAAACTGTCCAATTTCAAATTACTACACATTTTTTAGCAGTCGCTAATTGCAGTGATTTTCACATCACGGTTGCCCACATAAAAATATCTTGTGCAACCACTGAGCATAATGTTGTTCTCACTTTGGATTCTAATGCTAACTCACGCCAGAACGAGAGAATTCCTTATTTTTGCACTGAGAAAGCTCTCCTGCGTCACGTTTCTCATTTTAAAAGGGTTATTTTTTTATTTTAAAAAACATTACTTTTTAATAAGGAAAATGGAGACGCCTGGTAGACTCTAGGAATTCATGTTTTATTGAGAATAAGCTGGAGATTAAGATGACAATGTTGGTTAGATTTTTTTTTTAACATTTTGCTTCAAATCAAATTGAAATTAGGAAAAAATTCAAGTGGAGGCGCCTGGTTATATCATACTCTGGTACATAGCTCAAAAGCAATGGAGACGCCTGGTAGCTATGTGACGGTTTCCTTTCACTTTTTACTACATTTTGAAGTTTTTTAAATAATTAAAAATTATTTTTAAAAATCCGAAAATAAATTATTTAATTCAAATTAATTTCAAACTATCAAACGAGCTAAACGTCAACAAAGAGGAAAGCCCACAAAAGTAAAGAAAAGCGGAATCTTCAGCTTTTAATCCCATCAAAAATTCCTCTGATTTTATTTTATATCTCAAAACTAAAATGTTGCAAAATCCAGCCCCTCGAGTGCAAAAAGAAATCATTTGCATTAAGAAAATGTTTCAATTTGTTGTTTTCTTTAGCACGGAACCACCTCCTTTTCCACTATCAACGTCAGGCTCTATCGATGGCAGCGCAGTATATGAGCTGCAAATGTACCTGAGCATGGGTATCGTCACGAGGTATCTCGGAGGCACATTGCAGTGCATAATAATTTTCAATGTGAAAAGTTCAAGCGCACAAGAATCACGTCCAACTGATGAATCGCGAGCTCTTTTTCAGGGAAATCGCAACCTGTCGATTTAATTTCAATTTCCATCTCTGGAACGGCGTACAAAAGGTGTATGTGTATGAATAACGTGGGGGAGATGTGGGAGAGATCGTCTGAATGAGATGTTGAGACTTATTGAAATTTTATTGCTTCAACTCAGACACACCCTTCTATCGTCCTCTAATATTTATTGATAAATAACACACTGACTTTTCCACATGAATAACATTTCTCCGGCACACTCTTTAGTTAATCCACCAGAAGGGATGGGGATCAATCTTTCTGCGGAGGACTGAAAAGGGGGTTAGTAAGGATAGAAAATTAAGCCCTTATGAATTTTTTCTGTTTAATTTCCTTATCGAAAAATTAGTTAGAAATTAATTTTGTCATTATGCTGGAATAAAATTGTCAATATTAAAATTTCTTTCACTATTTTTCTGCCTAATGAATTACAAAACTTTACAAACACAATACAAATTATTTTTATCCATCCTTGTAAGAAAAATAATTTGTAAAAAGTTTGTGGAAGTTTGGAACGAATATTTTTGAAAATCTTAATAAAAAAAATATCCTTACTTCTTCAGAAGCATTTTTTTCTTAAAAATCTTGACATATGAGTTAGTTTCCATAAAATTAAAATTTTTAACTGAATTTTGTCAATACAATACACCAGTTTCAATAAAATTAGATTAAAATAATCATTTCATTCATCAAAACTGTTTTTAAAAAGGTTTCTTTAAATAAAAGAGACATGAATGAGTACCCCCTAGGCGACCGATTCTCCTCTATTTGCAGGATTTCCGAGATGTCGCTGCTGATGCACAACATATTCATGCAAATATTGAGCAATCTAATACATTTTACGAGGATTTTATACAAACAACGAGGACTTTTTTTGGCAAGAAATGCAGTAAAAAAATTTATGTACCCACAAGACCATGGAGGGATTCCCTAAATCACGACATTTTAGCTTAAATGGATGCTTCATCACTATAGAAGTTCTCTCAATTCCTTCACCCACCATCCCCTGATTGTTGAGTTTATTTTTATTACCATCAGAAGGAGAGGAAAAAAAAACTCCATGAAATCACTGAAAATGTGAAATTCAAAGAGGACAAAAGGGGCTCTCGTCGAAGGGCGGAAGGAAATACAATGTATCAATGTTCCTGAATTTCCTTCAATTGAGAACAACTCGGCGTCTCAAGGAAAAAAATCCCAGAGGGATGACAATATTGCTATATTATGTGTAAAATGACACCAAATCGCATTGATTCGATACATATTGCTTCATAGTTATATAGAGTATCAAAATTCGGCGGAAATGTGCGCAGGTGTTTATTGAATTGCGCGGAAATTTTATTTAGGTGCAGGAATATAGAGGGGGGCTCCCTGTGGATCCCTTCTACACTCCCCCTTTTGTAGGGTGAATAAGGAAGAAAGAAAAAAACTGACTCCAGTACACAGAGAAAGAGGTGGCAAAGGTCCAAAGGAATTTTGCACTAATTGTATTTTAATTTCGCAAGAAATAATAAAAGCCGCAGGTGTTTTCATTGCCATTTATAATATGAAAAAAAAATTCTTCAATGTGCAATTTAATTCATCCGTCGGTACTGCCGATGAATTGTTTCACCGAATGGGAAACCCCCTCTGGCCCCTTAAAGATCTCCAGAGAGGCACGTTTCTTTATTAACGACAATTATCGAATTTTCATTCACACATCGCAACCCCGAGACAATCAATTGGAAAACCACACAAAAGCCATCACTTAGGGGCCACTTTTTTTTCCTTTTATATTTATACTAGTCAACCCGAGCCCCCAATCACGTGTGAGCAAACTCCATTTTAAGCTATAAAAGGGGGGCGTATATTAGTAGGGGGGATGAATAATACGGTACCCCGAAAATTTCTAAAAATAAAAAATCCCGTTATCTGACCCTTCAGCAGGTAGAAAATGGGAAAAATCAGTTTTTCTGTGGGGGCGCTACAAAGGGAGGTTGGGGCGGAATCCCATATAGCGCTTGCAACTCGTATTGACCCCCTCTACCCCCATACCAAATTTCATCAAGATCGGCCCAGCGGTTTAGGAGGAGTTCATGTGCCACAGACAGACAGACAAACATTTTCAGCTTTATATATTAAGATTTTTTGTGTAAGACTCGATGTCTCGGGAGCTCTCTTTTGGGTTTTGGAAATTGCCCTAAGAGAGCACCATATGGCTTTTGATGGTTTTCTTTCAATACATCGTGGCCACAGTGAACCCCTTTCTGCTTGCCCACCCTCTTGCATTTACATTTTGACGGGGGATCTATTGTTGTGCCCTAATTCCCGCAATTTAGCAATTTGGGTCAAAGTCAGAGTGGATATTGTGAGATTTCTTATGTAATATTCTTAAATCCACTTAACGAAAGTTTATCCAAGACCCATGTCAATTTAAAGGATTCGTTAAATTTTCTGTCATTTCAATTGTCAAACTTGACACAGGTGTTCTGCTACATTTTACAGTTGTCTTGATAAAATAGTTTAATGTTTAAGCATAAAACTCATCAAAAATAAATAATTCATTTAACGAAAAAAAATGTATGTGATACATGACGTTTCGTCAAATTTTCAGACATCTAATAGATGTGGCATAAGTATATCGTTCAATATATTTAAAAATAAAAGATCTAGTTTTGATTTCTTGAAATAATTTAAATAATTTTAAGTAGAATCATTCAACGAAGAATCAGGGCACTTTCGTTCATTCCTGACATTTCGTTCAATTTACTGTCAAAAATATGATATTTTACATAAAATATCAATTTTCTATCTATAATAAAATAAAAAAAATATCGGAAACAAGAGAACTTAAAAAGAAAATCTTTCAAGTAAGACCAAAATAATTAAATCACTTTTGATAAAATTTCTACTGAAAACCAATATTAAAATGATTAATAATCCAGATAATTAAAACAAGCTCATATGTAGCATTTAATATAATAAGAGACCGGTGTAAAATCCAATAATCTTTAATGACTTTAATAAATGACGTTATGAGATACCTCGGAAAGTTTTCATGGGAATATCATTATCTTAAAACTTACCGCTAAAATCTCTTCTGCTAGGAACAATTTGCTATCCTGTCTGTCCATTTTGTGGCACTCCTCTGGGAAATCACTCGAAGATTTCCTATTGGTTGCTCCAATTATTAAAACCACCAAGATTTAAATTAATTTTTGAAAATAAAATAAATTTAATCACTTCTAAATCACTAGATTATTGTCACAAAATCTCCTCTTGAGATCCTATTTACCACATCTCATTAGAACTTACAAAAGTTACATTCAAGATGATCTCAAACAAACCTATATAGACAAGACACTTAAACTAAAATTAAGCATCCATTGTGGGGCAATTATGATGTTTCATTTGAAGAGATGAAGAGCAAAAAAATCAGGAAAAGACTTAGGGCACATAAGTATAAGAACATTTAGTAACGTGATTATTTCAACGGGCCAAGAGGGGCGGTGGGGCACCGCTGGGTATATGGACTTTCAGTAAATCTGGCCACAAGATGCCTGTAAATCACCAACAAAAAACACAAAGTACATCCATTTTTCTCTTTTCCAAATACTATCAACTCGCACTCGCATGTCTCTTCTTCCCATTCGCGGTCCACCGTGGACCTCTCACGTGCACCGTGGCACTCACGGTCACGCGGGGGGAAACCTGTGTACGCGGCACACAAAAACAACCAACACCACACAGCTTTATTAATTAGTTTTCTTCAATGAGCTTTCGGAGAGTCGCCACAGCAACAGGCCGTTGTGGCAAAAACCGCCACCATCTTTGGGGGTAGGCTCGCGATGCGTTTCTTCGCGGCGCGCGCACTTGGGCACAAAAAAAGCCTATATATGTGATGCAATGTGTCTTATAGGTACTCTGTGAAATCTGGAAAAGTAACTTTTCAAACGGTGCGTGCTGCACAAACTGACTGACTCCACAGTGCTTATCCCCAGTTGTTGGTGGATTATTGCCGTGAAAAGTGGCTCTCTTGAAGTCCCGCGTTAATGTAGTTGTCGGTTGCTGCCACTGGCTGTGTGGCTACAACAGCAACCACGTCTGTGTGCGGAATGGTATGACGATGAAAAAGGGGTAATTGCATGCTTTTCTGTTGGATTTTTTCCAACTTTGCGAAATACAATTTCAACGCTCCAACCATACCCAACTGACGGTTGGAGTTGAATCATTTTTTTTTCTTACAAAACCCACACTCTGCGGGGAGATCATTTGCACTATATAAACTTTAAGACGAATAACTTTTTTTTTTCTACGGCGTATTGATTAGTTTGAAATTTATTAAATTCAAATCCAATTTTAGAAGATTATCAAAAAATGTACAAACTTTGACAAACTCAAAATCAAACTTTTTTTTAAAGAACTAAAACTTCTCTTTTTATTCTGAAGCTTTTTAAAATCACAATCTTGGATTTTGTTCAAATTATTTTTTAAAGGTTTTTGACAAAATTGTTTAACGATTTTTTGAAAAAAAAAAGTTATCACTGCTGAAATAATAAAATTGAATCTTTTAGAGAGTTCAAGAAAAAGAAAAAAAACTAAATAAAGTAAGGAATTAAATAAATTAACTGAGATTATAAAAGTACAATTTTTAGAAATAATTATTCTTAAAAATTCTGTCAAAATCTTTAAATATTCTGACAGAATGCCAAAATCAAATTTTAAATTGTAGGAGTAAGAAAAGAAAAGATTTTTGTCAAAATCGACCGCTAAGTTTTAATAATTTGTCGATAACAGATCCTTGACTAAAATTCACAATTGAGTCTTTAAATTAAAAAAAAATATCGCTGTCTTAAGTACTGTCATAGTTTGACAATTATAATGCTTTGACAACTATGTCAATGACAAATAATGACTTATTTAAAACGTTAGAACATAAAAAAAAATATTTTTATAAATTTTTTAAAAATATTTTTTAGTGGGTATTCATAAAAGAATACTAATTTTATTTAAATAAATTTTCATATCATCTGTTGAATTCAAATTCAAAAATTGAATTATTTATTCTTTTCATGCTGAATCTTCACTGTGGTACGAGTGCAATTATTTTACCCTCACTACATATCTTATTTATATACAGATATGTATTTGCTTGGGGTATACACACAAATGCACAAGAAAAGCCAGAGAATGATCGGCCATGTGAATTCCATCCATATATACAATACAAAATACACCGCATAAGAATAAAGTGGACGCCCATTTAATAGTTTTTCGTTGTTACTCTGGATGATATTCATACAGTTGTTTGTATTTTTATTGTATTCGCACGACGCGCGGACACAGAACGTGGTCCCTCCGACTGTTTTGGGGTGTTTCGCGCGGCAAAACGGGTGTACAGAACCCCGCGGGGTTGTATGAAGTCTCCAGAGAGAGTTGGTTGGGCCACAAAAATTCTGGATGATGAAGAAGAAATAAAAAACGGCAATATTCCTCCCCTTGAGGAACTTTAGGTACTGTGGAGCTCCCTTGTGGCGACCCACTGGGAGAACCTGCTGTGAAGTTTTGTCCGAGATTTCTTCTATTTGAGCAGGGAAATTATATTTGCACAGGCAACCAAAAAACAGAGGTATAGGTACAAGAGGAAAACTAGAGCGCGTGCATTGCACATCAGGCCAGCATCTTTGCACTTCACCTCTGCAATAGGCAAGTTGAGCAACAGATTGATTGGGGCGTTCAAGTAGTTTGGGATAAATGCCGGTTGACTGATGGCAGATAATATGAATTTCCCATTATTGAAGAGGAGTCTTGCAAAAGGTTGTTTCATTTTATAAAGTATGAGAAGGTAAAATGAGATGAGGTGGAACGCATCACCTCCTATTTGGCGCCTTTTTACATGCCCTCAACCTGAGTTGCGCGCGCTCATTATTACTCCTCCTTTTCGCTCCCTCTTTGCTCTCGACCTTGCCATCATTCAGACCATTGTCGCTCATTTAGACAATAGACCATCATCCTCTGTGTTATTTTGAATCTCATTGTCGGCGCAAGAATTACTTGTATACCATGCTGTATGATGAGGTGGCTCTATGCTCGCTCAAGTTCTTCCAGCAAAAGAGGCATATCACTTCCCAAAATGATCCCCATCGCATGGGATTCATCTTTGAGAAATGACACGCCGTCCGTGAAAAAGGTATAATGTTAATCACTCACGGAAAGGTGGAAAATGATGGAATTTATCATGAAGTAATGCCATTTTACACTATGAAGAATTTTCCACAAAGAATTCATTACAGGTACGATCATTCATCTTCCTTTTAGAAGCCTATAAGTTCGTTAAACTGAAAGGAATCTAATCTACTTTATTAATAGTTTTCTAAAGTCACTAATAATTTACAGATGTTATACGTAACAAATGCAGTCATTTTGTTATTGATTAGAATCTGTTTTAAAAGAAAATAAAAGTTATTCTTTCAGTAAAATATCTTGGGAATAAGATCAATATTTCAATGATTTATCAAAGAATTAAGGAAGTAGAAAGAAAAAAAATGTTTAGTTTTTTATGAATCAAAAATCCAACTAAATTATAATTTCGGCAATTCTTCTTAATAGAAGAAATAAAATTTATCGAAACATCTCTGGGCAAAAGATTAAAAAAACTTTTCTTACCTTCCTTTAGTAGTTTCAGATTAAAATATCAAAAAAAAAAATACTTTGTAAAAACATAATTCAAAGCGATCTTTTAACAAAGAAGACGACATTTTTAAAAGATTTTTTAAAGATTCTATTTTTTTTCAAAGATAATTTTCTTTTAAAATTATTTTATTACAATTATCGTAAATTCGTAACGAAGGTTCACCTAGATCCATTTCTAGAGACAAAAGATAACTGTTGATTCAGACGCATTTTTTTTTTTTTTTGAGTAATCCACTATATTAAAACAGAAATTTTTGACGGCCATCTTAAAAAAAACGCACAAACATGCACAAAAACGTCTTAAATCGAGTTTCTGCGATATTTTCGCTACCAGAATAGCTAGAGCTGAAATTTTAATGCGTTGCACAGGATATGTACTATTACCTACGAAATAATTTATGTATTCAAATTGACTAGGGGCCATCTTAGAAATTTTAAAAATTCTATAATTTCAAAATCTTTTACATAAAGATCTCAAGTCGAACAGCAGTCACAAAACGGTCTTTTCGAAGTCATCGTCATAGAATTTCTTTTTCGTTAGAATTTCAATCAAAATCTTAGTGAATAAAAATGGAAGAAAAACCTTCAAAAGAAATTAAAGAAAAACCACATTTGCTTTCCTACTAAAATATATTTCGTCTTTTCCTCTCTTCATGCTCTCATATACACAGATTTTATTATTCACATTACACAGGGATTGGCACGGGGACTCCAAGAACAATGGCTTCTTGGAGTAACTGATCTCCTGTCTGAAGGGGATCTTCTAGTAGGTTTTGTACGTGGGGTAGTCGGGGAAATTGCCATAGGTGGCTGGTGGTGCTTGATGGTATGAATGTGAGTGAATGTGTTGGGGTTTGTCAAAGGCAAATCTCAGTCCGTAGAACTGACACGCCATTGGGAAATCCTCACTTGCTGGGACATTCTGGGTAGTAGTGGGTGGGGGTGGAACTGAGAAGGAATTACCAGCATGACTGGGGGGAAATCCTGAGGTACTCTGATGGTGGGAATGGTAGCTGAGAACCGGATCCTGATACACTGCCGGAATGTCCGGTGGAGTTGTTTCGACTTTCACCTGCGGCGGGATGTCCTGAATGGGATCCACTGTTGGTTCCTCCTTGGACTTGGCACCCTTGCGTATGGTGGTCTTCTTGGAAGCCGACATCACCCTCCGTAGCTTCTTCTCGTGCGTTTTTATGTGCTTGGACAGATGGTCACTTCGCATGAATTTCTTGGAGCACACCTCACAGGTGAACCTCTTCTCCCCCGTGTGGGTTTTCATGTGGCGCTGTAGCTCATCGGATCGCGTGAAGCGTCGACTGCACGCCCACCAGGTACATACAAATGGCTTCTCCCCCGTGTGCCACCTCAGGTGCGCCTTCAGGTGGCTCGTCTTGGCGTAGATCTTCCCACATCCGGGAACATGGCACAGGTGCACCTTTTTGCCCGTCTTCTCATCCGGACCCACCAGCGGTGGTTGACCCATTTGTTCTTTGTAGCAATTTGGACAGTCGCACTTGGCGCAGCGTCGCGATGTTGCAAGTTGACTCTGATGGCAGGCAAACTCAAACGCCGCCGCTGCATCAAAACTCCCATGTGGGTGGTATAGACTGGTCGTTGTCTCCTGATGCCGATGCGGGAACCAGGTGTTGGGGTAGAAATTTTGACTACCGTATGGCACGGGATGATATGGTGTGTACTGGAGGCTTGTAGCTCTACATATAGAAAGGATAGGCTCAAATTGAGATCCTGCTGTTTGGGGGGAGAAATCTGCAAATGAATGTGGGATCATACCTGGACACCATGTCCATATGATGTGATCCTGGCTGTGGAGGTTGCTGCTGTGCAGAGTACACCGTTGACATGATGTCACTGCCTGGACTCACGGAATTTGAACATCTGGATGAGGTAGATTCCTGGTTGGGCGACATACTGGATACACCATTGGATGCAGCTGAGCATGCTGAGGGAGTCTGGGGTGGGTATGGCATAACATTAATAGCTGGAAATTGTGGATGATGATGACCAGGTGATTGCAAGTTATTCCACTGATTGGCGTAACTTGGTAGAAAGTCCATCTTCCCTACTCTCAGCACACAAAAGTTCTTTTTCAATCAACAACGAAAAAAAATCCCAGGTCACCAAACTCTCTTCACCCACTGTCCCGATCGATCCGGGTGAAATGTCCGAAGAAAATTGCCCTAATTGCACAGTTGAGGGTTCCACAACGGATAAAAAAAATGCGCGTCCACTAGGAAACCCGTGCGTTCTTACGTTCAACTTCCTCGAGCGTTTACGTGAGTCTGTAATTAACGAATGTCTCTCGCTTGAGTGGCGATTTGGAACTGAGTCTGAGATTTTAGTTTTATTTTCTTCTTCTCTCCTCTCAAATCACATTCTCAGGTCTCTCCTCCTTTTCTTCCCATCTTCCCATTTTCTCTACACAACACAGCCAAATCCCAACCAGCCACCAATACATCCGCCGCAGCAGCATACATTTCGTGTGGTTGCGTCGTCTCAGTTTGTGCCCCGAAGAAGCAAAAGCAGCTCGAGCTCCCCAACACTTCGGAGTGAATCTCGCACATATACATACGGAGAGGCCGAAAGCAACATTAAGAGTGGATGCCAAAAGGTAGAAACTCAGCATAATGTGAAGATGGGCCAATGAAATGACTGTATTTAAGGGGGCGTGCCCGCTGTGTTACACCATCATACTGATAAGGAGATAAGATAGAGCGATTGAAGTGGATGAAAGAGGAAAGAACGCACACACATATCACAAATTCTCTTTCCTATAGCTCACTCCTCCCCTATCCTCCCTAAGCTCTATTTTCCCCTCATCCTTGCGATGTCCTTTTTGCAATTTTTGTTTTTTAAAGGAGCCCTCGCGAAGAGCAATCTCCGAAAAAACCTACATATATAGCAATTTTTTGGGATACCCGTGATTATAATTCCATACACCACCGAGAAAATTCCTGTTATTATTGTAATTTTTACATGCTATATAATATTTGACATAAGCACGTCCAATTTCGACACGGCTAATTAATTTTGACAAATTGATTCGTTTCGACTTTTTTTTTTCTTCTTAATTCACGTGTGTGCGCCACTCACCATCATCCTTCACACTCTATTATTCTCAACTTCATCTTTATATACTCATCTCCACACACTTTTGTCACACATTCCCGCGTGATTCTGCACTCCCTGGGAGATTTGCATAAAATCACCACGTCATCTGGGAGCGAAGTGCAGGCAGACATTGTGGGAAAAGGTCTCACACAAAATGCGGAAATGTGCCAACATCGGAGACAATTTACAACATATCCTCTCACAGCGGGTGGTGTTGTCCACGAAATAATCCCCAAAGTCACATTTTTAGCACCCATAGGCGTAAAAGGGGCATAATTGGATTTTGGAAGATTCTTCAGCTGATCACGCACGAAAGTCTATTGGATTATCGAATGTAATCCAATGAGACACCGCTGTGACCCCTTCTAAGTCTTACCAGACAAAATGTAAAAGGATTAGATAATTTTTCCTGTCACTCCGGTCACACTTTCACTTACACATGGTTTCTTTGAAAAAAAAAGGACGAGAAGTGCCAGGATTTCTAGATAATTTTGCAGCATTTTAGCACATTTTTTTTAAATTTTTCTTTAAATCCTTTTGTAAGGATAATCAAAAAGAAATGAATTCGATTTTTTTACTGTTTTCTAGTACATAAAACTCATATCAACTTAGTTTCTAAAATCAGAAAATGTCGGCCAAGTGCTGAAAATGAATTTTGATTTTTAATTCGTCCTGTTGTGTACCAAATTAATTTATTTTAGGCGCTAACATTACCTTACTATAATATCTTCATAATATAGTGAAAGTCAATCATAACGCGTCCAGTTATAAGAGTTGGTGTCCCACAACGTGCAAAAGTTTCTTTATGCGTTTTAATACTATTTGTGAGCAGTATAGTAGGCAAAGTTGAGTTTTTTTTTGTAAATTCGGCAATTTGATGCATTAAAATGGTCATATCTCTGGTTCTATAAGACCCAAAGAAATTTATTGACTAGTTTTGGAAAGGTATTAATACAGGCTATATATTGACATAAATTTCAATAATTTTCAAGGTCACCCCCAGAATACAAAATGGCGGATTTTTGTTTCACCAAAAGAGTTTTTCGCATTTTTCGTCCTGAAGGAATGGTTCTAGAGGTTTCTGATGTTCTAGAAAGTTGTAGAGAATCACAAAACCTTTAATTTGATACCAAGTTGAACAAAATCGGTCAAGCAGTGCTGGAGATATGGCTCTTAGAACTTTTCAAATTCAAGAATTTTTCAAATGGCTATATCTTCTAAACGGCAACATAGATTTTCTTCATTTTTGGACTGGTGCAAGATTATTAGTCCTACTACAACATATCAAAATTTAAAAGATTTGCCTAATGGGGATTCGGAGATATTGCCCCTTAAAGTTAGGCAATTTTTGTTTTTGATTTTAGCGCCTCTTGCGGATGTTATTGGAACTTGGAATGTTCTAGAAAGTTGTAGGGCTTCTTGAAACCTTTCAATTGATACCAAGATGGTCAAAATCGGTCAAGCCGTTCTTGAGTTATATCGAAAAAACACTTTTTGCTTTAGGCCGCCATATTTGCTAAACCGCTTGACCGATTTTCAAGTATGAATTATCGATGAAAACGTCTCACTGAGCTCTACAACTTACTAAAATTTCAAACCTCTAGCTATAAGGGAAGTGGTTGACGGTATTTCAAAATGGCGGACGGCGGCCATCTTGGATTTTGAAAATGCGAAAAAATGAAATTTTACACCCACATTTCTATAGAAAACTTCAAACCCGAAGTCTCTATCTGTTACCGTTCTCGAGCTATAAGGCAAAGTTTAGAGTCCCGGACGGCAGGCCGGCAGGCCGGCAGGCCGGCCGGATCAAAAATTTTCCACCACCATTTTCGTAATGTGGGATGTCTAAAACGTGCTCATACGAAGTTTGAGCCCGATCTGAGGTGGTCGGTTTTTCCGACGATTACAATACTTGGTGTTGGCCACGAAGTGGAACACCAACTAACTAATTTTATAATATTTCGTCATTTACGAGAAAAAGGGGAGGTCGCAATTGGGCGGAGGTCCGAATTGGGCCACGTTCCCCTATATTAGAAGTAAATTGTATGAAAAAAAATATTATTATTATGAGACAACCCAATATTTCAATATGTTTGTTGAGAAATTCAGTCAAATTGTGCTAGTTGGGATCGTCTATTGATTAATTTTATTATAATTTTTATAAAAAGTGAAAATATATGAAAAATATGTGATTTATGTAAAAAAAAAATCACTAAAAGTTAATTTAAAAAAATTATGCAAGAACTATGCACAATTAATGGAAAGAGACCCTAAATTTTGAACGTTTTTAGAGAAAATTTTACTATATATTTTATACTTAGATTTGTCACAATAAATAAACAGCTTTTACATAATATTTACAAGCTAGAAGTGAAATCCGGTTCATTATGTTCATTATAGAAAAATCGAATTCTAATTGGGAAACTAGTCAAATTGTGCTTGTTGGGATCATTTTCGATCTATTCATAATTTTAGTTTCTATGAACAATTAGGTAGGTACTTTAAACGTTTAATTCTTCTTGTAAAAAGAGCTTAAAAGTCATCTTTCTTTATACAAGTTGACTCCACTCTTCCCTATTTCATATCTTCACATTTTTAACAATTAATTTTATACATAATTCTCCCAAATTAATTCTCAGCCAAAAAAATCTTCATTAATTTTCTTTATTCTCCTCTAACTATCTCTATAGTTCTTATTTATAAAGTACACGAAATCGATTAATTTTCCCTAAATTAAATAGCCTCATTGACCTAAATTTAGACTCAAAAGACTCAAATTAATTAACTTCCCTCTCTCTTCAAATTACATCAATAAATCAACGAACTTCAAGGGTCACATGGGGGATTTTCTTATTTCACAAAGTGTGTCCTTTATGATCCTTTCTGGGAATTGGTCAGAATACCCTTGAGAAATTGAATTGAGTCTCAAATGGCATATTAATTTCTTTTTTGCCACTGAAGCATAGCATTTCTTCTTACTTTTCTCTGGGTGTAGAATAGTGCTCATCGTGTGGCTCACATGGAGAGTATATTGGCACCATCCCGAGAAGAATCATCCATTGAGGTATCTCAATACAATTTCCTTTTGGCGCGTCAATGAATAAAAGTGTGTGAATAATTAATTTTTTTCACGTTTGGGAGGACGTCGTATCATTGTTGAAAATAATATTTTGACAGACAAAAATGATAAATATAATTTCTAATGGATGTCAGGAGAAGGTGGATGGAGGAAGAATTGAACAGCATTTTGTCTCGTCATGTTTTTATTCTTCTTATATTTTATTTTTGAAGATCTTTTGACTAAAGTCGATGCCACCTCTGTGGTCCAATACGGCACACACCATATTGAGTGAGACAAGATCTACATTGAGGTGCCTTCTCAATTGAAATTTATTAACACTTTTCCATGGGGAAGTCGCGGGGTGGGAGAAGAGTGCCCCCGCGGGGAGATGACACTGATGAGGTTCTATCGCGATGTTTGGAATTGGGAATCAATGGATCATGTGAAATGGTGAATGATTTTTCATTTTACCTGCGCGACTCTTTTCGCGCCACACTTTACGCTTGTCATTCATGGCACCTCCCCCACCTCACCTACCCCCTGCTGGAGAGGTGGGCAAAAAAAAGGCGAGAGATATAAAAGCTAATCCCCATGAATGGGATCCCAATGGGCACACCTTTGCGCGCGCGAGAGCTCACACAAAAAGGCCATTTCCACCATGTTAACAGCATGCCATATGGGATTCACACAGAGATGACCCCGCGGATGAACCAGAAATGATATTGTGGGGCCGATGGCGTGTCATAACAATCAATCGGGCGCGCGATAGAACGAAAGAACATCAACACAGCATATAGAACACGTAGAGAGTGTAAATTACAATATATGACACCACATGGGGATCATAAATCATTCACCATGTCTTCATGCCGCCTTCCTCGCGCTCCCACAGGCACCACGTCTGGCCCAGAATGACCCAGAGAATCTACCACAGGGCACCTTTTTTCCCTCCTCTCCCTCAATTCAACAAAAACATTTGGATATCACTTTCGGCTATTGAATGTTTTTTTTTTAATTCTTATTTTTAAGGAGTGGGTGAGAATAAATTCAATGATGATGAATTGATTTATACAAATATTTTATTTCAATAAAAAGGATACATTATTAAACGTGGAAATTAAAATCCACTCAAAGGACCTTTAGGGTTTTCAATTAATTGGCCATAAAAATTAATCCAAAGCGTCGCTGCTGCATGAAAAGAGTAAGCTCTTTAGCAAAAATTCTTTCAATAAAATTAATAAAATAACTTAATTTCAACTCATGGCAAAGAAATGAAAAATTTCAGGAGCTGAAGTTGGCCACATAAACGCAAATTAACATCTCCAAGACACAAAAGCTGTTTGCTTCTGAGGGCAATAAATCAATGAACCATCAGATGTTACCCTTCCCGGCTACCGCCCTCGCCAGCGAACACGAGGATGTGCGGAGAAATTTCTCTGTCAACTCCAAAAGGAGCAAAATTCACCCAAAAGTGGTCAGCAGTCTGAGTGTAGGATCGCATTTCACATACAACCGCTCTCTCCAAGACATCGCTCGTATGGTTTAGGGGCATGTCAGTGATATCTTGAGTTACACATTCATTGTACGTATTTTGCTTGTATTTTGGAAAAACTTGGGATAGATTGCATTTTATCAGTGGATGGAATCCGGCTCCGAAGGATCAAAATTTTTCTTTCGATCCTTCGCGTTTCAGGAGAAAAACGAGAGAAGATTCTATGAAAATTTTTTGTGTTTCGAATCGTTCTTAACAGAATAAACAAACAGCATCAAAAGATCTCTTGATCCTGTTTGTTTATTATGTTAAGAAGAAATCAAATAAATCTCAAAATATTTACTCATTTTCATCTTCTCGCATTTTACCTTGTCAATCCTTATGCTATTTTTTAATGGATATTTAACGTGCTTGACTCTTTTTAACACAATAAAAACGTTCTATAAGAATACTTATAGGGGAACGTGGCCCAATTCGGACCACCGCCCAATTGCGACCTCCCCTTTTTCTCGTAAATGACGAAATATTATAAAATTAGTTTCACTACATTATGAAGATATTATAGTAAGGTAATGTTAGCGCCTAAAATAAATTAATTTGGTACACAACAGGACTAATAAAAAATCAAAATTCATTTTCAGCACTTGGCCGACATTTTCTGATTTTAGAAACTAAGTTGATATGAGTTTTTTTCCCACTATTATGTCTCATATTATGCCGCGTTTCTGTAGCTTAGAGGGTCTAGTTTATTACTTGATTTACAATTTTTTGAAAAATTTTAGCTATTTTAAGTAATTAAGTGAAAATGTAATACATGCAAAATGTTCTAATTGCGACCCCCAAAATGTTCCAATTCTCCACCACTCACCACGGTAAAGCTGTCGCGCATGCGTGTAGTGGTGTGGAAGTGTCTTTCTCACACAGACCGCGCTGTGTTTTGATTTCGGGAAAATCAATATTTTTTCACGTTTCTTGAAAGTTTTTTCGTCGTGAAAATGTTCCTAAAGCCAAAGGGGAATGCAGTTAGTGTAATTTACGCATTCCTCAGAAGAATTTTCGTGGATTTTCTGCGAATTACGTCAGTGAGTGCGCAATTGTCTGTGTGTGTGAAATTCCGTGTAGTCACCTCAAGGGCGAAATGTCAAATCAAATGTGGGGAAAATTGAAAATAAATTCTTGATTTTCCGGCTTTTCCGTGTATTTCATGGCAGTTCTCCTATTTATAGTAGTGATAAAAGTGACCTACTAGTGAAAAACCAACAAATTACGGCAAAAATAGGGGGTCGCAATTAGAACACTCGGGGGGTCGCAATTAGAACACCGTGGTGAAAAAGTGCAATTTTAGCACCTTTTTTTAATTCGACTATTACTCAGAACAGGTAAGAGTTAGAAGGTTTGCATCTATAGAACAAAGTTAGCCTATTAAATGACCTTTCCAATGGTACTAAACTTGGAAAGATTTAATTCATTTTAATATGACTTTTTTTCAATTCTCCTGAAACAGAATTTAGGGGGTCGCAATTGGGCCACGTTCCCCTAATTTTTCTTACAAAAAAATGTTGCTAATCTTTTTTCCCCATCAGGCCTTCTTCAAATTAAGTATGCTAAATTTCTAAATTCAAATGTAACGTCAGTAACAGAAATAAATCAAATTAATTTTATTAGGTACAAAATACATAAAAATTACAAGCCCCTCAGTTTGAACAAACTGAATTTCTTCAAACATTCCGCATCTTTTGTCCACATGTTGGATCCTTTTGGGAGACAAACCACACCAAAAGTTCCTCCGGGAAGCACATTGGGTTCGCATGCCAAAGATGCGAGAAAACCTCAAAGTCTGTATGCAAATTATTGCAATAAAACTTTATGGGAAAACCATTAGGGCGAAAGGAGAGGCAAATAAGTATTCGTTTTTTTTTTTCGTTATGCTTGCAAGCTCCAACATGAAAGATGAGGCCGATTTTTTTGAGCCCACTAAGTACCGAAATGTTGTGTGTCTTCCTCATTATAGGGCAGTGAAAAATGAAGAATGAGATGGGTTTTCTAACCACTTCTTGTGCCCTCTTCCCTGGCCTTATTGCGCCCAATAAATAATGCACGAAAGGAAGGCTCTTTGACAAATGAGTAGAAATTTTCGGGACTGAAGAAATGGCAGAGGGCAAGCAAGAAAGAGGGAAAAAAATGTAGCAGAAAGTGATGAAAAGTCTTACAACACGATCAACATGATCCCTTGCTGTGTTGACCGACTCTGCGTAGCAAAAAGGTCGTAGATCATTGAGAAGTAAAAAAAAATTGTCACTCCATCTTGAGAAGATCGAAGATTTTGAGCATAGCGTGGGAGAGATCGCGATCTTCGTGATCCTTCTCAATTGAGAGACACCTTGCAGGATCAAATGTCCTTGCGTGATCGCTAAAAGGATGCTTCGTTGTGATCGAATTTCGCTAATTTTCCCATCACCTTGTATCCTTCGGCATCCCTCTTTTTGTGCAGAGAAAAATGATGCAAACGCAAGGATCCTACAACAAAAAAAATGAAAGACATTTTCTTGTATCTTTCTTCGTGCCATTGCAATTCTGGCATCCTTACCTGGAGGAGAGACTCCCAATAAAAGGAGCAACAGGTAGGTTTTTTTTCTATTGCTTTTGTGCGTGATTTCCTTGATTTGCAGATCCCACCTTTTGTTCCTACCATCCTGATTGTTCTCCTTTTTACCAATCGTGCAGCAAGGAAAAAAAAATTGACGGCAATTT
The DNA here is from genome assembly GCF_024334085.1 of Lutzomyia longipalpis. NCBI lineage: Eukaryota > Metazoa > Arthropoda > Insecta > Diptera > Psychodidae > Lutzomyia > Lutzomyia longipalpis. Next base: position 14,090,052 of record NC_074708.1, on the reverse strand, counting down.
TGCTCCTCTCAGACACAATTGCATGATTCCTTCAATCAATCCCTCCTGACCATCTCTCACATTTGGGATGAATTGAAGACACCTTTCTCAATTGTTGGGTGCAGAAATTTATTTATTTAGAAGACACTCTCCCCGGCCAGGATGAGCAAAAGGAGGTAGAGGAGACATTGTGTTGCTGCTGTTGAATTCGCTACGACATCGCCCTTTGTGGATATTTTTCATTGTTCAGAGAAAAAGCCACAATAAAATTCTCACTGAAAATTGTGGCTGGTGATTGTCCTGTGCACAAGAAGTCCTGACAAGGAGATTCCCGAAAGGAGGAGACCGCAGAAAGGAACAATTTGGGAATCGTGATTTTGCCTCTATTTGGCGTGAGATTGTCGGTTTACACCCATTTTAAGCCCACAAAATATTGATTCGAAACCACAGGACATATAAGGATATTTTGAAGGATATTCAAGAAATGGTTTGATTTGTTTTGTCAATTAAAATGAAATATTTCTGTAAAGAATCCTTTGGATTTCATAAAGAAAAATTAATTTAGAATATCGTCAAGAAGAGTTTTATAAAAAATTCTAAAAATTGAGCTTCTTAGCGATAAAAGAACATGGTCTGAAAAGCCATTAAGGTAAAAGGAAAAGAACTTTATAAGATTTAATTTAATTTAATCGATTCATCTGAAAAGTCTACAAATCTTTAACCCTTTAAGGTCGCAAAGGCTCGATTTTGAAAATTTCATTTTGTATTATTTAATGAATATATTGAGGCCAAATTAGTACAAGACTATGTCTTTACAATCCCTGATCATTTTATGACCACAAAAGGACATCCCCAAAAACTCACAGGATCCGGAAAGACCGGAAAGCTGATAAACCGAAAATTTTTGAGTTGGGAGAATTTTTTTTGCTAAAAATGTCTTATTTGAGCTCAAAGTGCCCCATAAAAAATATTTTTAGTTCAATCAACTCCCTAGATTGATCGCGGACCTGAAAGAGTTAAAATAATTCATAGAAAATCGAAAAAAATGATTTTTTCTGTTTTTTACAACTTATCCCATATTTACAATAAATAATTATTTTTTATATTAAAAATAGATCCTAAATTATCTATTTTCTGAGAATAAATTAATTTTTTTTTATTAAAAACGTTAAAATAACGAGAAAATGCTTCAGGAACTTTTGAATTTAAATAATTCTCGCGCCATTCTCGCATAGGATCCCGGGAATTTTTTCCTAACCCAGCGAAGAATGTTTTTTTCGACTTATTCCTCAAGTCTTAAGATTTTCCACCATAAAAACTATTTTTTAACGTAGATTCAAATTAAAAAAAAATGTTTTAAAAGGAGTTTAAGCAACAATATATGAAGGATGATCCTCTATCGCAGAACAATTTTAACCCATCTCATCTTGTAGGGGAACATAAAAAATAGAAGAATAGCGAGAGAAACTCCCCAATTTCCACTGGGATCACATAGAAAGGTGAGTTTTTTTTCTCTTCTTGGAGTGCGACTCAACGACGGGAAGTCCGGAAAGACAGAAAAGAAGCAAAAATCATTAAAATCTTCATCCGGGTAGGCATCAGGAAAGGTTGGGAAGGTTATAAAGAAGCTCAAGAAGTCCCGATGCCACGCTGGTCGAACACAATGGACTTCCTCCTATTCATTTAAATGTTGTTCCCAAATTGAGGTTATGTTTTCCCGGACTGTTCTATCACTGCACTTTTCTATGTGATCCCAGTGGATATTGGGTAGTTTCTCTCGCGATTCTTCTATTTTTTATGTTCCCCTACAAGATGAGATGGGTTAAAATTGTTCTGCGATAGAGGATCATCCTTCATATGTCGTTGCATAAACTCCTTTTGAATTGAATTGGCATATTTTTATTGCAAAGAATCTATAATTTTTTTTTATACTTCTGGCCATTAATTAGCCGTAAATCTTAAATTATCCAAGAATTTTACATCTTTTTCACCTTTTACACACACACATAGAACGACGTAAGAAAATTCCGTGGACAATCTCCGCAGTCGAGAGTTTGCGCCAGTGGGTGCAGAGAAGATACGAGTTCCCCGATTTGTTTGATTTTTGCAAAGAGCTCGTATTTAGTGTTAAATTTTAGTCAAAAAAAATGCATGAAATCCACAGGAGGACGTTGTTTCTGCTACAGACACTGCTGGTGAGTAGGCCTGGGGATGAGTTGCTGGGCTTTCCGGGATATTTTGTTGGCCAATTTCGAGGTTACTTGCGATTATGTGGGATGAGCGGGGAGGGAAAAACAAGGGTTTTCTGGAATGCCACGACATCACCAGGCTTCTTCCCATCTGCTTCCAGGTGCTGTGCGTCAACTTCCACCGGACGGAGAGTGGGGCTGTGCAGCTGACGAGTGATAATCTCGACATGACTCTAGGTGGGTGTCTTCACGTGATTGGTGTATGTGTGAGACTTCCGGCTTTAACGGAGATGATGTTTTTTTTTACAGCTTCGAATGAATTAGTCTTTATCAACTTCTACGCCGAGTGGTGTCGCTTCAGTAACATCTTGCAGCCCATCTTCGATGAGGCCGCCGATGAGGTGGCAAAGGAGTTCCCGGAAGCCGGGAAGGTGGTAATGGGAAAGGTGGACTGTGATAAGGAGAACAGCGTAGCGACACGATTCCACATCACAAAGTACCCCACGCTCAAGGTTATCCGCAATGGGCAGCCACTGAAGCGGGAGTACCGTGGTCAGCGCTCCGTTGAGGCCTTCTCGGAGTACGTGCGGAAGCAAATGGAAGACCCCATCCAGGAGTTCCAGACACTCAAAGATCTCGAGCATTTGGACTCAAAGAAGCGCAGTGTCATTGGGTACTTTGACAGGCGCGACATGCCTGAGTACAACATCTTCCGGCGTGTGGCGACAAATCTCAAGGAGGACTGCCAATTTCACGTTGGCTTTGGCGAGGCCGTGGCCCAGATGCATCCTCCCGGGCAGCCAATTGTTGTTTTTCGCCCAGATGTGGCGCTATCCAATGAGAATGACGAAACCTTCACGGGAAAGATGAGCAGCTTCGACGAGATGAACGTGTGGGTACAGGAGAAGTGTGTCCCCCTCGTCCGGGAGATTACGTTTGAGAATGCAGAAGAGCTCACCGAGGAAGGACTACCCTTCCTCATTCTCTTCCACGCCACAGACGACACGGAAATCATCAAGGACTTCAAGACAATCGTGGAAACGCAGCTCATCTCGGAGAAACGTAAGTTCAGCAACTCATTTTCGGTGAAATCTCATTTGCATTTTCTTTTGTGACTAATATGTGTCCCACCCAGTGGGATTTCCCACCTGCTTTGCATTAGAAAGTTTGTAAAGCTTTTTAAAAATTTCTCTTTTTTTAACTTCTTCCCGAATTTTGCTTTTTGGGTCAAAGACCTTCCCATCTCTTAAGCTCCCTGAGAGTAAATTCGCAAAACAAGGGGTTGTCTTGTGAGGCTTCCTAATTCAAAGAGAAGCTCTATATCAGGTGATAAGACACCCGTTGATTTGCCGTGTGTGTGGATCTTTTTGTATTCACCACGCGCCTAATCATAATTGGTTAGGGGTCTGATAAGAAAGAGATTCTAGGGAACTTTTTATACCAATTTTGAAGTTTTATGATGAATAGAATAAGAGATAAGAACGAGCAAAACTTCCTAAAGAAACGTGCAAGAATTTCGTGTTTATCGAGGAATTGTTTAACCTCTAGGCCGCCAAGCGGGGTCGTTGAACGACCCCAGCCCTATATTTCGTGCTATAACTTAATAAATATAAAAGTTAGCGTTCCCATCTTTTGGAAATAAGTTCCTTGGTTATCTGAGGAGGTTGTGTAAAAATTTCAGCTCAATCCGTCCACCACAAGAAAAGTTATTAAGGAAAATGTAGAAGAAGGGAATTCAAAAATTGGTGTAACGGCCATGCTGCGGAAAATTTCTTAGAATGAAGTTAGTCACATCATAAATCATATGGTTGAAGGGGGTTGAAGGGTTGTGTTTACTTTCTCACTTTACCATCTCAGTGTCAGAATTATCGCGAATAAGTAACATAAACAACATAAAACATAATTAGAAGCATATAAATGTGCAAAACAATAAAGAATATTCGAGAAATATTGCCATTTATCACGGTGCGGGAAGTGAGGGGAATGTGGGGAAGTAGTGAAAAAAAATAGCAGTTGCGGTCAACTTCGTGGCAAATTTCTCACGAAGAAAGTGTGAAAAATGAGTGAAAAATGTTTTTCCCTAATATCTTCTTCTGCGTGTTTCCGGGTGGCGAATTTGTGATGCAAGGGGCAAGAGGACTATATAAGGAGTCTAAAGGTAGTGACCCGACAGTTCCCGGTTTTATAGTTTATGAGAAAATCGACTTCCTTTTTGGGGTCGTTCAACGACCCCACCTTGGCGCTCTAAGGAAGCTCCAAGGTCTTGGCGCCCAGCAGGTTAAAAGTTTTGTTAAAATATTTTATTTGGATTCGATTCAATCTAAATCGGATTTGTAAAACAGGAGATGTTTTTTTTTAAAGATCATTGTTAGAATTTTCAATGTTTTAGAGAGTTGTAGGGCTTCTTGAGGAGCTTTAGTTTGTGACTAATTTGATCAAAATCGGTTAAGTCGTTTTCAAGTTATTAAGAATGATTTCAGATGAAATGTACTGGTAAGCTGACCAAGCTTACGGGAGCTGTGTTTCTTTCAGTGTACCAATTTTGTGAGAGCAAACTATAACGCGAATTAATTTAAATACGCGCAAAGTCGGGAAAAGTTGAAAAGTCATACCCTAAGAAATGTTTGGAAGGCCATATCTCGAGAACGGATCCATAGATTTTCATAAATTTTTTTTTGTTTGAAAGGTCTTGAAGTCAGCTATAACATATCGAAAAATGAAAAAAATTTATGTCGCCATTTTCGAAAAATTTGAGTTCGAAATTTTCGAAAATTTTTTTTTCGATTTTAGTGCCTCTTGCGGACATTTCTCGAAATTGCAATGTTCTAGACATTTGTAGGGTTTCACGAAACCTTTCATTTGCGCTTGAGTTGATCAAGATCGGACTTGTAGAACCCGAGATATGACATGATAACTTTGGAAGGCTATATCTCGAGAACAGATCCATAGATTTTCTTCATTTTTGGCATGAAGCTAGATAATATGGTCAGCTACAACATATCAAAAAATGAAAAAAATTTATGTCGTCGTTTTCGAAATATTCATCGAAAACTTATCAAAAATTTTGTTTTTGATTTTTGGCCCCCTAGCGGTCACTTTTGAAACTTCGGATGTTCTAGAAAGTTGTAGGGTTTGTTGAGATCTTTCATTTGAGCCCGGGTTGATCAAAATCGGTCAAGCCGTTTTCGAGTTATGGTCGATTTTCGATGAAAAATTTCGGCGGCGATATTGACTAAACGGCTTGACTTGGTATCGTTGGAAAGCTCTTGATGGCCCCTACAACATATCAAAATTTCAGCCCTCTAGCTATAATAGCGGCTGAGATATAGCGAAAACAAAATTTTGAGGTTATTCAAAATGGCGGACGGGGGGGTGGGGGAGTGGATTTGACCTCATAATCGGATTTCTTCAGGTCGATATTTAAACTTTGCCGTTTACCGCAAGTCTCTATCTATCACCGTTCTCTTGCAATTTAAGTTTATAATCCGGACGGACGGCCGGACGGACGGCCGGCCGGAAAAATTTTTTTTTGGCGCATACGTTTTTTGGAATGTGGGGACCCTAATTCGTGCTCATCCCAAGTTTGAGCCCGATCTGACGACTTTCGATTTTGCTCGGTACACAAAAGCTGTCTGAAAGAAACACAGCTAAAATTTTGGCGGCTTAACCGATTTTCAATCAGGACTTATCATGATTAGAAATTATGATTTTAGGTTTCGAACTAGCTAGTATAGGGGCTGAAATACAGACAAAATAGAATTCGAGGATGATTTCAAAATAAGGGCTAGTAGTGATTGTCCGATTTAGATAAATCTCAATAATCGTTAGAGGAAAATGTAATGTTGCTATTTAAAATCGAATTTACTTATAAATCGGTTAATATTAACCTGCCTATTTTAGATTTATTAATTCACTTAAACGTTTGAAAACTTTTTTTATGCCGATTTGGATCAATTTGCTTATGGAAGTGATTCTATCAAGTTTTTTAAGAAGAAACTTAATTTTTGACGGTTTATGTTTTTAAATTCGTTTTTTTCTTGTTCCATAAAAAAAGCAAGGAATTTGTTGTTCTAAATAACAATCAAAATGATCTTTAAAGAGCTCTAAAAATAATTTTCCCTAAAAAACACACAGTTAAAGAAAAAATAAACAGGCAGATTCTTATAAGATTTTTTAAAGAATACCAAAAATCTTATAATTGACGAATTGTACGGAAATAAACGATTTTATAATAATAATAAAATGTTTATTTCATTACATATTTACAATTTTTTTTTAAGTCCACAGATCTGTCTTCAACTCACAATATATAGAAAAAAGAAAATTTAATGAACAAAATATAATACAATAAATGAAGAGAAAATAATGAAAAAACTGTTCCAAAATTGAAAAGAAAAATAAACGATTTTGAACTGAATCGACCTCAATATTTACATGCAATAAAGAACGGCAATTAATTATTTTTCAAGTGACTTTAACAGATTTTTATTTAAAAAAAATTATTGTTAGAAATGTGTTGAACCGTTTTTACTCAAAGTTGTTTGGAAATCATCTCTGAAGAACAAAAAAAAACTAGAAATTATTTTTGTTCAAATCGGATTTATTTTCTTTAAGTTTTTAAGCAATATTGAAAAATCTTAATTTCAAGATTTCTCAGAAACTACAAGGCCTTAAAGTTTCTAGTTGATTCTTAAACCTTTCTTTCGTCAAGTCAAGAACTTTTTATTACGAGGATAACGTGGCCCAATTCCGACCTCCTTCGACCTTTTTTTTCAATTCGCTATTACTTAAAATCGATAAAACTTTTAATGTAGTTGTGTGAGTAAAAAGTGCATTAAATGGGCTTTAAAATGATACCAGATTTTAAAAAAAATTGCCTTTTATTTTATACCTTTTTTTACTCATTCTGTGCGGACCTTTGGGAGTCAGAATTAGGCCACGTTCCCATAATAACTAACTAGCAAATTAAAACTTTTACTAATTGTTGATTTATTCTAGGCCCCTATCTCTTAAAACCTGTAACAAAACATGATCGAAAATGGAACGTTTTTCAAGAAATTAAAACTCTGATAAATATTTTTCCAGCTCGTTCGCTTTATTTGAAGCTTTTTTTCTCTTTTCAACACAAAAAAAAAACTTTTTTGCATAATAAGATTGATAAAACTTCTCCGGTCGTCGCCAGGGAGTGGATATTTGCCAATAAAGTACGATTACTTTCCAAAGCTTTCAACCCTCATCCGGGCCTTCCTCAGTGCCTGGAAGTGGGTGAATTTCTTTATTTATTTTGGGAAGTAATTGTACTTTATTGGACGAAATATGCACTCCCTGGCGACGACCGGAAAATTGAGAAAATCGAATTCACGCCAGGAAACAGATAATTAATAAAAAATGTCTTTTAACGCGCATAAAAACCGGAAATACAACGATTTCCCCATTTTTTTCTTTTGCAGAAAACGTCAACTTCCTGGTCGCCGATGGGAAACGCTTTGCTCATCCTCTGCACCATCTCGGAAAGTCTCAATCGGATCTGCCCCTCATTGCCATTGATTCCTTCCGTCATATGTATCTGTTTGACAATGTAAAAGACATGTACATTCCGGGAAAGCTCAAGCAGTTCCTCAATGATCTCTACAGCGGGAAGCTCCACAGAGAATTCCACTATGGCCCCGAGAAGGATACAACGCCTGATGTAGCATCGAATGAGGTGAAGAAGTCCACACAACCGCCCGAGTCGACATTTAAGAAGCTCGCACCGTCGAAGAATCGCTACACACTCCTACGTGATGAGCTGTAGAGATCCCATTGCTTCTCCGACCCTCCTTTTCTTCCTTTCCTTTCGAGTCCTTTTTGTTTTCTTTCCCCTCCCCCAGTTCCCATAAAATAAAATTATTGATTTTCCCATCTGAAGGGGCAGCAGAATCGCCCCGAAAGTGCCGGTAAATCTCCGTGAATTTGCGACAGTATGCGTGTGTGTGGGTAATTGCAAAAAATGGGTTAATTTTTGAATAAAACGAGAGAAAGAAGTTAATTTAAATTGATACAATGAGATTTTTTTTCTTTTGTACAAATTACAAAAATGATTGTGTGGGAAGGAGGGTGCCAAACTGCGTGCGTGGACAGCCTCCTGGACGGAAAGAGTTGCTCTCTCTATCACTTATCAACTAACTAATTAATAATTAAAATTGGACGGAATTCTTGAGATTCTTCTCACTGCTCTACGTGAATCTGCTAATGAGGAATGTTGCGCCCAGGATTAGTACAGCCAGAGGTGCTCTCAGGTCGTTTGCTCCACTCTACAAACGCAAAGAAAAAACATTCAGAGAATGACTCACAAAATGCTAAAAATTAAAATCTTACAATTATAAAGTAATTGCATCTGTCTCCTTGACAGCATTCAGAACAGGACCAATCTTCGTACCAGATGTGGGTGCAGTAGGGCATGTACCGTGAACGGATCTTCTGGCAGATTTCCTTGGTGGAGCATCTCTTGGAGACATAGTACTGTTTTAGGGCGCCCTGAGACCAATAGGGCATACTCCCCCATCGGATCTCTGTCAGGCAAACATCTTCTCCGGGTTCGCAGGTTTTAATGGTTTTCAGGCATTTCTCTGTGTTGGCTGACTGATTGGCGCACACGTAGCACTCAAGGGCGGAGCCTCCACGGAAAGAAAAACATACAAGTGAGGTTATGTTTGCCATAGCAACCAAAAGTAGTCGCCACCAAAGGAGGATTTCCCGGAAAATTCAACTTACAGCTGCTACAGAAAGCCGCAAAGAGTACGCAGTAGGCCAGGAATTTCATAAAATCCATCGCAAAAGCGATAAAATGCAATAAATGAGAGAAAATTGTAAACAAAACACCCAAAAACACCACACCCAAACTGTTATACTTCTTCTTCTTCTTTTTAAATCTCTCAGGGCTGGACGTAAAAACTGTTATACTACCGTCCCAAATGTGTGTTTAAAATAATTATTTTTCCGGGAAAAACTCATTTCTGCGACTTGGGCCTACGCGGGAAATGTTCCGGGGGGCCCCGGGGAGCTTCAGTAAAAAATTGGGCGCGAAATTCGCCGGAATAAAAAAAAACATTTTATACGACTTTTTTTGGCGGAAATTTTGGGAGTTTCGAACTGGCGACGCCAATCGACGCGGTGTCGCTTCCTGGTCACAAAAAACTCAATTTTCGCGGAAAATTCAACGGAAAACGCGAGAAAATTGCGAAAAACTAAAAGTGTGAGGGAGACAGTATCACCGTCTTTCTCATTCGGGAAAGTCGATGAAGCAGTTGCGGTAAAACAGCGTGCTTGGCTGTCAATGTCAAAATTCGCGTCTAAAAAGTTTTTTTTTTAATCAAAACACGCAATTTCCCAAATTGTTAGTAAATTTTTTGCAAAAATCTCCCAAATTGCGTGCAATAATGTGGGTGTGAACATTCTGGGGTCCAGGAAGTTTTGTATTGTGTCACGAGAGAAGATTAATTTGACGAAGAAGAATGTCCAGCCGCAGCTGCAAGAAGCAGGATGTCAATCTGGATCATCTCTACTACAAAGCCGAGAGTAATGCCTACATTAAGAGTAGCAGCACCAGCTCCGACTTGATAACCATCATCAAGGAGAATAAGCAGCTAAAGTCCATGCTGCTGCTGCATTTGGATCTCATTCAGGAGCAGAGTGACCAATTGCTGACAAAGGAGAAGCAAATTTCGAATCTCCGGCAGGAGAATGAATCGCTCAAGCTCAAGATTGAGCGTATGGAGCGACGGATGCACATGAAGCAGACACGCAGTATCCTCCATCATCTGCCCACTGTGGAGACGAAGGTGAAGAACAACGGGATGACACCGAAGCCGCACTTCCGGATGGACTTGGCACTGCCGGGAAATGCTGCAAAATGTGATAATGGCATGGAGGATGTGAAGCCCGATGTGGGGGTGATGCTGCAGCGGACACAGGTGGATGTGCAGGAGAAGGCAGTGGAGCCCAATGGGGTGCCAATTGGGAAGATTGTGCTCAACAATGCCGGGAATATTGAGAACATTCAGCCGGCTGAGAAGGCGTTGAAGGAAATTAAATTAGAAATTGTCGATGAACGCTCTCCGGATAGTCCGGAAGTGTCCAATCCCCCAGTGGAGCACGCAGAGGAGATGCCACAGGAGCAAATGGAGGAGAAGCAGCAAGTGGTGGATGTGGTGCCCAGTATGGATGTAGGTGGGCAATTTGAGGTGGAAGTGGAGGATGAGGGTGCCAAGAAGAGGAGACTCTCTGAGCAATTGGCTGTACCAAGTGAGAAAGCCACCAAAAAAGCCCCCAAATTGGCCACCATGACCACCTCAAAGCAGTACGTGACGCGTGATTGGGAACTCCTGGAGCTGGAGGAGGAACTAATGCAGATCATTGAGAAGCGCGGTGACATTGAGATCAACCTGGAGGTGCCCAGTTGGCGCATTGTGGACGACGATGAGCCGCCCGAGATGATCTTTGAGACATTTGAGGAGGAAATTCGCGAGGAGGCGTACATGAAGCGCCACCTGAAGTTTGAAATTGACGAACGTCGCCGGAAGAAGTGGGATGTGCAGCGAATCCGGGAGCAGAGAACAATTGAGCGTCTCAAAAAGCGCCACTACAAGCTCGACGCCGCCACAGCGGGTGAGGACAAGGGCGCCGCCTGTCCGGCTTCCTTCTACCCAAGTCCCGACACAATTCGCTTCATCCAGATCACCGACGAGCTCCCGGTGCAGGCATTTGGGGAACAAATACCCACCGTACCACCGGCGGAATTCCACCTGCCGTGGGAAGGTACCTCCGGCGACGGGGGCTCCCATGCGGTGCTCATTGCACCGCAGGAACCCGAAAAATGCGTCGCATCGACGATGTTCGTGAAACGGATGTCCGGACAGAAGATGCATCACAAGACCCCACGCAAAAATGCCCAAAAAGCCGCTGCGGGGGGCAAAAGATAAAATTCAACATTGTGTTTTGTAGCCCCATAGAGAGCTTAAATTGTATATGTAATTTTTATTTTTATTTTTCCCCTAAATGACTACAGCAAAAATTATAAAGTAAAAAATATAAAATAAAATATAAATGATAAAGTGAAAAAAAAATTCTTTGTTTTTTTTGGTGATTTTTTGGATTTTTTGTGATTTCGATTTATTTTCTTTTAATTGTTCCTGCAAAAGAAAACATAATTTTACGTAAAAATTTTATTTTTTAGTCATTGACATTTAAAATAAATCGATTCCTTTTTTTAATATTTTTTTTAACCTGTAGATCGAATTAAATAAAATTGTTCTTTAAAAATAAAAAAAATACAGCAAAAAACCAAGAATTATTAGGGGAACGTGGCCCAATTGCGACCCCCTAAATTCTGTTTCAGAAGGATTGAAAAAAGTCATATTGAAATAAATTAAATCTTTCCAAGTTGAATACCATTGGAAAGGTTTTTTAATAGGCTAACTTTGTTCTCTTTGTTCTATAGATGCAAACATTCTAACTCTTACGTGTTTTGAGTAATAATAGAATTAAAAAAAAGTTGCTAAAATTGTATTTTTTCACCACGGTGTTCCAATTGCGACCCCCCGAGTGTTCTAATTGCGACCCCCTTTTTTGCCGTAATTTGTGGGTTTATTTATCACTACTATAAATGAAAAAACTGCCATGAATTACAAGGAAAAGCCGGAAAATCAAGAATTTATTTTCAATTTTCCGAATTTTCCCCACATTTGTTTTGATATCTCGCCCTCGAAGAGACTACACGAAATTTCACACATACCGACAATTGCGCACTCACTGACGTAATTCGCAGAAAATCCACGAAAAGTCTTCTGAGGAATACGTATATTACACTTTCTGCTTTCCCTTTTGGTTTTAGGAACATTTTCACTGCGAAAAAACTTTCAATAAACGGGATTTTTTAAAAAACGGATTTTCGGTCTTACTCTTGGCTAATTAATTTTTATTTCAGGCCAGAAATAACAATTAATTAGCCAAGAGTAAGACCGAAAATCCGTTTTTTAAAAAATCCCATTCATCACCTACGGTCGTCCCTTTACGAATTGAATTTTTCAATAAACGTTTTTACGTTTATTTTTTTAAATATTGATTTTTCCCGAAATCAAAACACAGCGCGGTCTGTGTGAGAAAGACACTTCGACACCACTACACGCATGCGCGTCAGCTTTACCGTGGTGAATGGTGGAAACAGACGGTCCGAATTGGAACATTTTGGGGGTCGCAATTAGAACATTTTGCATGTATTACATTTTCACTTAATTACTTAAAATCCTTAAAATACCTACCTAAAATCTTTCAAAAAATTGTAAATCAAGTAATAAACTATTTCAATTGTTTTCAATTGAATCTAATTTCATGAAATTCGGTCAAATAGTTTTCGAATTATATCGAACAAATATTTTTACTGTATTTTCAGTTGATTATAATATTTGATATAAACCATGAAGTGGAATATTATTTAATAGAGAATGTAAAAAATGTTTTTAACTGAGTATCACTTACATTTCTAGAACCGCATAAGTATACCCCAAAAAGAGATGCTCGTAAAACTCGTGGAGGAAAACTACTCTCTTTTGTACTCACGGCCGTGAATCCGCCGATTGTGAAAACACGTGCCGTACTACTAAGTGGAAGGAAATTTCCCGAATTTTGAATGAATTGCCTGGGATCCAAAGGGATTACAATGGGTGGATGGAGATCTTTAATACGATTAAAAGAGCTGTTGAGATAATGGCAGGGATATACCGCCAGGCAAGGCAACAAACGGGATCAAGCCCCGTAGATATTTTGGCGTTCATGACCGATTTAGATGTCAGAATATATCATTTAATTGCAACGTCAGCAGACGGAATATCGACTTTGGGAGAGATAGGGGATTGTGCTTATATAAATGAGCCATTTGCCGATGAGCATCTGCAAAATATTGGGTCACAACAATCGCCGAGACAATCCCCCACCAATCTGGCAACAGTTCATGAGCAGCCGACTACATCGCCGCCTATTCCCAAAGGAATAAATCCCCAAAATCGATGGCTATCCCCCGGCCATGTAGATTCACAGCGAGAATATTCACCCACATTGGATCGCTTACGGTACGCATACTACTCACAAGTTCAATCCCCCGGCCCTAGTGGAAGTCATTCGGGGAGTCAACGACGTCAGCAAACTGGCGTAAATTTGAGAACAGGGAGAGGAGAACAACGTTCTCATCCATATTCCATCAGGAATGTTGGAAGTCCTCGTCGTCAGATGTCTCAAGAAATGCGAGCAACTGCATCAGCCAATGAATTTTCAGTCGAAATCCCCGAAGAAGGTCATGTGCAATTTCCGTTTCGGCCCCGAGAACAAGGTATGTATATACCATTAGATTACTTGTTAGAAATATATATTATTAAATTATTCCTTTAAATTAAATTGTTCTTTACTTGACATTTAGCAATACCGTTGAGCAATGAAACAGGAGCACCGGCTGATAATATGCCAAACTCTCGACAAGGGCCTACTGCCTCTCACTCATCAGTAACAGAAGGAAATCGCCGCCAAGGTCGTCAGCAGAGAAATAGCACAGAATGCGCTCAAGTGTGGAGGCAATACACCTTCAATTTTTTTTAACGATTAAAAGATAGTGTTGAAAGAAACTTTTTTTAAACGGGGATTCAAAAAAATCTTTCGATATTCGAAGATTAAGACATAAAAGACATAAAACGTGTAATATAAATCGCCTTTTAAGAGATTTATTTATTTATTTTTACTATTTTAGAATAAGGACTGAAATCATGGACTAAAAATCTTTTTTTATTAGATTTTTTTTATATTTCTTTATCTTTTTTCAATATACGAGGATTCAAAATTAAAACGTGAATTAAAAATATTTTTTTTTAAATTAGAATTATATTTATTCATCTTTTTTTTTAACTTAAAACGTGTAATATAAATCGCCTTTTAAGAGATTTATTTATTAATTTTTAGTATTTTAGAATAAGGACTGAAATTATGGACTGAAAATCTCTTTTTTTTATTAGATTTTTTTTTATATCTCTTTATCCTTTTTCAATATACAAGGATTCAAAATTGAAACGTGAATTAAAAATCTTTTTTTTTAATTAGAATTTTTTATTTATCTTTTTTTTTTTTTGTTTGAACTTAAAACGTGTAATATAAAGCGCTTTTTAAGAGTTTAATTTATCATGGAATAAAAACCTCATTTTTTTTAACTTGATTTAATTATTTATCTGTATATTTTTTTCAATACACGAGGATTAAGACTTATAACGTGGAATAAAAACATTTTTTATTGAGAATTCAAAAAAAAAATGTACTGGTAAGCTGACCAAGCTTACGAGAGCTGTGTTTCTTTCAGTGTACCAATCTAGTGAGAGCAAACTAGAACGCGAATTTGTTTAAATACATGCAAAATCGGAAAAAGTTGAAAAGTCATCCCCCAAGAAATCTTTAAAATGCCATATCTCGGGAACGGCTCCATAGATTTTCGAGTTTGAGCTATCGTTGGAAAGGTCTTAACCTCAACTATAATATATTAAAATATGAAGTAAATCGATAATGGCATTTTCGAAATATTCGAGTTCAAAATTTTCGAAAATTTTGATTTTCACTTTAGCGCCTCTCGAGGTCATTTCTCGAACTAGCAATGTTCTAGACATTTGTAGGGCTTCACGAAACCTTTCATTTGCACTTGAGTTGATCAAAATCGGACTTGTAGAACCCGAGATATGACATGCCAACTTTGGAAGGCTATATCTCGAGAACGGAGACATAGATTTTCTTCATTTTTGGCATGGAGCTAGATAATATGGTCAGCTATAACATATCAAAAAATGAAGCAAATCGATAATGGCGTTTTCGAGATATTCATCGAAAACTCATCGAAAATTTTGTTTTTGATTTTTGGCCCTCTAGCGGTCACTTTTGAAACTTCTGATGTTCTAGAGAGTTGTAGGGTTTGTTGAGATCTTTCATTTGAGCCCGATTTGATCGAAATCGGTCAAGTCGTTTTCGAGTTATGGTCGATTTTCAATGAAAAATTGTGGCGGCCATATTGACTAAACGGCTTGACCGATTTTCGAAAATGAGGTATCGTTGGAAAGCTCTTGATGGCCCCTACAACATATAAAAATTTCAGTTTTTTAGCTATTACAGGGGCTGAGATATAGCGAAAACAAAATTTTGAGGTTATTCAAAATGGCGGGGGTGGATGTGAACTCATATTCGGACGTCTTCCAGTCGATATTTAAACTTTGCCGTTTATCGCAAGTCTCTATCTATTACCGTTGTACTACGGACGTCCGGACAAAAAATTTTTTGGAGCGTACGTTTTTTGGAATGTAGCGACCCTAATTCGTGCTCATACCAAGTTTGAGCCCGATCTGACGACTTTCGATTTTGCTCGGTACACAAAAGCTGTGTCTGAAAGAAACACAGCTAAAATTTTATTTTTTTTTCAATGCATTTATGAACAAATATGAATTATGATGTTATGCAAGTGTGATTATTTTTTTTAATTGTCACACTTACATTAAATTATCTTACTCTGAGGATTTCGTGTCTGCACATGTATGTAGCACAGCTATGTTGGTTCGATCGAGATAAAATTTTGCAAGGTACAAAGATTAAAAGACTTTTTTTATGAATAAAAATGTATTATATTATTATCATGAATATACTTTACAAGGTAGTTCCTACTTGTGCTTATATCATCTGCATCATTCTCCTCGTTCAAATCAACATTTATATCAATATCTCTTGGCATATTTAATAAAATTGGCAAATTTTGGTCATAATGCCGAATGTAATTGTGTAATGTCCCAGCGGCATAAATCATATAACCAGCTTTTTCATGACTATATTGTAATCCTCTTTTTAGGCATTGCCACCTTCCTTTAAGCACACTAATACAATTTTCAATTCGACTTCTTACTTTTTTATGAACGATATTTAAATTTTTTTCCGCGTCATTACTTGGATTTCTAAAAGGCACTATCATATATTGTCTTAACAAGGTAAATTGTCGCTTCGCTCCAATTTACCTCGCCCCGCTTCGCGGTGATTTATTGCGCTTCGCGCAAATTTTTAAAAGAGAAGAGATTTGTGACGAATTGAAATAGATTTAATGGAAGATTTATTCGTTGGTAAAAATCGCCTGGTATCAGTAGTCTCTGTACCAAATTTCATCACGATCGGACCAACGGTATAGAAATGCATAGCTGTACAGACACGAAATCCTTTAATTATTATATAGATGCTTAAAATACTTAAAATCTTTCAAAAAATTGTAAATCAAGTAATAAACTAGTAGACCCTCTAAGCTACAGAAACGCGTC
The DNA here is from genome assembly GCF_024334085.1 of Lutzomyia longipalpis. Classification (NCBI taxonomy): domain Eukaryota; kingdom Metazoa; phylum Arthropoda; class Insecta; order Diptera; family Psychodidae; genus Lutzomyia; species Lutzomyia longipalpis. Next base: position 14,073,533 of record NC_074708.1, on the reverse strand, counting down.
ATAATATGAGACATAATAGTGGGAAACAAACTCATATCAACTTAGTTTCTATCAGAAAATGTTGGCCAAGTGCTGAAAATGAATTTTGATTTTTAATTCGTCCTGTTGTGTACCAAATTAATTTATTTTAGGCTCTAACATTACCTTACTACCCTTACTATAATCTATATAATAAAGAAAGGTCTGTTTGTTGGTAATCTTCGTGTCTGTACAGCTATACAAATCTACACCGTTTGACCGATTGCGATGAAATTTGGTACAGAGGCTCCTTATATCAGGCGCTTTCGAGTGGCCGTATTCATTTTCCCCCCAAAGCCCCCCTTCGGGTAGCCCCCATATAACTCTCATGCAGTTTTTGCGAATTTTTGAATTTGGTGCCCGAAATGTTGTATGAAAATGATTTCTTCTCTTTGCGAATTTTTCTTTTGGATTGATAAGTGGCCCTAATCGCCCTAATCTACCTTTAAACCTTCACAATTTATTTTCTTTAAAATTTGCGCGAAGCGCAACAAATCCCCGCGAAGCGGGGCGAGGTAAATTGGAGCGAAGCGACAATTTACCTCGTATCTTCATAATGTAGTGAAACTAATTTTATAATATTTCGTTATTTACGAGAAAAAAGGGAGATCGCAATTGGGCCACGTTCCCCTACTTTTTGAATTTGGCGCCCTAACTATGGTAATAGTTCCAAAAGCCACCACAATTGCTCTTTCTGGTACTTTTTCCTGAGGGGAAAAGGAGACGGATGTTGTGTGCTATGATACTATTTCACTCACACAGTAGGTTTTTCGCAATTCTCTCGCGTTTTCCGCTGAATTTTTCACAAAATTCAGGTTTTTTATGACAAGAATGCAACGCCGCGTCGATTGGCATCGCCAGTTTTAGTTAAAAAATTACACAAAAGGCGCAATTCATTTTCCGCATTTTCCAAATAGAAAATGTAAATAAATGACGTCACGTGTAAATGACAGACGTCACCCCAGCGCCCAGCTGATTTGTCAAAATGTTTTGTTGAGCTGAATTTCCAATAAGATTTTTGCGTGCGTGAAAAAAGACAAAATTCCCCGTGATTGCGTGTATTTTGTGGCGTGAGAGTGTCGTGAAAACATTCCCTCGTCCCCCGTGAAGAGATTGGATGTGAAATTCGGTTTGTACCCCGGGGCGGAGGCTGTTCTTGCGGGAAAAACTTTCTGCATGCAATTTTGAATGTTTCTTTTTTATTCTACTTCTCTTTGCATTCTTTTTCTTGTTTATTGATTGTGTGGCCGTGCATGGTTAATTGCTTGGAAGGAAAGAAAAAAAGATCTATTTTGGCACTAATAGAGGAAAATCCACCAGGCGGGGACGTGAATTATTAAAGAATTGCGCAAGAGAAAAAAAAAAGAATCAGGTGGCCTTGGTGTGGATTGCGCTGCTGGTGACTCCGGAAGGGAGTACGTGGTGGTGGGATTTTCTGGATTGTTGATGTGCTGTTGGGGGCACAGAGTGGACAATGAGTCACAGTTTTGCCGTCTGTACGAAGCATTGTCAGCTTCGGCTGCTGACTGGAGCCCCGTCGGGGGATGAATTCATGGCCCTCCAGCCGGGAATGATGCTCCAGATCCGGGAACGTCCCTCCGGGAAGGTGGTCAGTGTGCGTGTGTATGATTTCTACGCGCGTGACCTTGTGTGGGAGAATAATCTCTTCTCATGCCCAATTGGTAATCTCCTGGAGGTTCCATCGGATATTTGGCTCTTCCTGGCTGCCATTGTGGACCCTGTGGAGCGTCTCGCCCTGGCACAGTCGGAGGCACGCACCCGGCAAATCCTCAGCCTCAAGGAGAGTGACATCGTGGTAGCCAGTGGGGCTGCCTTTAGATTAAATGCCAGCTTTGATGCCATTGTTAGATACATTGGTCTTGTACCGGAAATTGGTCCCGGATATTATTTTGGTTTAGAGATTTTGGTAATTTTTGGTCTTGCTTCTTTCTCTTTAAAAAAAAATGAATCATTTTCTTATTAATTAGAAGTTGGCTTTGTTTTAAATCTTCTTGGTTGGGTTCTAAATAAAAAACTTTAAAAAGCTCTCCCCTCCCTTCTTGCTTAATTAAAAAAAAAAAGAATTAAATTAAAAACATCAAAAATTGGAAAAAAAATCTTTTCTCCGGATTGAAATTCAAACATTTCCGCAGAATTTCAAAGCAGGATCATCGCCACAGGCCAATGATCTTCCCTACTTGGGCAAGTACATGTCATGTGACCCAAGTCTTGCTCTAGTCATCCCGGCAAACTTCATTGAACAGCCCCAAGGCAGCCACGGAGACAGCAAGTCCTTCAAGCGCTCCACAAAGGGACTAATCAATGGCATTCTCTGCCTGACCGTTGATCGTGTGCAGGACGTCAAGGATCGCTACGGGACACTGAGGAATTCCCGACGGAGCACCGACAAAGGTGACCCACTGAAGCGTCTCTCGCTCAATGCAGACGTAGAGGCAGCGTACAAGGCAAGAGATCGATCACCCCTCTCGAGTGATTCATCAATGGATGGCCGAAAGGTGAGTCCCCGCCTCACAATTCTTCCCCTTCAGACATTCACAAATTATCGCGATAAAGAGCAAACTTCTTATCTTCTCGCGCGCGCCAAATTACAAAATGCTTCTGGAAATACTTTTTTTTTATTATTGTACAAAGTTGAGTAATTTTAATTTATTTTTGTGGCCACACCTTGTTGACTCTCAAATTTAATTGTTGTTTTGTCGTAACTAAAATGTCTGTGTGTGGAACATTGTTGTTTTGCATGCAAAATCAACAGTATTGTGAGAAATAAAACGCGAGTAATGGAACAGAGATGTGCGTTAAAATAGCAGAAAGAGAATTTTTTTTGAACTCAAGTAAATATTTTTTGCGAATCAATTAAAGATTTACTCCTAAGATAGAGAAAAAAATTCATTATTGAAGACTTTGAAGGTTTATTTTATTGAAAAAAAAAACTTTTTTAACCCTTGTTGGACAGTTGAGAAATTCTAATTATATTTTTTTTTAAATTGACGTTGACTCAAATTTTTATTAAGTCTACTGAACCGATTTTCGTAAAAACTTGTAGAAATCATCTTCGAAGAACAAAGAAAACTTAGAAATTGTCTTGAAAAATAAAACTTTAAGATATTTAAGAAACTTCAAGACTTAAAAATTCCTGAAGGTTTCATTCTAATCCGTCAACTTTTTTTTTTGGAGCTGACACAGCTGACAGAAATCAGTTTAATGGAATTTACTAAACATTAAAAATAAGAATTAAATTAACAGCATTTTCAATTTTACGAGATTTAAAAAAAAATAACTTCTAAAATAACATCCAACTATACAAAAAAAAATTGGATAAGAAAAATGAAAAACCAAACATTCTTATTTCATGGAAAAAATAAGCTATTTCTCCAATTTTTTATAAATAGAATTTCTGATAAGAACTAGAGAAGACGATTCGCTGAGAAACTGTCAGTTAAAAGTTTTCCCAAAAGTTCTCTGGTCCAGTAAAGGTGAATATTGAATGGAAAATCAATTTTAGGTGTGTTTCTTTTAGTCCCTATTATAGCTAGAGGTCTGAAATTTTGATATGTTATAGGGGTCATCAAGACCTTATTTCCGAAAATCGGTCAATCCGTTTAGTCAATATGGCCGCCGCAGTTTTTATCGAAAATCGACCATAACTCGAAAACGGCTTGACCGATTTCGATCAAATCGAAAACATCCGAAGTTTTAAAATTGACCGCTAGAGGGCCAAAAATCAAAAACAAAATTTTCGATGAGTTTTCGATAAATATCTCGAAAACCCCATTATCGATTTGCTTCAAATTTTGATATATTATAGTCTACTATAACATCTTTTTATAAAAAAAAAAATAAAAAATTTATGTCGTCATTTTGAAAATATTGAGTTCCAACTTTGACATGTCATATCTCGGGTTCTACAAGTCCGATTTTGATCAACTCAAGTGCAAATGAAAGGTTTCATAAAACCCTACAAATGTCTAGAACATTGCAACTTCAAAAAATGACCACGAGAGGCGCTAAAATCGAAAACAAAGTTTTCGAAAATTTTGAGCTCGAATTTTTCGTAGATGGCGACATGATTTTTTTTTCATTTTTCGATATATAAAAGCTGACTTTGCAAGACCTTTCAAACAAAAAAAAAAAATAATAAAGATTTCTTAGGATATGAATTTTCTACTTTCCCCGATTTTGCGCGTATTCTAATTATTTCGCGTTCTAGTTTGCTCTCACAAAATTGGTACACTGAAAGAAACACAGCTCTCGTAAGCTTGATCAGCTTACCAGTACATTTTTTCTTATTTTTTAAATGTTTCTTTTTTCAGAAAATTAATGAAATAATTAAATTTCAATGAATTTTTTTTTTATAACTTTGCAATCTAAAATTTTCCTTCTATTTTGTCGAACTTAATTGCACTGCTGCTATTTTGCGGAATATAAATTCATTCAGTGTTGCTATTTTATTGCACATCTCTATAAAAATGAGAATTTTAACAAATAATGAGAGAAAAGAATAATTTTAACGACCATGAATGAAAATCTCTTGAATGAAAATTTATTTTCCCAATTCCATGAGAAACTTCTTAATTAATTTCAACACTTTTCTTGCTAATTTTCTTACTCTTGTAGCAAACACCGAGTATTTCCTCTTCATACAGCAATCCCAATTTACGGCGTGACGATGATGTAGGAGGAGAACGTGCCAAGGGGACACAGATGAATGGCAGCAGCACGACAAAGACTCTGGCCAATAGTGAGGAGTACGTGAAGTACGTGGAGAATTACGAGAGGAATTTGGAGAAGCAGAAAGATGCTGAAAATGGTGCTGCAGCTGCAGCAGCACGCAATGCTGCTGCTGCTGTGGCGAAGGTGAAGAAGAAGCCGTTGCCGCCAATGAGTGGTGGCGTTAAACCGAATACATTCCTAAGCCTCAAGGATCGTGATATCGTTGTGATTGACAAGGCGGACATTAAGGAGTCCGTGAAGAATGAGAGTGAGGTCATTGTGTTGGATCACGCGGGACGACCAACGAGTTCGTCCGGAGAAGTTGATTTGGTGGATATTTTGGGGCCAAATTGGCCAGCAGCTGCGGGTGATGTGGCCCCCGTGCTGAACAGTGAGAAGCGCCCCGGTGGCGCTCCACTGATGACAAAGAATGAGCGCAATCGCTCGGGGAATCCCATTTCCCACCTAATCAGCACGAAGAGTGCTGAAAGACGGCAGAAGGACAACATGATGCGCTTCAGCGAGGAATCGGGATCGAGTTCCTTCGACAGCAGCAGCAGCTCCACAAATCGTAAAAGTAAGTTTAATCCGGGGATTTCTGTTGGTTGGAGAGTCTATTTATAGGTTTTTTTTGCTTCTGAAGAACTTCTCATGCTCTAAAATTAGTCACTTCCACGTTCATTTGTTGCTTCTTTCTTTGATCACAGTGGTGGAGTTAGGGGGGATTTTTGGGTGTTTAAATATCTTTAAAGTTTTAATTGAAAAAACTTAGTTGAGAGGTCAAAATAAAGCATTTTAAAGATAAAAGAATGAATTCAATTTTATTTAGGTCATTATAAATCAATTTGCATAGGAAGAAAATCGTGAAATGTTAGAACAGAAATGTCAAATGCTCGAAAAAAGTCAAATTTTAGAGAAGAAATGTCAAATTTTAGAAAGGATGTGAGTTAGAAAATGATAATAAAGCTTTAGAAAATACCTCAAATGTTAGAAAACCGTTTCAAAGTGTTAGAAATGAAACGTCAAAGATTATAGAATAAACGTCAAAAGCTAGATAAGAAACCTTAAAAGTTTGACCTTAATTTTCTCTCAAAAGAAAATCTTTTTCCACGTTTTCTTTCGACGATATTGATGTAATGAAACTTTCCTATACACAGATGTAGAATTTATCACGAAATGTTAAATAGATTTTAGTTCTGGGGCGATTGAAAAAAGTCCAATTGGCCATTTTGGCCATCAAAATCCTCCAAGGGTTAAAGTTAAGAAAATGTCAAAAGGTATAAAAAGAAAATCACAAATTAAAAAATTTCTCAAACGTTAGAAAAGAGACGAAAAATGTTATAAAATAGAATCAACGACAAACGCCATAACAGAAATGCCAAACGTTAGAAAAAATGTCAAATGTTATTAAATAAATTTGACGAAACGTCGCTAGTGAGCAGAAAAGGAGTGCTTTTAATCTTTGGCTGCTTTTCCGATGATTTTCTTCGCAAATCAACAGCCGTTAATGGATTTGTTAAAAAATATACGTCAATTTTTTAAAGAAACTTCTACGTTAGAAACGTCAAACTTTTGAAAAGAAATATCAAAATGTTACACAATGTCAATAACTACAGCAAAAGGAAAATGGAACATTAAAAAAATATCTCAAATGTTACAAAAGAGACGTCAAATATACGTCAGTACAGATATGCCAAACGTTAGAAAAAATTGCAAAGGTTACAAAATAAATGTCAAAGACTAGAAAAGACGTTAAAGTATAGAACTTAGTTTTATACCATTAGAAATAAATGTACTGGTAAGCTGACCAAGCTTACGAGAGCTGTGTTTCTTTCAGTGTACCAATTTTGTGAGAGCAAACTAGAACGCAAATTCATTTAAATACGCGCAAAGTCGGGAAAAGTTGAAAAGTCATCCCGCAAGAAATCTTTAAAACGCCATATCTCGGGAACGGCTCCATAGATTTTCGAGTTTGAGCTATCGTTGGAAAGGTCTTAACCTCAACTATAATATATTAAAATATGAAGTCAACCGATAATAGCATTTTCGAAATATTCGAGTTCGAAATTTTCGAAAATTTTTATTTTGACTTTAGCGCCTCTCGCGGTCATTTTTCGAAGTTGCAATGTTCTAGACATTTGTAGAGCTTCACGAAACCTTTCATTTGCGCTTGAGTTGATTAAAATCGGACTTGTAGAACCTGAGATATGACATGCCAACTTTGGAAGGCTATATCTCGAGAACGGCGACATAGATTTTCTTCATTTTTGGCATGGAGCTAGATAATATAGTCAGCTATAACATATCAAAAAATGAAGCAAATCGATAATGGCGTTTTCGAGATATTAATCGAAAACTCATCGAAAATTTTGTTTTTGAATTTTGGCCCCCTAGCGGTCACTTTTGAAACTTCGGATGTTTTGGAGAGTTGTAGGGTTTGTTGAGATCTTTCATTTGACCCCGGGTTGATCGAAATCGGTCAAGCCGTTTTCGAGTTATGGTCGATTTTCGATGAAAATTTGTGGCAGCCATATTGGCTAAACGGCTTGACCGATTTTCGAAAATGAGGTATCGTTGGAAAGCTCTTGATGGCCCCTACAACATATCAAAATTTCAGATTTTTAGCTGTTACAGGGACTGAGATATAGCGAAAACAAAATTTTGAGGTTATTCAAAATGGCGGACGCGGGGGTGGGGGGTAAAATTTGACGTCATAATCGGACGTCTTCTGGTCGATATTTAAACTTTGCCGTTTACCGCAAGTCTCTATCTATTACCGTTCTCTTGCAATTTAGCTCTGAACTCCGGACGGACGGCCGGACGGCCGGACGGACGGCCGGACGGACGGCCGGACGGCCGGAAAAAAAAATTTTTGGCGCATACGTTTTTTGGAATGTGGGGACCCTAATTCGTGCTCATCCCAAGTTTGAGCCCGATCTGACGACTTTCGATTTTGCTCGGTACACAAAAGCTGTGTCTGAAAGAAACACAGCTAAAATGTCGTTGAACGTTAAACAGAAATATCAAATTTCAGAATAAAAATTTTCCTAGAAGAGACGTCAAACGTTAGAAAGAATATGTCAAATGTCCGAAAAAAAATGTCAAAAGATTGAAAAAGAAAATCAAACTTCAGAAAAAAGTTCAAGCGTTAGAAAAAAAACGTCAAGCAATAAAAAAATGGACAAAAATCATTCGAAAAAATCCCCCTTTCAAATAGATTCCCAGCTACACCCCTGTACTCAAGTTGAGAAGCTCAAAAGAGCCACGAAAAGTCTCAAAGAATATTTTCCTTGAATTTTTCCTTAAAGAAAAAATCATAAAAATTCTGTGAAAAAGGGAAATGGGAAGGTCCGAAGTGATTGTAAATGATGAGATTCCTCTCACAGTGTTGGAATTGATAAATGCAAAAGCCCCAGAATGTGGAGAAGTTGAGGAATTCAGTCGAAATTCCGGAAAGATTTGTGAAAATTCCCCCCAAAATGGGATTTTGTGTGATGGGGAAGAACTTTGCAATCCTAATGGGGAGAATGTGCTAAAGAGGAACCCACATTTGGGGTATTTTGCAGAACAAGTGGAGCCACACTATGATAATATTCCTGTGCCGCAGCGTGATGAAGAAATTCCAGCTCCATCGCCACTTTCGGAGATCCCAGAGATGAATTTGGGCTTGGGATCTGTGGTTGAGGTGTCGACGGATGTTAGTGAAGATCTCTATGGGGTTATTCGGTGGATTGGGTACACACCGGGGAATCCAGCGGCGGGGAAGAGTCTCCTGGTTGGTGTGGAACTGGAAGAGGATCAACCGGAGCGACCTCTGACGCTAACAGATGGTTCCTACAATGGGGTGAGGTTGTTTCGTTGCCCCCCAGGACGTGCTCTCTTCATTCCACCGTCGCAGTGCTCGAAGGATCGTCGTTTTCAGGACATTGATCGCCCCTCAACGTCCACAGCACCTGACAATTACAAGCTCTTTGGGCATGTTGAGTGTCCCAGTGTTCCGGGATCTATTGCACCGTTGAGTACGTTCAAATAAATTCCTCCCCCAAAAAATGCCCCAAAAAGAGTTGAAAATCTTTTTTTCCCTTTGTTGTAGAAGTCGCCAAACCCGATGATCTTGAGACAATGTGTGGGAAATTCAAGGGGATTCAGGGGCATCACAATTCCTGCTATCTCGATGCAACACTCTTTGCAATGTTCACCTTTACGAGTGTCTTCGATTCCCTCCTTTTCCGCCCACCCGATTCAGCAGATATTGCCCACTATGGGGAAGTACAGAAGGTCCTCCGGGAGGAGATTGTTAATCCCCTCCGGAAGAATCTCTTTGTACGTGCTGATCGGGTGATGAAGCTGCGGCAGCTTCTGGATAAATTGAGCTCAGTTACGGGACTCATGTCGGAGGAGAAGGACCCGGAAGAGTTCCTAAATAGCCTCCTGGCGCAAATTCTCCGTGCTGAGCCATTCCTGAAGCTCAGTTCGGGGCAGGATGCCTTCTACTATCAGCTCTTTGTGGAGAAGGATGAACGTTTGAGCTTCCCATCGGTGCAGCAGTTGTTTGAGCAGAGCTTCCTGGCGTCGGATATAAAGCTGAAGGAGGTGCCGTCGTGCCTCATCATTCAGATGCCGCGTTTTGGGAAGAATTTCAAAATGTACCCGAGAATCCTTCCGTCGCAAGTTCTCGACGTAACGGATATCATTGAGGATTGTGAGTAACTTTTAGCTGTGTTTCTTTCAGACACAGCTTTTGTGTACCGAGCAAAATCGAAAGTCGTCAGATCGGGCTCAAACTTGGTATGAGCACGAATTAGGGTCGCTACATTCCAAAAAACGTACGCTCCAAAAAATTTTTTGTCCGGCCGTCCGTAGTACAACGGTAATAGATAGAGACTTGCGATAAACGGCAAAGTTTAAATATCGACTGGAAGACGTCCGAATATGAGTTCACATCTACCCCCGCCATTTTGAATAACCTCAAAATTTTGTTTTCGCTATATCTCAGCCCCTGTATTAGCTAAAAATCTGGAATTTTGATATGTTGTAGGGGCCATCAAGACCTTTCCAACGATACCTTATTTTCGAAAATCGGTCAAGCCGTTTAGTCAATATGGCCGCCACAATTTTTCATTGAAAATCGACCATAACTCGAAAACGACTTGACCGATTTCGATCAAATCGGGCTCTAATGAAATCTCTAGAACATCCGAAGTTTCAAAAGTGACCGCTAGAGGGCTAGAAATCAAAAACAAAATTTTTGATGAGTTTTCGATGAATATTTCGAAAACCCCATTATCGATTTGCTTCAAATTTTGATATATTATAGTCTACTATAACATCTTTTTATCAAAAAAAATAAAAAATTTATGTCGCCATTTTGAAAATATTGAGTTCCAACTTTGACATGTCATATCTCTGGATCTACAAGTTCGATTTTGATCAACTCAAGTGCAAATGAAAGGTTTCGTGAAACCCTACAAATGTCTAGAACATTGCAACTTCGAGAAATGACCGCGAGAGGCGCTAAAGTCAAAATCAAAATTTTCGAAAATTTCGAACTCGAATATTTCGAAAATGTCATTATCGATTTACTTCACAGTTATAAGTAGTTGAGGTTAAGACCTTTCCAACGATAGCTCAAAATCGAAAATCTTTGGAGCCGTTCCCGAGATATGGCGTTTTAAAGATTTCTTGGGGGATGACTTCAACTTTTCCCGACTTTGCGCGTATTTAAATTAATTCGCGTTCTAGTAACTAGTTCTAGTTCTACTAACACAGCTCTCGTAAGCTTGGTCAGCTTACCAGTAAATTTTTTCGTTTATTTAGAAAGTTTTTCAAGGGTTGAAAGCTTTGGGATAATCCGGAAAATCTCTGAAATAGTTCTTTTGCGAACAATTTTTGAAGATTCTTCTTAATCAAATCAATCAAATAAATTCCTTTCAGCTCCCCGGCAGTGCACAGTTTGTGGGAAATTGGCCGAATTTGAGTGTCGTGAATGCTTCGGGACGCTACAGTGTGGCGTGGGGCTGGAGAGTACGGCCTTTTGCAGGAAGTGCCTGGAAACGGCACATTCGCACACGAAACGTCTCAATCACGTGCCCAAGGAGATCTCAGTGCCGCACGATTTTAAGATAATGGCCGAACACTGCCCTGTGCCGCGTCTCTTTATGGAGCTCTTTGCGGTGGTTTGCATTGAGACGTCGCACTATGTGGCCTTTGTGAAGGCAGGTTCGGGTCAGGATGCCCCATGGTGCTTCTTTGACTCAATGGCTGATCGAAAAGGTGAGAAAAAAGATAATTTATCTTTTCTTCTTTCTAATTTGAAAAGCTTTTTGAAATGCTTTTGAAAAAATAAATTAAAGAATTGATTGAAAAGCTTCTTTAGGATTAATTTTAGAGCTAGGTATATCAAAAATTAATTATTAAAACTTTTAAAGATTCTTCAAAGCGGAATTTTAAGCTCTGAAAAAAAAATTGCTAGGAAACCTTTTTGAAATCTCTAAAAATATTTGAAAAATTAAAAAAGTATTTTAAAAACTTTCTAAAATTCTTTTTAATGAACATTAAAGATCTCTTTTAGAAATTCATTAATTTTTTTTTTTAACTTTCCGAAATTTATTTTAAAGTCTTTTTAAAAAATAATCGTCAAGCGTTACAAAAGGTTTTTAAATTCTTCAAAAAAAATCGTTGAAAACGTTTAACAAAATAATTAGATAAAACATTTAAAAAATCCCTTAAAATCACATCGAAAGTCCTAAAAACTCCTGGAAAAATTTTGGAATCTTTTTGGAAATTGATTTTGAAAGTTCTTAATAAATTCCATTGAAATATTTATTTTTTTTAATTTTTTTTTCAAAACATATAATAATATATAATAACCAATTATTTTATTATATTCTATTATGTTCTATTCCAAATTTAAACAAAATATTTTAAAATTATAATATTTTGAACCAATAAGTTTTCAAAAATATTGAAAGAATTTTGAAAGTTTTTTTGTTGTTAATGTAATACAAAATTATTTTTAAAATTTTTTTTAATGATTCTCTAAAGGAATTTATAAAATATTTTAAGTTTTTTTTAAATGAGTTTTTAAAGTTATCAATTTGTTTTCAAAGAAAAATAATAAATTAATTTTTAGAGAGTTGAAAAATAGATTTTTTTTATTAGATCTGAAATGATTTTTCGGACTCTTAAACTTGAACGATCCCTGAAGTTCGCCCTTTATCGTCTACAAATTCTTAAGAAAACTCCTTAAAAAATCATTAAAAAAAAAACTCTAAAAATTCCTTTTAAACTTCTTTCCAAAATTTATTTCAAGGGCATTTTAAAAAATAATCGTTTAACCTTTACAAAAGGTTTTTAAATTCTTAAAAAAATCGTTCAAAATTTTTAACAAGATAATTAGCGAAAACTTTTAAAAAACTCTTGAAAAAATCAGTTTAAAATAATGTCAAGAGTCTTAAAAATTCCTAGATGAAACTTAAAAAAAATGGATTTTTTTTGGAAATTAATTTTAAAAGTTCTTAATAAAATTCTTTGAAATATATTTTAATTCTCTTCAAAACAGTAAAATTTGAAACAGAAAAGGTTTAAAAATTAGAAATTCTGAACAGGAAATATTTTTAAAAATATTTATGGAATTTTGAAAGTTTTTTATTTTAAATTCAATAGGTATTGAATTATTTTTTAAAATTGGTCAATTCTAGTTTTGCAATAAATGTTTAATGACTTTCCAAAAAACTTACTAAAATATTTTAAGATTTTTTAAATGAGTTTTGAAAATTATCAATTTATTTTCAAAGAAAATAATTTTTAGAGAGTTAAAAAAAAAGATTTTTTATGAGATCTTAAATGATTTTTTGGACTCTTAAACCGTAAGTTTGAACGATCCCTGAAGTTCGCCCTTCATCAGGTCTCCAAATTCTCAAGAAAACTTCTTAAAAATTCATTAAAACTCTAAAAATTCTTTTTAAAAACATTTTTTTTTAATTTTTAGGTGAGCTAAATGGGTACAACATCCCGGAAATGGTGTCCGTCACCGATTTACCGCAGTGGTTGTCCGAAGACAGTGCCCGTACGCTCCATGAGGCAGCCTCAAATGACAAAATGCTTCCTGATCACGCAAAGCGCCTCCTCTGTGACGCCTACATGTGTATGTACCAGAGCACCGATGTGATGATGTATCGATAGATTAGAACCAACAACAACAAAAATTGATTAAAAAAATGCTTTAAATCCCCCTTCCTCCGTTGAAGTTCTTAAAAAGAAGAGATAAAAAAAATCGAAACTTTGCAAGTTCACCTTTTTATTGAGAAGATGCATCTTATCAGCTGATTAAGAATACAAAGAGTGTGTTTATAGTACTATATTTAGAACGTTTTAAAGAACCACAGAAAAAAAATTATTAAAAGTATTAATATTAATCTATTACTTTTATCAAATAAAACTTCTCTTAATTCATTGTGATTGAATCTTTTCTTCTTTTCATCGATTTGACGCTTTTTAGAGCCAAAAAATGGATTCTTTTTATGGGTTTTCTTGCCCACTTGAAGAATTATTTCTTCTTTCTTTCTCAGATGCAGGTCACATTGTTCCTTTGTTCATCGTTTGACCTCTTCACGCATGGCTTCACTGGCAGGTGAAAGGTCACACAAAATATTGCCACAGTCGGTCAAGTGACAAAAGTTCTCTTTGAGATTTGCGTCACTTTGGGACATTTTTTGGAAGGAAATTGCAAAGTTTTTGACCTCAAAACGAAGGGAATTTTTCTTTAAACTCTTTGCAGAGGAGAATTTGTGATAAAAATATTGTGATTCAGTGATGATTAATAAGAGCACTGAAATTTTATTTGTGGGAAAGAATTTTGAATCATTTAAAGCGATAAAGTTTTTTTTTTTTTTTTTTTTTTTTTTTTTTTTTTTTTTTTTTTTTTTTTTTTTTTTTTTTTTTTTTTTTTTTTTTTTTTTTTTTTTTTTTTTTTTTTTTTTTTTTTTTTTTTTTTTGATTAAAGTTTTTCTTTACTTTTTAACTTTTTCTTTTCTTTTAATTTTTTCTAAGCTTTAAAAGATCTTTAAATTTTTTAAGCGTCTATTATTAATTCTTATTCTTCGAAATTTTTAGAGATTTCATAAGAAAATCATTTTTATTGGCCTTACTTTTAATTATTTTATTTTATAATTTTTAAAACCTTTTTTTAGTTTAATTTTTTTTTTTTTAATTACCTTTTTAAAATCTTGTTATAAGCTCAAACTTGGGGGTTGGGCCACCTACCAAGCGCGTCCCCGGGTGGTGGATAGGGGAACGGCTGCGTTGGGTTAATACCGTCCGCAGTTAGCATTAGGTATAGCTAGTAGTACGTGTTGGTGAAGTGCTCTTCACGCCCACGATAAACCTATGGTCAAACCTATGCCGCGAACCAGCCCATTTCCGTCCACGCCGGATAATGCAGGTTTAGCTTGGGGCTACCTTCCCCTTCTTGTAAAAAAACCCCTGGTGAGAATGAATTAAGGAGCCTCGGATCTGGACTGATACACCGACGACGACCAAAGCCTAGTAAACCGGACAATGATTTACGCATTTTCTCATGGAACGTGCGCTCCCTGTATAGAGCTCGCGCGGCAGCGCAACTGGCCGATACCCTGTCCCAATATAAGGCTGACATTACCGCCATCCAAGAAATGCGCTGGACAGGACAAGGTGTTCTGGAGAAGCGTGACTATAATATCTATTATAGTTGCCATCCTAAACATCATATGCTCGGCGTGGGCTTCCTGGTCAGCCGTAAAGTGAAGCCCGCGGTAATCGGCTTTAAACCGATAAGTGAGAGGCTGTGCACTCTGCGCGTGCGAGGCAAATTCCAGAACATCAGCCTCATAAATGTTCATGCCCCTACGGAGGATTCCAGCGAGTCGGAAAAGGATAACCTCTACGATTTGGTGGAACAAGCCCTCAACGCCTGCCCAAGATATGATGTCAAAATCGTTCTTGGGGACATGAATGCAAAGATAGGGAGGGAACCAGTCCACAGGCGGTATACTGGTGACCATAGCTTGCATGAGAACTCCAATGACAATGGACAACGCATCATCAATCTCGCCGCTGCACACAACCTGGTGGTTGGGAGTACCCGGTTCGCGCGGAAAAACATCTACAAAGCCACTTGGGCTTCACCGGATGGAATAACCTTCAACCAGATTGACCACGTGCTGATCGACCGCCGACATCAAACGTCCCTACTGAACGTGAGAACGTTCCGTGGAGCAAACGTCGATTCTGACCACTTCCTCGTTGGGGCTGTGTTCAGAGCTCGGGTGGCCACCTTCAAAGGGGTGGCAGCAACAAAGTCGGTGAAGATCAACATAGAAGCACTGAAAAATGAGCAGCTTCGTGCAAAATATGCAGAGGAAGTTGATGCCGCCCTTGCAAATAATGCAAGTGGACCTGGAGACGGGATGCCCATCAACGACATGTGGGAGCATGTTAAGAGCGTCGTCATTGGGAAGGCCTCCACCACCCTTGGCCTCGGTCGGAAAGCAGATCGGAACGACTGGTTCGACGATGAATGCAAGCTAGCCACTGAGCAAAAGAATGCAGCATACCGAGCTATGCTGAGTTCAAGAACACGATCACGCGTGGAGTCTTATCGGGATCTCAGAAGAAAGGAGAAAAAAGTTCACCGACGGAAAAAAGAAGCTTGGGAAAAAGAACTAGTCTGTGAACTAGAAGGATACAGGAAGCAGCCGCACCAGGCGCGGAGATTTTACCAGCGTGTTCGCGGGATGAAACCGTATACACCGAAGTGTTCATCTTGCAGGGACAAACAGGGAAACCTGGTCTCCGATCAGGAGGGCATCCTGGAGCGTTGGGCTGAGCATTTTGATGAACTACTGAATGGGCAGCTCGAGGACGAGGTGACGATTCCACACCTTCAAGCCAACAATGACATGCTGGATCCACCGAGCATGGATGAGACTATGGCTGCGATTCGGCGGCTCAAGCACAATAGAGCGCCGGGGCCTGACGGAATCGCATCAGAGCTGCTCCAATGTGGGGGGGACCGTTTGCACTCAGGTCTCCATCAATTGGTGCTCAGAGTGTGGGACGAGGAGGTGATGCCAGCGGATTGGAAAATAGGCGTCATCTGTCCCATATTCAAGAAAGGAGATATCACCAAGTGCAGCCAATATAGAGGTATCACGCTGTTGAGTACCGCCTATAAGATATTCTCCTCTATCCTACTTGGTCGGATAGCCCCATACGCCCAAGCCGCAATTGGAAACTATCAGTGCGGCTTCACCCCAGGAAAATCAACAGCCGACCAAATCTTTTCCCTGAGGCAATGCATGGAGAAGATGAGAGAGTATGACCAAGTTCTCCACCATCTCTTTATCGACTTCAAGGCGGCCTACGACAGCATAGCCAGGGTGAAACTCTACGTTGCCATGAGGGAATTAGGCATCCCTGAAAAGTTGATAAGACTGACCAGAATGACCATGACCGATGTGAGGAGCAGAGTAAAGGTGGACGGATCGCTTTCAAGGGAGTTCCACGTCAAAAATGGACTCAGACAGGGGGACGGACTCTCGTGCGTTCTCTTCAACCTGGCACTTGAGAAAGCGATTCGAGACTCCGGCGTGCGCATGAGGGGGACCATACTCAATAAGTCCACGCAGCTTCTCGCGTATGCTGACGATATAGACATCATGGGGCGCAATTCCCGTGATGTCAAAGAGTCCTTCACCCAGATTGAACGCTCTGCGCAAGATTTGGGGCTGCACATCAACGAGGACAAAACAAAATATATGGTGGCATCGTCAGCAAAAACGCCAACTACGACTCCAACTTCATCTACGGAGAACATTGGTCAAGTAGAAGTCGGAAACTACAGATTTGAGGTCGTAGAATCCTTCGTCTACCTTGGGTCCACAATAACAGCCGACAACAACACCACCACCGAAGTCCGCGCGCGGCTGTTAAAAGCAAACAAGGCCTACTTCAGTCTATCAAGACTCTTCAGATCCAAACACCTGTCCATCAAGACAAAGCTCCTGCTGTACAAGGTCATGATCTTGCCAGTACTCACATACTCATCCGAGACCTGGCCACTTAGCAAAAGTGAATGCGAACTCCTGTCCGTATTCGAAAGAAGGATCCTGCGAAGGATTTTTGGCCCAGTATGTGAGGGAGGACAATTCCGCAGATTTAATTATTTTTAAACAAAATTTTAAGGCAGTTAAACTTAAGAAAAATGTTTTCATTTCCCGGAAAAAACGCGAGAAAATTACAAAATTTTCATTTTAGGGTCTTTATTAATTTATTTCTAAGTTCATACCCATTATAGAATATTTCCTTTTTTCGGGCAAATTTAAACCTGTAGGCGGATTCAGCACGCGTCACGCTATGTCGGTACTCTATATCGGTAGTCTATATCGGTACCGATATAGGGCATTTGTGCAGTGAAAATTTTTTTCGGTATTCTCATACCGACATAGCGTGACGCGTCACGCCGCGTCACGCTATGTCGGGATTCTATGTCGGTACCAAAATAGAGTGTTTGTACATTATACTTTTTGGTATTTTCATGGAATACAATTGAAGCTCGAGGCGTCGGAATTAGTTGGTGTTCTACTTTGTGATTTACACGTAAAATCCCACCCCCTAAAATCGGGCTCAAATTTGGTATGAGCACTTTTTGGATATCTCATATTACGAAAATGTGGTGGAAAATTCAAAACTTTGCCTTATAGCTCGAAAACGGTAAGAGATAACTTTACGGATTGAAGTTTCCTATAGAAATGTTGGTGTAAATTTCCATTTTTTCTTATTTTCAAAATCCAAAATGGCCGCCGTCCGCCATTTTGAACTACCGTCAACCACTTCCTTTGTAGCTAGAGGTGTGAAATTTTAGTATGTTGTAGAGCTCGGTGAGATGTTTTCATCAACAATTCATACTTGAAAATCGGTCAAGCGGTTTAGCAAATATGGCGGCCTAAAGCAAAAAGTGTTTTTTCGATATAACTCGAGAATGGCTTGACCGATTTTGACCATCTTGGTATCAAATGAAAGGTTTCAAGAAGCCCTACAACTGTCTAGAACATTTCAAGTTCCAAAAATATCCGCAAGAGGCGCTAAAATCAAAAACAAAAATTGCCTAACTTTAAAGGGCAATATCTCCGAATCCCCATCATCGATTTCTTTTAAATTTTGATATGTTGTAGCCTAAGTCAATATCTTTCACCAGTCCGAAAATGAAGAAAATCTATGTCGCCGTTTAGAAGATATGGCCATTTGAAAAATTCTTGTATTTGAAAAGTTCTAAGAGCGATATCTCTTGAACGAGTTGTCCGATTTTGCTCATCTTGGTATCAAATTAAAGGTCTTACAGAGCTCTACAACTTCCTAATACATAAGAAACCTTTAGAAGTATTCCTTCAGGATAAATATGCAAAAAATTGTTTTTGTGAAACAAAAATCCGCCATTTTGTGTTCTAGAGGTGACCTTGAAAATTATCGAAATATATATCAAATCAAAGCTTATTTTAAGAACTTTTCATAACTAGTCGAGAAAGAAGTTCATGTAGTAGATATGGGCCAAGTACCTAATTCCAGAAAACAATCTCGACCCACTCAGTCTAGTAGGGAATCAAAAAAGGATAAAATATCGCTAAAAATATTCACCATTTTCCGCTGAGTTCACAAAGAAAAAAACCAATAAAGTTTCATATAAGATCCGAAATAATTGGCAGCCATTTGCATATTTGTCCCTTTTAATGCACGAAGCATATGCTTCTAAGCTCCCTTTCAATGCATTAAGCATATGCTTCAAAGCTTGAAGCATTGAAAGGGACAAAATAGCAAATGGCCGCCAATTTTTTTGATTTTTTTACGAAACTTTATTGTCTTTTTTTTTACTTTGTGATCCCAGCGGAAAATGGTGAATATCTTTAGCGATTCTTTATCTTTTTTTATTTCCTACAAGACTGGGTGGGTCAAAATTGTTTTCTCCATTTATTTGAATAAAGAACTTAGCCCTTGTTAGCTGCATAAACTTCTTACTGTAGTTGTAATATAGAACTAGAGATATGACTAATTTTATACATCAAATTGCTGAATTTCACAATAAAAATCAACTTTGCCTATACACTAATACGGCTCACAAATCGCATTACAACGCATAAAGTACTCTGCGTTGATACCACTGCT